>NW_021604781.1:3957830-3969925 GCF_004785775.1 Grammomys surdaster
GACAGTGGCTGACATGGTACCTGTCTGTGTCACATAGGATGGAGCCTGACACGGTATCTGTATGTGTCACATAAGACAGTGGCTGACATGGTACCTGTCTGTGTCACATAGGATGGAGCCTGAAACAGTATCTGTATGTGTCACATAGGACAGTGCCTGACATGGTACCTGTCTGTGTCAGTCCCTTGTGTTGTTGCAGAATAACCCTAGGGTTCTCGCTCTACGCTAACTAGAAATACAGAACTGCATTTCTCTGCAACAAGAATCATGATTGGACATTTAAAAAATGTATTTTTCTTTGCTCTAAGAACTGCAAATCATCAAGTAATAATTAATCAAGTAATTACCTAATCGACTAATTCTAACTCATTTGACGATGCAATTCGCGCTTTCTGAGCTGTTGTTTTGCCAAGCACACATTTGCAAGACTCTTCTTAAAAAACACCAACTACAGTAAACACTGAGTCCTTTTCCCCAGAAAGTAAAGCAGCCGTGTCCTTCTCACCCTCCAGATGACCCCATCTCTCCCTACACGGGCTGGTTGTTAAGTATTACGGAGGCCAAGCAGCCACAGCCCTTACCCATGCCGTGCACTGGAGGATGCTGGGCCCCCTTGGTCGACTACCTCCCAGAGACCATCACTCCGCGGGGACCGCTGCACAGGTGAGCGACATGCAGAAGCAGAGGGAGATGGGAGCTTTGCTTCGACCGGACTTCTCTACCAGTGAGACGGGAACTCTCCCGTTCTCACTAAAGGTCGTTTTTAAAGTCTGTGTGGCCTTGCTGGCTTTATGACCAGCTCCTAGAATATTAGCAGTTTAGTGAAATCTCCGCCTGTGACCCTCTGAGTTGTCCTCTATATAATTGTGAGACTAATTCAATGCTTCACGTAATGTAAAGGGCTGGGCTCGACCTCAATTTCTCCTTTTTCTTCAGTCCTTGTTGCTAGAAGATTCCCTGTTCTGTGATAAGATTTATGGGTGTCTTGGGGCTCTGTATGGTCTCTGTGGAGCTGGAGAGATGGCACCACAGTTAAGAGCACTGTTGGTTTCAGAGGGCCTGGGTTCCGTGGCCTGCACTCACACGGCAGCTGACAACCATCTGTAACTCCTGCTCCAGGGGGACCCAGTGCCCTCTTCTGGCCTCCATGGGTACTGCATGCATGTGGTTCACATTTAGTCACTCTTAAACACGCAGAGTAAAAATGAATAAATCTTTTAAAGATTCTATTTGCCTTGAGTGAGTATTTCTATCATTTTTCAGTGATCCTTAGCAGTACTGAATTGTGACTTGACCTGTTGGTGTATTTTCATCCTTTGAGGACGTGTATGCTTATTTTTCTGTTTTGTTGGGCAGGTGTAATATTGCTGTGATTTTTATGACTGAGATGGTGGTGGATCACAGTGTAAGGGAAGACTGGGCTCTTCATCTTCCATTGTTGCTTCATGCTGTCTTCTTGGGTAAGACTGGATCTAAGGGGGATTCTAACCAACAGGAGGATAAATGTGCAGAGGCCTGGGCAGTGCTGGCCAACATCTTTAATCCCAGCACTTGGGAGGCAGAGGCAGGCGGAGCTCTGTGAGTTCGAGGCCAGCCTGGTCTACAGAGTGAGTTCCAGGACAGCAGGGTACACAGAGAGACCCTGTCACATAGGCATGTGTTTTGTTGCTCATAGGTTACACTCGGTTCTGAAGTGAATTCTTTCCTTCCTCGTTTCCTTTCTGTAATACGTAATGTTCCAGGTGGTCAGTCATCATGTAAAGCTGACATTTCTGTAATCTAAACCTACTGATGCATGTTTAAAGATACCCAAAATATTGTGGACTTATTTTAGGGGTCTTTGGCTGAGGAAACAGATAGAAAGCCATGAAATCTTTGTAAAGCAAAGAGAGATATAACAGGAAATGCGGCAGGCTTAGCAGCTAGCTTGAGATGTCCAAGTGTCAGGCAAGAAGTGGAGGGGAACTATCTAGAACGTCTGTTAAGTTAGAAAGCCTGGCATGGTGATACATACCTGTGATCCCAGCACTCAATGGTTGATCAAGGATCTCAAACTCAAACCCAGCCTGCACTTCCAAGCAAGACAGAGCTCACAAAGACATGTTTTTATTAAACAAACAACAACGAGAAAACAATTTAATAGCAGATCCCAGGAAGATATTGCTTCAAGAAGAAAGAAGAGTAACCACATTAAAACCACAGAGAGGCCAAGAAAAGGCCACTGGTCAACATTTTATGCAAATACTTCATTTTAGCAACAAGGTGTCTTATCTTTTCCTTAAGCCCAACTTCTTTATGTTGGTAAACCAAAAACTAACAAAGACAACTAACAGCTCTCCAAACACACATTTCTCCCAGCATCCTGGAGTCTTTGCTATCCACAGAATCTCCATGAGCTTTAGCAGTTGCTTATATTAAGAGATTGTGCTCTCTGTTCCAGGTTTGGACCATTATCGGCCGGAAGTCTTCGAGCACAGCAAAAAGCTGCTCCTTCACCTCCTCATCGCCCTCTCTTGTAACAGCAACTTTCATGCCATTGCCTCTGTACTCCTGCAGACCCGCGAGATGGGGGAAGCGAAGACCTTGACCATGCAGCCAGCTTACCAGCCAGAGTATCTCTACACCGGTAAGAGAACTGACCAACTGCAGGGGTAGGGGGGAGCCCAGGAAGCCGTGGAGTTCACATTCGCTTCCCTGTGATGCTATGCTCAACTTTCTGCATGATAAAATGACACCTTGTTTCAGGTAACGTGCCACCAGAACCCCTTTTCATGGTTGAGTATTTTAAAGTGCATTTTTCATAAATCTTTCGTCCCTGGTGAGTATGTTCCTATTGGTGTATTGGCACAAAACGATGAAATTGTGAAATAAGATGACTATGGCCCCGCCCCTGCCTGAGCAGGACAGGGCAAGCGTGCAGGTGTCTCTCTTGTGCTTTCTTATTACCCTGAAGGGGTTTTTGCTTTCTTGAGTCTATGTTTTATGGAAATCTGACAGAACACAGATTTTAAAAAATAGCGAAAAAGGAGGTAGTTACATGTATACATTTTTAAACTACAGTATAACTAGAGATATTCAATGTTAAACAAATAGGTCTTTGAATACCATGTGATATAGCTCATTAAAATATGCTAATATATGGTTAGGGTGTAGATCAGTGATAAAATATACACTTAGCATGCATGAGGCCATAGGTCTAATCCCAAGCATCACATATATGTGTGTATGTGTATGTATATGTTTGTATGTATATGTATATATGTGTGCATGTATATGTATATATGTATGATATATATGCACACATTGTATGTTCACATATACATATGTGCACACACATATTAGACACACACTTAATGAAGCTCATAACCATATTTACTCAAAAACATTAACTATAACTTACTAACATTAACTAAACATTAACTATAACTTGAAGGAGTTATTTTAAATGTTTAAATTGTCCAATACTTGGGACTAATTTGCTGACAGTATAGTTGGCGACTGACCTTTGGTAGTTCGGCTATTTGTTGGTCGGGTCAGTATATGCATAAAACATACATGTACCTTCCCTTTGCCACAACATCCAGCCAAACCCCAAGGTGAAATACACCATATCTCCCCCATGATACCAGATACACACGGGCATGCACAGCAGTGCATCTGAGGCCGTAAGCAAAGAAAAATGATTGTACCAGGCAGTGGTGGCACATGCCTTTAGTCCCAGCACTCAGGAGGCAGAGGCAGGCAGATCTCTGTGAGTTTGAGGTCAGCTAGGTCTAGGACAGTTAGGGCTACACAGAGAAACCCTGTCTTGAAAAAAGAAAAGGAAAGAAAAGAAAAGGAAAGAAAAGAAAAGGAAAATAATCGATATTGCTCATAACCACGTAGCCGTGGTCCAAATTAAGTGTCCTCAATGTCTCCTTATACATACTTACCTCCAAGCCTCTGCAAGCCTGCTGGCTCTGAGCCCCTTCTTCCTCTGCCTTCTCCTCCCACTAGGTGGCTTTGACTTCCTGAGAGAGGACCAGTCATCCCCAGTGCCGGACTCTGGACTGAGCTCCAGTTCCACCTCCTCCAGCATCAGTCTGGGGGGCAGCAGTGGGAACCTCCCACAGATGACCCAGGAGGTGGAAGACATCGACGCAGCCGCTGAAACAGACGAGAAGGCCAACAAGCTCATTGAGTTCCTGACAACCAGGTAATGGGGTCGGGGGCGCTGGGAATCAGGCTGCTGCTCTAGGCTGATGCTGTTTTTAAAAAAAATCGCCAGCCCTTTAAACCACACAGCTGTTTGGAAGAAGTCCTATCTCCTCCTGATTGACACTGGCTAGAGTCAAGGGCAGTCGCTGTGAGAGGTGCCGCATATCCTGCGGGCGGGATGATGGGTCAGCAGGGAGATTTGGCATATAATGATGATGATGCAGCAGACGGTAATGCCCTGCCGTGAGACTGGCTTTCATCAACCTCAGATGGTCCTAGAAGTTCTGAAACTTAGCCAAGAACTTTGAAGACCACAGGTATTAGCCACAGTCGGTCCAGGGCACCTGCTCGGAGATCATGGCTTGCTTGCTCCAGAGTCAGAAGCCAGAAACAGCAGGAAGCATAATGGGGAAAGAATCCAGTGTAGTCAGACATCAGAATCCAGGGAAACTACAGGTGGCCCTGATTTTTCAGGTTGTTTGTTTGTTTGTTTGTTTGTTTTTGTTTTTCAAGACAGGGTTTCTCTGTGTAGTTCTGGCTGTCCTGGAACTCACTCTGTAGACCAGGATGGCCTCGAACTCAGAAATTCGCCTGTCTCTGCCTCCCAAGTGCTGGGATTAAAGGCGTGCACCACCACTGCCCGGCCCTTCAGGTTTCTTCTGATTTTCCACATTAATCAGGAAGGCTGGGAGCTAGTGTTGTATAAAGCCTGCATCCAGGCAGTGTGGAGCCGTGCTGTCCTTTCTGGGGGCTTCTATCTGACATAATAGGCTCACGTCTGTCAACAACACTCACAGCTGCCACTTAGAGTCTGACAGTACCGCATGGTGGTAGTCACCTCATGTTCTTGCGTGTGTGTATATATGTATACAATGCATGTACAGTGCATGTGAAGACAGAAGAGGGCATCAGATCCCCTGGATGATGGTCATGAGCCACCATGTAGGTCCCTGGAATTGAAGCCAGGTCCTCTGGAAAAGCAGTCAGCTTTTTTAACCACTGAGCCATCGCTCCAGCCCCTCCCTCCAGCCCATCCTTACTGTTCATACACAAGTTTAGATAATAGAAGCCGTTTTCTGTTGGTTCCGTGGAATCTCACACCCGAACACCAACATAAACTTTTCTTATTGGCAAACTCGGATATTTTATGTCATTTCCCAAACAAAATACACACCTACAATATGCCAAGCACTGTTCTTTTTTATAGAAGATTTTACATTCATTCATTGATTGGTGATTGATCGGTGGGGAAGGTGCCAGTCTCAGTGTGCAGGTGGAGGACAACTAGCCAGAATCAGCTCTCTTCTCCCATCACGTAGGTCCCGGGGATCGAACTCGGATCCTCAGGCTTAGCAGCACATGACTTACCTGTTGAGCCCTCTTGCTGGCCCGAAACAAGAGATTCTGGTTGTTGTAAATAAGTTTAAATTAATGGCAGGAGGGCTGGTGAGGTGGCTCAGCACGTAAAGGCACTTGCCCAGAAAGTCTCGCAACACGAGTTCAATCCCTGGGATCCCCATAAAGGAGGAAAGAAAGAGCAGTGTCCACAAAGTTGTATGCTGACCTCCACACATGCACCGTGGCGTGTGCACCCACAGATTCACGTCATCATCATGCATGATGATTAATTAATTCTAACTAATTAAAAAACATCAAAAGCAAATCCTCACAAGCCAGTTATTTTTGAGTAAATACAGAAGTTTTGATACGCTTCTTCTAGCTAGTTACTATAGCTGCTAAAGTTTACATGTGTGTATATATACATACATATCCCAGCCACCGCACCAGCCCTCCTGCCATTATTCTGGCTAGTTGTCCTCCACCTGCACACTGAGGCTGGCACCTTCCCCACCGATCAATCACCAATCAATCAATGAATGTAAAATGAATGTAGTGTATTACTATGTATTATATTACATTAGCCATTATATTGATATTAATGTGTTGTATGTTACAATATATTATAAAATATATATGAATATAATCAATAAATTACATGTGTATGCATATATACACATCCGCATGGCTGGAGAGATGGCTCAGCAGTTAAAAGCACTTGCTGCTCTTCCAGAAGACTCAAGTTCAGTTCCCGGCACCAAAACCAGGTGGCTCACAACTGTCTGTAACTCCATCTCCAGTAGGATCTGATGCCCTCTTCTGGCCTCTGTGAACACTGCATTCATGCTACACACCCACACACATGTCTAAACACAGTTAAAAATAATATAATTTTAAACAGTGTACACTTTATCTTGTGAGTTAGAACCTCCTTGTGTGTCTTTTAACACAAAACAGCAGCCATGCGTTATAACGTCAGTATGTTTTGTTTCAGGGCATTTGGACCACTTTGGTGCCACGAAGACATCACACCCAAAAACCAGAACTCCAAGAGTGCAGAGCAGCTTTCCAATTTCCTACGCCATGTTGTATCCGTATTTAAGGATTCCAAATCAGGTACCTGATCCTGTCTGCCATGATAACACATTGAACATTTCCAAACTTCAGCTAACAGCAACAAGAGTTATTCCTTTCTGTCCATGGTCATGTGACACCAAACATGTCCAAAGGCCTCTGGGGCCCCACCAAAAAAAAAAATTACTGTTTTCATTGGGTCCTCTAGTCTTGTCTGTCTCCCTAGAAAGAGGAACAGCAGTCAGTGAACTTAGTGACCCCAAACAATCGCGTCTCTGGGTTGCATTTTCTGTTCCACCTGGTCAGGGGGTTTCTGACACCTGGGCTCTTGCTTTGGCGAGAACAGTCAGGTAATATTTACTGCCTTCTCTGAACTGTCCGCGTTTCTGGATCTGTGCATTGACGGAACAGATGCTTTGGCACCAGGATTTGGATATGTCTTTAGAATCAGTTAAATGCATCCCTATCTTTCTCCTACTTAAAAATGTATTTCTAACAACACCTCTTTACAAAAAGAAGTAAGCCAGGCATGGTAGCTTATCCTATAATTCAGCAGTCTGAGGCAAGACAAATTCAAGTTTCAAGATCAAGGCTAACCTACTACATAGTGAATCTGAGGCCACCCAGAATAGTATGTGAGGTCCTTTCTCAACAAAAGGGATGGAGGAAAGGAAGGAAACTTACATATTTAAAAAAAAAAAAAAACAGTCCAGGGGCTGGAGAAATGGCTCAGTTAGTAGAGTGCCCAACACTAGGCTACTAGATGTCTGGCAGGCTGCATGCCCAGTAGGGATGCACCCGTAACCCCAGCACCCTGGGAATTGGGCAGGTAGCTCTCCAGAGCTCACAGGGCAGCCAGTCTCACTGAAATGGGCCAACTCCAGGTTCAGTGAGAGACACTGTCTCCAAAATAAGGAGAGAGAGCCACTGAGGAAGATACCCGGCATCAACACGTGACCTCCAAGCATGTGCTGTGTACCCGTACACACATGAATCTATCAACAGACACATATGAAAGGGAAAGAATAATAATCATGTATGCACATGGGCTGTGTGCCAGACATTGTGTTGCTTAATTCTTGTAACATCCCTGAGAGGGACACCCTGTCACTCACGAGTCAAAGAGAAGGATGTGGGCTCTTAGAAAACCTCTTTCCCAGAGTCACAAGCCCTCTGATTCAGAACCAGGACCATCCTGTCTCAAAGATTCTACCTCTTCCTACACTTCCCATGAGTCATACATTTGTTTTTATTTTAAAATGGCTTCATGTTCTATTATTTCCTTTGCCTGCTTGTTTATAGATTCTTTTCCTTCATTTTTAAATTTTATGTGTCTGGCTGTTTTGCCTGCATGTGTATATATGTACCACATGCATGCATGCAGTGCCTGTGGAGGCCAGAAGAGGGCGTCAGATCCCCTGGAACTGAAGTTACAAGTGGTTGTGAGCCTCCATGTGGGTGCTGGGAACTGAACCCACGTCCTCTGGAAAGAGCAGCCAGTGTACTTAACCAGTGAGCCATCTTTCTAGGGCTTTATAGTAAGTACTTTAACAGTGCCTGAGGTCTGGCCCATGATAGGCAAGCCCTCTGTTACTGAGCTAGATCCATACCCTGTTTTGTTTCTGAGGCAGAGTCAAACTACAGGGTGAGGAGATGGGGGACTGTTAGCTTGATCTAACACCCCTCGACCCCTCGTGACTTGGGTGCACCAGTGTGAAGCACCAGGGCTTGCTCTTCTGACCACAGGTTTCCATCTGGAGCAGCATTTGAGCGAGGTTGCCCTGCAGACTGCCCTCGCAAGCTCTTCCAGGCACTACGCTGGCCGATCTTTCCAGATCTTCCGGGCCCTCAAACAACCCCTTTCAGCGCATGCCCTGTCTGACCTCCTGTCCAGATTGGTGGAGGTGATCGGAGAGCATGGTGACGAGATTCAGGTATGGAAGGGAGTGCCCCTCCGTGATGTAGCACTCCCCGGGAGTCCGAGGAAGTTGCTTTAACTCTCAGAACCACAATTAATTAATTAATTAATTTGATAATTAATAATTAATTAATATTTGATAATTTAATTAATTAATTAAAGATTTTATAAGTTAGTCTTTATTAGCCAGGCATGGTGGTGTACACCTTTAATGCCAGCACTCTAGATGCAGAGGCAGGTGGCTCTCTATGAGTTCAAGGTCAGGCTGGTCTACAAAGTGGGTTCTAGGACACCCATGGCTACATAGAGAAACCCCGCCAGGAGGGATTGGGGGGGGGAGCTTAGAAGCTAATCCTTATAATTTCCCAGTCACTCCAGGGGACTTGTTCTACAAGTTCAACAGAGGTGATCACATTTTGTGACAAGAGCATCCTTCAGTGGCTCCTTGTGTGTGTCTGTCTGGTGGCAGTAATGGTTTTCTATGGCGGATGACAAGGGGCTGGTTTGTATTAGATGGAGTTGTTTTGTGTCTTTTGGGTCTTTCCACCCTCTGTTGAGGACTCAAAGTACACAGTGTGTCCAGTCAGGGCAGGGAAATGTTTGGGTAGAACTGGACATAGGTTAAGCTCTGCCCTTCCCTGTCTGGATGATCTCTGAACCGCTCTGGAGACTGGATGGGAGAGAGAGTCATGCTGGAGCCCCTATAGGTGGAGCTCAGAGCTTGGGAGCTGAGCAGGTTAGAGCCAAGGGCACTGAGTGGCTGTGCGGCTGAGGCCAGCCCTCTGCACACCCTGTCCCTCTCCCGTCAGGCCATCAGAAGTTCCAGTCAGTTTCACAGAAGCACAGATACCCGACAGCTCACCTAGCTTCCTTACCTCTGGCTTCCACATATTTTCCCTCTATATTTCAGTGGCCCGCCCTTCCTCTCAGCACTCACCCTACACACACACACACACACACACACACACACACACACGCACACACACGCACACACACGCACGCACGCACTGCCCTGTTGTATTTTTAATCCCCTTGAGGTTGTCCAACTTGGGGAATTAATCCTATGGTTATTGGCTACCTCCTATGCTGTGTTATTCCCCAGGCAAGATTTATAATCTGATCTTAGACTTTATAAATGAATACCACCATGATTGTCTGGCTTCCAGAAATTCCATTTTGGTAGGAAGAGGGTTTGCCTTAGGTTAGTTCATCCTTGGGGAAGTTAGCAGCCCCGAATGCTGTCTCTGTGTGCTCTGCAGGGGTACGTGATGGAAGCGCTCCTGACCCTGGAAGCCGCCGTGGATAACTTGTCCGACTGTCTGAAGAACAGTGACCTCTTCACAGTGTTATCTCGGTGAGAATCAGACAACTAGTGTGCGGATATCCAATTTACTGTGCTGAACATTGGAGAGGGTACAAAGAACGGATGCAGGTTTTAAAATCTATTTAGGGCCTAAAAAAGTATACTTGATAGTTTCTTTTATTAAGAAAAAAAAAAGTTTAGATTTCTGTGTATGGATGTGCACCACCCAAGTGACCCGGAGGTACAGGTTGGTGTGAACCAGGAAGAAGGTTCTGGGAATCGAACCCAGATCCTCTGCAAGAGCAATAAGTGCTCTTAACCACTGGGCCACCTTTCTAACCCTTTATTTTCTTAAGTTTAAACAAGTAACGGGGTTGTTATCACACACACAAACACACACACTCACACACACACACAAATATATATATATATGTATATATACGCACACATATATGTATATATATGTATATATATGTGTGTGTATATATATATATATATGTATATATATATGTACTTTAAAACACTGTCCCAACACCTCCATGGCAGTTCATAACCATCTTTAATTCCAGTTCCAGGGCATCTGATGCACACATCTAGTCTTTGCAGACATCAGGAACATATGCAATACACATTCATACATGCAAGCAAAACTCTCATACACGTAAAAATAAAAAGAAGTTTAAAAAGAATTTTTTTTCCTTCTGGGCTAGCCTGAAACTCACTGTGTAGAGCAGCAGGCTGACTCACAGAGATCTCCATGCCTCTACCTCCTGGGAGGGGTGCAGGGGTGAATGGTAGTAAAGGCATGTGCTACTACACCTGGTTATTTTATTTATTTTCTGCTTTGTTTTTTGTTTATTTTCTGTGTTGAGTTTGTTTGTTTGTTTGTTTGTTTGTTTGCTTCAAGACAAGGTTTCTCTGTGTAGCCCTAGGTGCCCTGGAACTAACTCACTCTGTAGAGCAGGCTGGCCTCGAACTCAGAGATCTGCCCGCCTCTGCCTCCCAAGTACTGGGATGAAAGGCGTGTGCCAGCACCATCTGGCCGTTATTTTAACTTTTTAAGTGTGTGTGTGTATCTGTGGTGTGTGTGTGTGTGTGTGTGTGTGTGTGTGTGTGTGTACAAGTGTGCAGGCGCCCTTGGCGGCATCAGATCTCCTGGAGCTGGATTTATGAACAGTTATAAGCTTTCCAACAGGATGCTAGGAACCAAACACTCAGGTCTCACCCACAAGAGCAGTACATGCTCTTAACTGCTGAGCCACAAATCCTCAGATATTTTTAAGGAATACGTAATAATGTTCCTATTTATTACATCGGTAAAAAATAGTAAAGCTAAATGAATGTGAGAGGAAGAGCATCTGAACCACCTCTGCTGAGCAGCTCGGACAGATGCTGGCTTATGTAAACACATACTTTAGTAGTCTTTATTCAGGCCCTACTCTTGTTCACTAACTCCCTTCAAATTATTTGAGATTCCATGTCACTGCAATTGAACTTGTTCTTTTGGTAAACTTACCCTGCATCCTTTTGGACCTTACTTTAAGATTGATTTTATTATTCTGATTTTGTATGTAGTGTGGGGAGAGGGGCCTGTGCACCAGAGTGCTGATGCCTAGAGAGGCCAGAGAAGATGCGTCCCCTGGAGCTGGACTTACAGATGGTTGTGAGCCACCATCTGGGTGTTGGGGATCAAAACCAGGTCCTCTGCAAGGGCAGCCAGTGCTCTCAACTGCTGAGCTGTAGCTACATTATTTTATTTTACTTCTCTGTATATTCTTGGCTGTCCTGGAACCCACTCTGTAGACCAGGTGGGCCTCAAACTCAGAGATTCTCCTGTCTCTGCTTCCTAAGTGCTGGGATTAAAGGTGTGTGCCATCACCATCCATCCATCTGTTATTGTTGTTGTTATTATTATTATTATTTTGGTTTTTCAAGACAGGGCTTCTCTGTGTGTCCCTGGCTGTCTTGGAACTCGCTTTGTAGACCAGGCTGGCCTTGAATTTATATAGATCTGCCTGCCTCTGCCTCCTGAGTGCTGGGATTAAAGGTGTGCACCACCACTGCCAGCATGCTTTATTATCTTTAAGTTGAGCAAGTTTTATACATTTGATGTGGTCACTAGCACTACACTAGTCAGTCTGTATGAACCTGTATCTCTGAATCTGTAAACGTTTAATAGGTAAAGCTAGGTCTGTCTGCTGATACCTCTAATCCTAGCACAGAGGCTGAGGCCAGCCTGGGCTGCATAGAGAGGATGGGGAAGGA
>NW_021604781.1:3984925-4019267 GCF_004785775.1 Grammomys surdaster
GTCCAGGCTCTTCTGGCTTTTATAGTCTCTGGTGAGAAGTCTGGTGTAATTCTTATAGGTCTGCCTTTATATGTTACTTGACCTTTTTCCCTTACTGCTTTTAGTATTTTTTCTTTGTTTTGTGCATCTGATGTTTTGATTATTATGTGACGGGAGGTATTTCTTTTCTGGTCTAGTCTATTTGGTGTTCTGTAGGCTTCTTGTATGTTTATGGGCATCTTGTTCTTTAGGTTAGGGAAGTTTTCCTCAATAATTTTGTTGAAGATATTTACTGGCCCTTTAAGTTGGGAATCTTCATTCTCATCTATACCTATTATCCTTAGGTTTGGTCTTCTCATTGTGTCCTGGATTTCCTGGATGTTTTGAGTTAGGAGTTTTTTGCTTTTTTCATTTTCTTTGACAACTGTGTCAATATTTTCCACCGTATCTTCTGCATTTGAGATTCTCTCTTCTATCTCTTGTATTCGGTTGGTGATGCTTGCGTCTGTGACTCCTGATCTCTTTCTTAGGTTTTCTATCTCCATGGTTGTCTCCCTTTGAACTTTCTTTATTGTTTCTATTTCTAGTTTCAGATCCTGAATGTTTTTGTTTAATTCCTTCTTTGTGTTTTCTTCCATTTCTTTAAGGGATTTCTGTGATTCCTCTTTAAGGGCTTCTATCTGTTTACTTGTACTCTCCTGTATTTCTTTAAGGGAGTTACTTAATTCCTTCTTATAATCCTCTATCATCATCATGAGAAGTGATTTTAATTCTGAATCCTGCTTTTCAGGTGTGATGGGGTGTTCAGGGCTTGCTATATTGGGAGAACTGGGCACTGATGATGCCAAGAAACTTTGGTTTCCGTTGCTTATGTTCTTGCGCTTGCCTTTCGCCATCTGGTTAACTCTAGTGGTACCTGCCCTCACTGTGTAAAACTGGAGTCTGTATTTCCAGTTATCTTGCTTATTGCAGAGCTCCTCAGAGTCCAGAGGTCTCTGTGGTCTTAGGCTCCTAATCTCCTGGGTGGAAGAACTCCTGGGATTCAGGCCACCTCTTGGATCTGGAAATCCTTCTGGTCTGAGTGCAGTGGGTCCTCGATGACTCAGGATTCAGTTTCTCCACAGGACAGAAGCAGACCAACTCTGTGTCTGCTCCAGCCCAAAGGACCAGGCAAGGGCGGAAGGGAAGTGGAATTCCAGAGGGGCAGGGTTTGGGTAGCTGCTGTGCCCTGAATGTCCCTGGCTCCCAGATGTATCTCTGGGCCTTAGGGAGTGAGATGGAGTTCTTACCAGCTGCTCTGAGTGCAGTGGCTCCTGGATGACTCAGGATTCAGTTTCTCAACAGGACAGGAGCAGACTGACTTTGTGTCTGCTCCAGCCCAGAGGACCAGGCAGGGGCGGAAGGCACTTCAGGGCTTTCAAAAAACAAAACAAGACAAGACAAAAGTAGCTAGGGGTTTTGTCTACTCTCCTAAGCACATTACAAAGAGAGGGGTGTGGGAACGCCTGGGTGCTTCTCCTGCACAGATGCTAGAGCTGACTGGCTACACTTTGCCTCCTGCAGTTGCTGGAGAAAGGCCTCCCCAGCATGCAGCAGCCGCTCCTGCAAGTCATCTACAGTCTGCTCAGCTACATGGACCTGTCTGTAGTTCCTGTCAAGCAGTTTAACATGGAAGTCCTGAAGACCATTGAAAAATATGTACAGGTGAGCATTGGGTAGATTCACTCATTAGTCGGAGCCATGACTAATCCCTTGGGTATAAAGCCATCCGGCATGAGACCCGGCTTCATTCCTTCATATTCGTGACATACCACCGACAGACAAGCATGCTAGCTGGCCACATCCTGAGTGGCATTTTTAGAAGAAAGACAGAAAAAGACCTTCTTGAGTCTCTTTTGCTTCAAGGGCAGAGCTTTCTTGTGCGCCCAAGGGCTGAATATTCCAAGCACATACCTTGCTGGAAAGACGGACCAGTGAGAAAGACGATATGCGCATGCCCAGTTCCAGACCAGCTTGCTACTTTGGCATTTAGAATCATACGGCTGAAAATACTCCAAAAACCAACCAAAGAATCGGAGAAATAAATGAAGAAGAATGGGAAAGCGTGAATAAGTGATAAGAACATAACAGTTTATTATGTTAGCCTCTGCTTCTGTATATATGTTAGTATTTCTATAACAAGCAGCCCTTAAATATTAATAACAATGGCCGGTGCACACCTTTAATCTCAGCACTTGGGAGGCAGAGACAAGTGGATCTCTGGGAATTCAAGGCAAGCCTAGTCTACAGAGTTAGTTCCAGGACAGCCAGGGAACCCTGTCTCAAATATATATAATATACATAATATATAAAATATGATGTATAATATATACTATAATATATTTGCAAAAGGCCCAGACATGGTGCTATACACCACTTTTAATTCCAATATTCAGGAAGAAGAGACACAAGGATCTTGAGAGTTTGAAAATAGCTTAATCTACATAATGAGTTCCAGGCCAATCCAGACCCTGTCTCAATAAACTAATTAATTAAAATTAAAATTTATACACACACACAAACCAACCAGTGTCTGGGCCAAGATGTCAGCTAATAGACACGGAGAGGTCCTTTGGACCTGGCTCAGAGGCATGACTCTTCTTTCAGTGGGCCAGCATCCACTGAGCAGAACACAGGGTCAGCGTCAGCAAATGCCCAGGGACCACCTCTTTAAAGTCCTGAGACTACATCAGAAAAAACAGATGAAGGTCTGGAGCCTGGAAGCTAATCTGTTCTGTGCGACCACACACAGATGGAAGCGAGTCCAGATTCCACCTCCCTGGGGCCGGTGCGTGCCACACTCAACAGTGGAGGCATCTATTTCTCTGTCCGGTGGCTTCTTAACCCTTTCTTCTATGGGATGTACTTAGTGCATCCCAGATGTCAAGGGCAAACATTTTTTCTTGGATTTTTTTTTCTTGTTAATCACATTGACAAAACCATATAGTTAATGTAAAATTTAATTTCTAAGTTTTTTTTCCCTCTGCTCCATCTTTCAAGAGCTAATGGGAATTGTGTCCTCAGTGTGCATTCAGTCACGGGTTCGTACTCACAGGTGGAGGAGTAGTTCAGAGCACATGGCCTGTTTTCTTGGGATGTTAAGATGCTCACTTTGGAGAGATGGCTCAGGGGGTTAAGAGCACTGGCCGCTCTTGCAGAAAACCCAAGTTCAATTTCCAGCACGCATATGATTACCTATAACTGCCTGTAACCCCACTCCAGGGGAATCCAGTGCCTTTTTCTGGCCTCCAACGGTTCAAGCTTTATATATTTTAGATATAAAATAATTCATGTGCATGTACATGCACACACATCCGTATGTACAGAGACATGTACATGTACACACATACACACATACATACATACACAGACACACACATCCCTATACAAAAACTATAAATAAATCTTTTTGCTTTTCAGCTTTTCAAGACAAAGTTTCTCTGTGTAGCCCTGGCTGTCCTAGAACTCACTCTGTAGACCAGGCTGGGCTCGAACTCAGAGATCCTCCCGCCTCTGCCTCTTGTGTTCTGGGATTAAAGGCATGCGCCGCCACCAGGCTATAAATACATTGTTTTAAAAGAAAACCATTGAAATGGTCTAAGCAAGGTAAAGTCTGCTGAGTTGCAGGGACCAGGTTATTGGACGGTGTAGAGTGGGGGTAAGGGTGTAAGGGGAGGGGTGGGAAGCACCCCTATCCCCGTGTCAGGTGATGAGGAGGATGTCATGTAAGGTGGGGGTAAGGGTGTAAGGGGAGGGGTGGGAAGCACCCCTATCCCCGTGTCAGGTGATGAGGAGGATGTCATGTAAGGTGGGGGTAAGGGTGTAAGGGGAGGGGTGGGAAGCAGCCCCATCCCCGTGTCAGGTGATGAGGAGGATGTGATGTAAGGTTGAAAGATATCAGTATTCCCAGTGAAAGGAGAGCAGCAGCAAGATCCAAGAAATGGTAAAACCGAGAAGACAGGACCTGGAGACGATGAATTCCGCCATGAACGATCATCGGTCTACCACGCATGTGAAGCTCTTCTCTTTTTGTCAACATAAGGTAGCTTGCAGACAGAAGAGGTGGCTCAGCAGTTAAGAGCACTGACTGCTTTTCCAGAGGCCCTGGGTTCAATTCCCAGCATCCACATGGTGGCTCACAGCCATCTGTAAGGGGATCTGACCACCCTCTTCTGGTGTGTCTGAAGACAGCCACAGTGTGCTCATACATAAAATAAATAAATAAACCTTTTTGAAAAATGATAACACCTCGGAATTTTTAACTAAGTCAGTGGTTCTCAATATATGGGTCACGACCCCTTTGGGGGACGAATGACCCTTTAACGGGAGGGGCCGCCTAAGGCCATCAGAAACCACAGATATTTACATTACGACTCATAACAGATAACAAAATTACAGTTATAAAGTAGCAATAAAACTAATTTTCTGGTTTTGGGTTAAAGGGCCACAGCATTGGACGGGTTAAGAACTGCTGACTTAAGTGATTTCAATACGGACACAGCAGATCTGTATTTGCTAATTTCTTCAGTGTGGTTCTGTATATTATTAGTCATTTCCTTGCTACAACCTTTCTTGACATTTTTAAGCCGGTGAATTCTGACAGGTCACCAGGTTGTTGGGTAGTAAGCGTTGGATCTGAAAACATGGACTTTCTTTTAATCCATGGATTTTTCTTGCCAACAGAGCATTCACTGGAGGGAAGCGCTGAATATCTTAAAGCTGGTCGTTTCTCGATCGGCCAGCCTGGTATTGCCTTCCTACCAACACAGCGACCTCTCCAAGATAGAGCTCCACCGGGTGTGGACCAGCGCCTCGAAGGAACTTCCGGGCAAGACCCTGGACTTCCACTTCGACATCTCAGAGGTCCTGACCTACTGTGACTTTTTCTGTAGCCTGAATATATGATGCCAAAGGGTAAAAGCAGGTGCCTAGAGAGAGAAAGACTTACATTTGTTTTAAATGAAGACATCTGAAGCCTAAATTAGGTTCTGTTCCTTTAAGAATGAATGGGTGTAGGGCTCTCAATTGGGAATTATTAAAAATGGAAACTACAGGCTGGTGATAGCTCGGTGGGTAAGAACACATGTTCTCCAGGCACAGGGACCAGCATTCAAATTCCCAGCACCATGTAAAAAGCCTGGTATTGTTAGCCCTGTGTGTCCATAATCCCTCTACTGCAGGGTAGAGAAAGGCAGGCACTGAGAACTCACAGGGCACACTAGACAAAACCAGTTTCCAGTTCAGTGAGAGACCCTGTCTGAAGGAAGTAAGGTAGAAAAAGAGAGAAGACCCTTCCATCCCACTTGTGCCACCTACGGCTGGTACCTGTGTGCGGCCACCACGTGCATGCACACACCCCTATGCATGGATCACACAAAACGGAGACAGAGGCAAGGGAGAGGAGGGGAGAGTAAGCTAGGGGAGGGGTAAGTAAGGGAGGGGAGGGGAGGGAGAGATTGATTCCTTCATTGACAGTCACCTTTTCTGAGTTCAAGATGTGACCCCTGTATCATATATTTAGGATGGAAATGATAGAAAGTTACTAAGTCAACAGCCATAGTTAACTTTTTTCTGGGGGTGGGGCTATTTTTCAGCCTTTAATTTGAATTTGTTTTGATCCAAAGATTAAGAGCACTGAGTGCTTTCCCAGAGGTCAGTAGAGAAAGCATTAGCCAGTTAATCTGAATCCCTCAATTTCCAGAGACCCAGAACTGCTCCAGACCGGTAGGACCATAGTACAGGAGGTTCCAGTCAGTTTCTGCCACTTCAAGTTTCTCCAGTTGAGACCTCGTGGGAGGCAGAATGTAAAAGGTGCTCTTCCGCCTGACGACATACTGTAGGAGCCTCAGAAAGTGAACTTTATCACGCATTATTAAAAATACTTTAAAAAGGCCGGGCAGTGGTGGTGCATGCCTTTGATCCCAGCACTTGGGAGGCAGAGAGGCAGGTGGATTTCTGAGTGTGTGGCCACCCTGGTCTACAGAGTGAGTTCCAGGACAGCCTGGGCTACACAGAAAAACCCTGTCTTGAAAAACAAAAACAAAACAAAACAAAACAAAAAATTCTTTGGGGGCTGGAGACATGGCTCAGTGGTTAAGAGCATTGATTGCTCTTCCAGAGGTCCTGAGTTCAATTCCCAGCAACCACATGGTGGCTCACAGCTGTCTGTAATGGGATCTGATGCGCTCTTCTGGTGTGTCTGAAGACAGCTACAGTATACTCATATACATAAAATAAATAAATTTTAAAAAAGAAAAAGAACACTTTGGCCATGCCTCATCTGTTTGAATAATTGAAATGGTAGAAATAATTTAGATAAAATTGTCAATAACTGAGAGTATGTAAAGATTGGTGACTAGAGACTGGAGAGAAGGAAATGAATTTTAATATTTTATTTATTTTGAGATATTATTGAAAGTTTGGTCTGGTGAAAGAAGCTTGTAATTGGAGCACACAGAAAACAGAGGCTTCAACCCAAAGCCAGCATGGTCTAGGGAACAAGTTCAAGGCAGGCAGAACAGAGATATATATAGAGAGAGAAACAGAGAGACAGAGAGAGACAGAGAGATAGACAGACAGACTAGGGGTGGTATGAGAAGAGCAGGAGGAGAGGAAAAGAGAATGAATGATTCCTTCAAGCTTACACATCTGAAAATTGGCTTCATCTTCTTCACTTTGCTTCTGTCTTCATCACTACAATTTAAAGCATAATGAGGTCATTGCAATGGTTTCTTGCTGACAAGTGGGGAGATATTCATTATGCAAACAGCTCAGAACCTGTACTGAACACCAGGAAAATGAGCCATGGTATAACACTGAGTTTCTGTGTCTGATCTGGTTCTACTTACCTGACCGGTGGTTTGGTTTGGTTTGGTTTGGTTTGGTTTGGTTTGGTTTGGTTTGGTTTGGTTTGGTTTGGTTTGGTTTGGTTTGGTTTGGTTTTCAAGACAATGTTTCTCTGTGTAGCCCTGGCTGTCCTGGAACTCACTCTGTAGACCAGGCTGCCCTGGAACTCAGAGATCTCCTGCCTCTGCCTCCCAAGTGCTGGGATTAAAGGTGTGTGCCACCTCACCCAGCTTCCACATGGTCAGTTTTTAATTACGTCTAGGTTCCTTGTACTGTAGAAGTGTCGAGATGGAATCATAATGTCTGCATCATTCTTTCTCCAGACTCCAATCATTGGGAGACGGTACGATGAACTCCAGAATTCCTCTGGACGGGACGGGAAGCCAAGGGCCATGGCCGTCACCCGGAGTGCGTCCTCTACCTCCTCAGGCTCTAACTCCAATGTCCTTGTTCCTGTGAGCTGGAAAAGACCCCAGTATTCTCAGGTAGAGTGCCCTACGTGAAACGAAACTCGGCCAATCACCACCACCCCATTGGCATCTAGACCCCGGCCCTTCCAGCAATGGGGTCTCTCACATTGAAAGTCAATCCTTTTATCTGTGAACAGGCCACTGGCTGTTTTCTTGCCTCTTCTCTCATTGGCTCTACCTCTCTTACGGCTTGCAAACAAAATCTGGTCTGGTCTCCCTTTGACGTGGCAGCCTTCAAATGTGGAAAGCACTTCTGACCCTTGCCCCCAACCCCTGTCCAAATAAGTCCTCCAAACGCCATGTTTGATAAAGAGAAGCCAGGGCCACACACTCAAAGAGCTTTCTAGACATTGTCCTCAGAGGATAAACTTAAGCATAGTTGACATCAGCATGCCAAACTTTGCAAAGAGAGCAGAAGGAACTACCAGAATTCTCTGGTCTAGTTATCATCCTGGAACTGGGTACAGCCTGTGAGTAACACTGATGCCCCCATCACTGTCAGGAAAAACTCCTGCATTGTTCTGAAGTATTTTAGTGGCATGTACCAGACACCCACTGAAAAGTTATTTTAATTGGAAAAGGAATTTATTATCCCATCCATGTTAGTTTTGTGTAAAACTGAGGGGCTGGATCAATAAAGGCTGGCTTGGCTCCTGAGGTTCCAGTTCAGTCACGCAGCCATGTAGCTGAGCCTGTGGCAGCACAGAGCATTGTGACAGAACTTTACTGTGGAGGGGACCCCTCATCTCATTACAGCTAGGAAGCAAAGAGAAAGAAGAAAGGCTGGGAGTCCTGCTGCCCCCTGCGAGAACCCACCCCTAACCTAGCTTCCACCAGGCTCGACGCCTTGCGAGTCCGCCATCTCCCAATAGCACTGCAGGCTGCTGACTAAGTCTTAGCTAGTGCATGGGCTTTTGATAAGAATTGAAGATCGGGATGGCAGAAGCATTTGTCTTGGCTGTCAACACAGCTGCACCCTAGTATCCAGATGTTAGGATCCAGAGCCTTGGATTCCCCCTCCTTCTTACTGCCCTACCTCCTTCCCTTCCCAGGATCATAGTCCCTGCTGTCCCCTTCGATAGCTCTATTCTCAGAGAGGGAGCTACAGCAAATTCTAATGATTCCAGATTTTTATGGTTTGGGGTTCTGATGATTTCATGCTGGGGACCCGCCCTCTTCTGACATCCACAGTATCTCTGGAAGAGGAGCTTTTGATTAGATGGATTTGTTTTTAATTCTGTGTGTATGAGAGCCTTGCCTGCATGTGTATTATCTGTGCACCATGTGTATGTTGTATCTATAGAAGCCAGGAGGGGGCATCAGATCTCCTGGAACTGAAATTACAGATGGTTGTGAGCTTCCATGTGGGTGCTGGGAATTGAACTCAGGTCCTCTGCAAGAGCAACTAGTGCTCTTAACTGCTGAGCCATTTCTCCAGCCTAGGAGAAGAAACTTGCACAGTGTTTGCAGGTGGCAGATAGGAGACCTTCCTAGGGTAGAGAGCAAGCCTGCATCTGCAGAAGCAGGCTAAGTGGGTACTGGGCAAGTCCAGTACTGTGTCTGCACACCACACAGCTCACCATCATCTCCAACACAGAGCCTAGTGGTACACTACAATGGCCGATGATCACAGTCATGGTGTGGAAAGAGATGGGGAGGGTTCCTCCGCCCTGGGCCTTGTTCCATTGATTTCCAAATTAGAGAATGAGACTAAAACCTAGGGAAATATCTGAGAAACCTGCCATCCTTCAGCAGGGATGTCCTCCTGCCTGGCTTTGAAATGACCCCATACCGAGTAGTTCTACAAGTTGGAAAGAAAAGTGAACCAAGTTCCATAAAGAATGAAAATCTTAAGCCAGAAATATACCTTTGATCCCAGAGAGGCAGAAGCAAGCCGATCTGTGAGTTAGAGGCTAGCCTGGTCTACATGAGTTCCAGGACATCCCAGGCTACTTAGAGAGACCTTGCCTCAAAAAAGGAGGAGAGGAGGAGGAGGAAGATCTTTGGGTGAATAGCACCCTCCAGAAGTTTCCATGTAACAAAGCAACATCAGATAAAAAAGGACTCACAGGACTGCTTTATGGTCGGTTCTTGAGTACATTACCATCTCTAGGTTCACATTATCTCTTGATTCTAGAAGAGACCCCATACATAAGAGGCTGGAAAAGAAAGTTCTTAAAGAAAACCAAAGGGATTTAAATCTACTTCATTTTAACTTTACCATGCTTTATGAATAAGTGAGTGCTTTCAGTCTACAGACAGCAAAAACATTATCTCACTGGAGCCAGGAAAAGCTTGTTCTGTAACAAAATAGATTTATTTCTGGATGGAAAGCCAAGACTTCCTGAAACTAAAAGTTCTCACAGACAGGAAGAGATCCCACAGGAACTCTTAGATGGCTATGGAAAAGCCTAGGGCTTGATTTCCATAGAGCACATACCCTCCCTGAATAACAGGTCTGCCCTATACAGTTCAAACATGGAGAGGGCCTTGTTTTAGTTACCTTTCACTTTAAAATAAGTAAGTAATGTTTATTTTATTATTTGGAGCAGTTAAGAGCACTGATTGCTTCAGAGGACTCAGGTTCAGTTTCCAGCACCCACATGGCAGCTCACAACCATCTGTAACCCAGTTCCAGGGGATTCTGACAGAAAAAAAAAAACTAGTCATTTACGTTCTGTGGGCAGAACCTGTATGTATGAAGGCAGATTTGCTCGTAGGACCCCAGAATGAAAACCTTTCCTGTGTTTTTCATCTTCCAGAAAAGAACGAAAGAGAAGCTGGTACACGTCCTCTCTCTGTGCGGCCAGGAAGTCGGACTAAGCAAAAACCCATCTGTAAGTTCTCTCCGGCACCACGGTTATTTTGGGACCGTATTGCTTTTGTGTTTGGACATCTCTGTCATCTATGTTGAAGATTCTAGAATGGCTGACATGTCTGACAGGCGCCATCCGCATTCGGCCCTCACCATACTCCTCACATCATGAATCTCAGAGACAAGGGAAGACTTCACTGCTGTTTGCCTACAAAAACGGCTGTGTTCGGACCTTTACTATTCTTGTAAACATGCCCAGACTACATTACCATGTACACGATGGTGCCTGTTACATCTCCAAACATTTCTCCCAGTCCCCTTGGATAGTCTTACTCCCTGAACACTCATCGTATTAAGGCATCACCATTTTGCTTACGTAAAATAACATGCAAATAATGATGTACCAGCCAAAATTTACTCAAAATGTTACAGTCTACTCACAAGTCACATCACAGTGGCAAAACAAGGAAACATTACAAATATCTATGATGCCATTTAAGCTATCGCTGGTGTTATAGGTAGAGAAGAAAATGCCCCAGGCTTTTAGATGGACAGATAACTGCTTGGAAGCAAATTTCTGAAATTAATAGAAAATTCAAATGATGTATGGTGAGCAAATTTTATGAAAAAAAATGGTAAAATTCCCAAGGCCTGGAAGTAAGTGTGTGTGTGTGTGTAGATTACAATCTCCTTATGCTTTATTTAAAAGGAAATAGCGAGCTAAGAAATTTAGAATCATCAAGCAAATTTCTCTGTGGAGCTCTATTTTAATGTCCCAGACTGTGTCTACTCCATATGAACAGGTGAAATATTGGAGACTCAGGAAATCTTGCCAAAATATCAACTGATTGCTCCTTTCAGCTAGGAAAGCACCAGCTAAACTGGGATTCTGTTTAAGTCACCTTTGTAGTGTGACTTCAGTATCAGAGGACTGCTCCACCCGGTGGCCTTGCTCAGTGCACCATGACCTACAGCAGAGAGAAACCAGAGCCTTTGGTTCCGCTGTTCTGAATGACTGGCCAGGGCTCTTTCTTACTGCTGTTGGGGGCAGCTAAATCCACACTGGCACCCTTATACTTTCTGGCCATGATGTTTGCCCACAGTGGTGCATCCCAATCATTTAAATAGCCCCCACCAGGAAAGGTGCCTCTGTGGAGGTAAGCGGACCAGGCTACCGGCTACACGGCTCTCCATTCGAGTGCCTTGCACACTCTTCGATCCCCATGTGTATGTGTCATGTTGCACACACACACATGGGAAACAGGTGAAGTGTTCCCTAGCTGCAAGGCCTGGGAATGAGTGCTTCCAGCTACAGTGGATTTTAGATTTGGATGAATTGGGGTAGACCTGACCCTGTGATCACCCCTCAAAACCTAGACGTCTCCAAAATCTGCAGACATGGAACTTTTATCTCTATAAGTTTCAGATTTATACCAGGTGCTGGCAGCGGCAGCACAGGCTTTTAATCCCAGCACTCAGGAGGCAGAGGCAGATGGATTCTGTGAGTTCCAGGCCAGCTTCTTCTAGAGAGTGAGCTCCAGAACAGCCAGGGCCACACAGAGAGAAACTCTGTCTGGTGGTGGGGGTGGGGCAGATGTAAGCCAGGTGTGATGGCACATGCCTTTAATTCCAGCACTTGGGAGGCAAAGGCAGGAGGATCTCTGTGAGTTCAAGGCCAGCCTGGTCTGCATAGTGAGTTCCAGGAGAGCTAGGATTATAAAGAAAAAGCCCTGTCTTAGTAAGTTAATGAATTAATAATGAAAGTTTCAGGTTTAAAACATTTTAAGATTTGGGATTTTCAGATCTGAGATGCTTAATCTATGCCATCTGTCCACAACACTATCTTTATACACTAGAAAAAAGAAAAAAAATGAAATGTTCACACTCTTTCATTCTTTTTACCTTGGAGAGATATGTTATATTTCTGTTCTTATAATATCTTGCCCAGCCAGGCAGTGGTGGTGCACGCCTCTAATCCCAGCACTTGGGAGGCAGAGGCAGGAGGATTTCTGAGTTTGAGGCCAGCCTGGTCTACAGAGTGAGTTCCAGGACAGCCAGGGCTACACAGAGAAACCCTGTCTCAAAAAACAAACAAAAAAGGGGGGGGCAAGAGAACATTATAATAGTTATGTAAAGTGTCAACACAGACTAGAGCTCTCCCCTCAAAAGAATTAAGACAATTTCTTCTTAAGCCCTGGAGCCACATTTTCGTGACCCAGGCCTGGGAACACAGATTCAGGTTGGCCTGACTGATGTATTCCACCATGGAATATTTCCTAGTTAGAACTTAGGACATTTACCAGGTGCATTGTGGGAGACTGAAGGCAGGCATGTGTGATGGCATTCTTACCTTGGATTGGTGGAAGCCTGAGGCCTGCTAAGACTATGCTTTAAAGGTTTGACTTATTAATCAAATGGGTTTTAGGTCAGACTCAAGGGTGAACAAAGATTAGGTGTTAAGAAGACTAAAAAATAGTCCAAGATGATTTTAGCTCTGGATCGGCAGCATTCCAACTCTCCACAATAATGAGGTTCTGATTGGTCATTCATTGTTATAGTGTCTTCAACTAATATGTCCCCTGAACTCCCCACCCACCCCTCGGTACTTAGGTTCACAAAATAAAGCTTTTAGTTTCATATCTGTATTTAATTGGGACTGGCTAACAAAACCTTTGCTGGTTATTAGTTCTTCAGAGTTCTATTAAGTCAGACATGGTGGCTTATACCTGTAAACCTCAGGAGGCTGAGGCAAGCCTGGGCTACATAGCAAGTCCAGGCCAGCCTACAAGACAGAATGAGACCTTATCTCAAAAACCAAAAACAGAACAAACCAACCATTAATTAAAAGGCCTATTAAAATGTCCCAGTAGGGAGCTGGAGAGATGTCTCAGTGGCTAAGAGCACTGTCTGCTCTTCCAGAGGTTCTGAGTTCAATTCCCAGCAACCGCATGGTGACTCACAACCATCGGTAATGGGATCTGATGCTCTCTTCTGGTGTGTCTGAGAATAACTACAGTGTACTACTTATATACGAAATAAATAATTCTTTTTTTTTAAAGTCTCAGTAGCTGGGTATGGGAACACACAACTTCAACCCCAGCACATGGTGTTTATGCTTTCCTTTCCTTTCTGATCTTTCTGGGTCTTGAACCCAGAGACTCTAGATGAAGCAAATGATCTGCCTCTGAGCCTGTGTTAATCCCAGCACTTGGAAGGCAGAAGCAAGCCTGTCTCTGAGTTTAGTCTCCACAGAGCATTCCAGGCTGACTGGAACACACAGTGAGACCCCATCTCAAAAACTTAATTAACTAATTAAAAATAAAATGTCTAAATACAAAGGACCTAAACATAAAAGTTTGGCTTCTCTTTATTAATCCTTCCTGATTCCTGGTTTACCTTTCAAAGGGTTAAATCGTTTGTTCCTGTGGTTTATTTTACAATAATATATCTTGACGTCATCCTTTGAAAATTATTTATATACATTTGATGTGTGAAGGAAGGTACATGATTTCTAACCTCAGTCAGACCAAGAAGAGTGGAAAATTTTAGCTGCTCTGGTTCGTCTGTGAACACACACTTAGTTGTTTCACACACACACACACACACACACACACACACACGTAGTGTCCCACCATCCCCACTAAGAGATAGCCGTTCAAACTCTAGAATGCTTTTGTAGTGTGTGAACTTGAGCGTCTGCAGAGAGTTTAATCCAAAGGCACCTGTCCAACATAAATAATAAAAGAACAGTCTAAAAATACCCACTTAAGGAATTAGGTGTGTACTGGAGACACAGTTGTCCAGGGAACCAATGGCCATCACTCACTGCACAAACAACTGAAGGGTGGTGAGTTTCTCAAAAGAGGCTTCTTTTGATTCCTAGGTGATTTTTTCCTCGTGTGGGGACCTGGATCTGCCGGAGCATCAGACGAGCCTGGTGTCATCCGAGGACGGCACCCGGGAGCAGGAGAACATGGATGACACCAACAGTGAGCAGCAGTTCCGAGTCTTCAGGGACTTCGATTTCCTGGATGTGGAACTGGAGGATGGAGAGGTACCGTGTATTCTCTGTCACAGTCAAACTCTCTAGGCCTGTCTAACGAAACAGTGTTGCTTTCTCCACTGACCACTCTCTATAGCAAGTTCTCTAGTTAGGAAGTTGTAAACTCCGTTTTCAGTCAAGTTCTGCAAACAGCTGCTTCACTGTTGCACAAATCACCCCGCCCTTCCTGTCTGAGCCCGAAGCAAAAGCTGCCAACTTATTTTTAAATGGCAAAGATCTGAATCAGAATGACTACACAAAGACTATATGTGTCGTCTGAGGGAGCATTTTTTTTTTTAAGTCAGAAGAACGCATCATTTCTAAGCCTGTTCCTGGGCAAAATATGCTAACAATTTCATTTCTAATGTAAAGTTGCTGTAATTCAGTCACTTCAAAGCCTGCGTTCCCACCCCTGGAGATTGGAGCCCTCGGGCTCCTGCATTCCTGTGCCATGTTTAATGAAATCCTTAGTGCTTAGAATGAAATATAAGGCATAAGACAAGAGACAGAGATCTGCTGTCTTACCCGTGCGTAGGGGTTGATTGGTGGTCAGCATTCCTGACATCTGGAGCAGCTGAATTCAAGTCCTGGCAGGCATGTGCAGATCTGTCTGGAATGGCAAGAATAAGATCCATTGCTCCTATCCATGGGCCTGGGAGGAGGAAGAGAGACAACTCCGCTTTTACAGCTCAGGGCATGTTCCCTGGGAGAGGCAGTGTCTTGCCTTTGGGGAATGAAAACTCAAGATTCTATCTCCTTTCCAACTGCAGCCCTCCCAGCTAAAGGCCCAAAATGAAAGTTGATTATAGCCTGCAATAGGTAGGCGCCTCCTGACTTAACTGTGAACTAATGGGAAAGTGAGAGTCTGAATGGCTGACAGAAAGAATGTGACTTCTGGCAAACCCACTCACTCATGTCTAGTTGAGGCCCAAGTGCCATGTCTGCCTCATGTCTGTCCCAACAGGACAGATGCAAGTACATAGCACACTGAGCAAACCCAGACTTAAGAATGTCAAAGCACTGGCTGAGGCTGGCAGTGACGGTCACTGGTAAAGCATATGCCTACTATACTCAAGGCCCTGTGTTGTATCTTCATTGCTACCTCCCCGCCTCACCCCCACAGAAGATAGTAAAAGAAAAAAAGTACTTCTGATATTGTGGTACCCACTTTTAACTTCAGCACTAGGGAGGCAGAGACCAGCTTGTTTCTGAGTTTGAGGCCAACCTGGCATTCCAGGACAGCCTGGAATAGTGAGACCATAGTGAGACCCTGTCTTAAGAAACAAGAAAAGAAGCTGGGTGGTGGTGGTGGTGCATGCCTTTAATCCCAGCACTTGTGAGGCAGAGGCAGGCAGATTTCTGAGTTCAAGGCCAGCCCATTCTACAGAGTGAGTTCCAGGACAGCCAGGGCTACACAGAGAAACCCTGTCTTGAAGAAAAAAGAAAAAAAAAAAAAGGAAAGGGAAAAAAAAGTACTGACCCCAAGGCAAGCTTCAAATGAATCCTTGCTTAATTTTCATTTTCTTAAACTGTTCTCAAACCTATTAAGAGGATTGCAGGGGATTCTGCTAACCATAATTAGTGACCAAGAGGGAATTCACTAAGTACAGCGAAGATGGTTTCGAAATGATAATACAAAAGACATCAGTCTGGATTCTTCTGACATGCCTGGGGGCTGGAGCTGCGTGCTCAGCTAAGGTCAGGGTTCCTTGATCTGGCAGCTGACCTAAAGTTGTTCTTAGGTTAGGGTTCAAGACAGCTCCCTCTGCTTTCCAGAAGTTAAACTGACATCAAGGGAGACATCCTCCTCCTGTCTCAGCCCCAGAACAGTGTTACACAGAGTGGCCTGCAAGACATAATCCCAGCACTGCTAATTCTAGAAGATCTGGGTTCAGTTCCAAGCACCCACCTGGTGGCTCACAACCATCTGTAACTCTCAGGTCCAGGGGATCCTATGCCCTCTTCTGGCATCTGCAGGCTCTGCTTGTGAAGGGTATACATAGATCCATGCAGGCAAAACATTCCATACACAAAAAATGAAATCAGTATTTTCAAAGATTAATATTTGTATAAGGAGCTCAAGAAAATAAGAAAAATTAATCTAAACAAAGTAGTAAAAACAAAAGCCGAGTAAACACTTGTGTAATACCAGGTACTCGAAGGTAGGAGGGTCTCTTGAGCCCAGGAGTTCAAAATTAGCCTAGTCAACACAGATAACCCCAATGTCAGAAAAAAAAAAAAAGAAAACCCTTTGAGGATGCTTTGCAGTTTCTGAACTAAAATAAAACAAAAGACACTGAGATGTTAAGAGCTCAGTAAAATGGAAGCACTTGAGCTTGAGTCATCGTGAATGTCAGTGGGCATAATAAAAACTTCCAGAGATGGAGAGATGGCTCAGCGGTCAAGAGCACTGACTACTCTTCCAGAGGTCCTGAGTTCAATTCCTAGCAACCACATGGTGGCTCACAACCATCTGTAATGAGATCCGATGGTGTGTGTCTGAAGATAGCATATATATATTAAATACATACATACATACATACATACATACATACATACATACATACATACATCTTTTTAAAAAAAACTTCCTGTGGACCTAGTATGAGGAGTCTGATGCCCTGTGCAGGCCACGTGGCACAGTGTCAGGCATGCAGCTGGCGTTCCCTATACCAGTCACCAGACAATCCCACCAGTGGTACATAGTTCCTGATAAAGCCAGTGATGTAAGCATACTCTGGCTTCTTCATCAAAACATGATTGTCAAAGCAAAAAACAAAGAAACAAGCAGCATCCCAAGTTAATTTTGGAATCTGAATAAGATCTTCATCACAGCTTCTGCCCTTGGAGTTTGCAGGATCGTTTAAAGGGGCTGTGTCCCCGCGGTACTAATCTCCCATCTGCAGTGGACAGATCATGACCGAACTTTTAGCTTCGGAAGCCGGGTCAACTGATGCCACTTTCTGACCCACTTTTCTCTCCGTGACATTTAAACATTTCCTCACAAGCAAGTATTCAGACATTCTAAATAAATAGGTGTTAAAGAGAAACAATGTTATTGCTGAAGTAGGAAGGTGCTTCTTCTGCAAGTGGGCTCGTGACATTCCTTAAGCCTCATCATCTGTCTGGTGGGGAAGGCATGCGGGAACTCTGAGGGTGAATAGTGATTTTTCTCCTTGGAGCTGGGGCATGTTTTCCTTCCTTTGTATGAGTTGTGTCTACTGAAGAATATGTTGCTAACACTGTTACTCGTTGTTGTGTGGAAACTAAAATGCACTGGGATGTTTTATACATTGTATCATTTTAAATAGACCTTCTGTTTGTTTTTCTGTCCATTCAAACTGCTCCCCAGGAACTTCAGGTAAGACGCTGTTGCTCTTACTTAATTCTGGCACACAGGCAGGTGCATTGTATCGTTGCGTGGTTCTATAACAACCCGAATGAGCGCTTCCCTTCCCCTTCCCTCCAGCACGTCTCCAGATTTGTGTGTAGACTTGTATTTAAGTGTTTGATAGAAGAGGGTTTTTTTGGTGGGGAGAAAGGGTTTGTTTGTTGTTTTTGGTTTGAGTTGGTTTTTGCCCTCCCCGCGATCCCTTGGCTGCGCTAAGTATCAAAATATCTTCTAAAATATAAAAACGCTTCTATCCTTAGTTCATGAAGTTGCATGGTTGCATCTCTAGAGAGGAAATAAAAGTCTTTGACTACAAACTATGGGTAGGCACCCTGCTGTCTCTTATGAATGGGTTTTTACTCTGTAGATGGTGAAATCAGGCTGCGGATGCACCTAAGTGGAACAGAGTCTACTTAGCATGAATGAGCACCCCCCCACCCAGTTCCAGCCCCAGCACTACTGGAAAAACAAAAATCAAAGACAAACAAACAAACAAAAAACACTTCCTTTTCTAAAACTCCAAAGCTATCTCTCTGTGTCTGACAACTAGATAAATTAATTTTCATCCAAACCAGGTGCTCTGTAAGAAAAGAAGAGGGCTGACAACAGTGATGCTTGGCCCCTGGCCTATAGCAGTATAAGCAGGCGGACTCATGACCCTGTCACTTTAGGACTCACTTTAAGTAGCTTTATTTTAGAAAATCTATTTGATTATTTATTTATTCATTTATTTTGGGCTGGGTGGAGCTCATAGGGGATTGTTTTTTTCTCATGCACAAAGACCTGCTCCAATCCCTGGCACTCTAATAATAACATTTTTTTAAAAAAACACAGTTTCATTTTAAATAATTTCAAAAATATTATCTTTGACACTTCTAGGGTATTTGTCAATATTCTGCTCTCTCAGTATAAACTCTGGGTGTTATGTTTAAGTTTGATAACTGTATGTGCAAATGGTCCATGTGAAATAGCTACTCTGTATTTTTTATGTGGCATAGGGTACAGTTTAGGCATCTGATGGATAGGCAGGATGAGTAGCTCCAAGTGAGTGTATTTTGTGCCACTCTGAGAAAGCTGAGCTTGGAGCTGGAAAGATAGCTCAGTGGTTAATAGCACTAGCTGCTCTTGTAGGGGACCCAAGTTCAGTTCCCAGCACCTACAGGGCAATTCACAAACATCTCTAACTCCAGGTCCTGGAGATCTAACACCCTCTTCTGGCCTCTACTGGCACAGCACACACATGGTGCACAGACACACATGTAGAAAGAACATTCATACACATAAAATAATAATAATTTTTTAAAAAGCTGGGCTGATTTTTTACACATTATAGGCTTTTATTGTGCATGTTAGAATCTGAATCCAAGAACCCTTAATAATGCTAATCACGTTTTACCTCTTAGCTACACCCATAGTCCTTCCACTGTGGATGTTACCCGGGGCTAGACCCCTCAGCTACCACAAGGGACATAATTTCAACAGCTTTGCCTAGAATGGAGTGGTCACATCCTCTGTGGAGACAGATATTAACTGCGCCTCCCAGTTCTCATGCCCAGTGGGTTCAGTTTCCCCCGACATCAACAAGAGCATCTGTGCCCAGTGTAGCAGCCTCTTACTGCTGGGCTGCTGCAGGCTCAGGTCAATGGAGGAGACCTCCAGAGCTGTGGCTTGTAAGAGCCTTCCCAACCTCATCTGTTCATTTGGCACAAGAAAACTTGGTGTTGAGAGTCTGTGTTTACACACTTCCCACATCCCCGTTTCCCTTTATTTTCCCCCACTTTTTGTTTTTTGTTTTTTGTTTTTTCACAAATTACACTTCTCTTTTCTTTCAAGATCTTTTGGCCTTATACATTTTTTTCATATTCCTACTACAGTAGTTACATTAATCCCTCAACCAAGGAATTAACTGTTCCCACCAGGAAGAAACCCGAATTATTTAGTAGGAATCTCTTACAGCCGTCTCAGGGGAAACAGGTACAGGTTTGAGTTTCCTTATGCAGAATGCTCGGAACTAGAAGTGTTTCAGATTTGAGTAGTTTTATTTATTTGGGAATATTTGCATACACATAACATACATGGTTTCACAGGGATAAGCCTCAAGTCCAAATGTTAAATTCACTCTATTTCCTCTGCATCTAGCCTGATGGTAATTTCTTTTTTTTAACCACTTTGTTTTTAAGATTTATTTATTTTATGTATTTTATTTATTTTATGTACACTGTAGCTGTCTTCAGACACACCAGAAGAGGGCATCAGATCTCATTACAGATGGTTGTGAGCCACCACGTGGCTGCTGGGAATTGAACTCAGGACCTCTGGAAGAGCAGTCAGTGCTCTTAACCTCTGAGCCATCTCTCCAGCCCCTGATGGTAATTTCATACAGAATTTTTAGGGGGCCTGGATTTTGACCCATACCGTGGAATTATCCACTTGGGAACTCCGTAATGGCGCTTAAGAACAATTGGGATTTTGAAAGACTTCAAATTAGGGAAGCCCAACCCATGTAGCATGAAGGCACAAATACAGACCCAGGTTCAGGTCCCAGCACTCCAGCAGCACACAGCTATCTGTAACTTTAATTTCAGGGAGATCTGATTCCCTCCACTGGTTTCTGTGGGTACTGTATGCACATGGCACACCTACATATACATGGGCACACATATAATATAAAAATAAATAAATTCTTTTTTATGAATTTATTTATTTATTTATTTATTTATTTATTTATTTATTTATTTTGGTTTTTCGAGACAGGGTTTCTCTGTGTAGCCCTGGCTGTCCTGGAACTCACTCTGTGTTCAGGCTGGCCTCGAACTCAGAAATCTGCCTGCCTCTTCCTCCCAAGTGCTGGGATTAAAGGCGTGTGCCACCACCACCGGCATAAATTCTTGAAAATACTATAACAGGACAAATGACAGTACCACTTTCTATATCTGCAGTGATGTGTTTAGGGGTCTTGCTTTCTTCCACAAAACAAACTTTGGATAGGCTGCCAATGCCTGTTAGAGGTGAGGGCTGTGACACTGAGGACTGGTCCACCATACCCGCCTTATCTAAAACCAGGAACCTGAGGAGGAAAAAGAAGCCTCCTGATCACTGCATTTGATACTCACTCATGGTTCTTGGACTATTCTGCTGCTCGCTGACCTCCCATCAGAAGCATAGCTTTACCTCAGAATCCATTAGGCCGTGTTTCAAATGACCGACCATCCAATAAGATGGAGTGCTGGGTCTTACTCAGATGACTTTTTGTTTATCATCAGAGTGTACCCTAGTTAGGGTTTCTATAGCTGCAATAAAGCACCATGACCCAAAAAGCAAACTGAGGAGGAAAGGGTTTATTTGGTTTACACCTCCACATGGCTGTTCATCATTGAAGGAAGCCAGGACAGGAACTTAAACAGGGCAGGAACCTAGAGACAGGAGCTGATGCAGAAGCCATGGAGGGGTGCTACTTACTGACTCCTCATAGTTTGCTTGGCCAGCCTGCTTTCTTATAGAAGCCAGGACCACTATCTCAAGAATAGCACCACCCACAATGGGCTGGGCCTTCCCTCATTGATCACGGATTTAGAAAAAGCCATAGAGCTGGATCTCATGGAAGCACTTTCTCAGCTGAGGCTCCTTCCTCTCTGATGACTCTAGCTTGTGTCAAGTTAACACACACAACCAGCCAGTACAATGTAGCTATCTCCCTTTAGTCTTGCTTCAAGAGACAGAAAACCGAACCCCACATTCATTTCTGCAGGGAAAAAAGAAAAGTTATGTCAGCCAAATAGACTTATCTAATGGCTGGTGCTTTGTAGAGATCTGAGATACAACTCCGGGAGTTAACACTTCCTTGTCGGACTATGCCAGTTCTCACGGAATCAGAATGGGTACATCTGCAGGAAATCTTCAGTGCCAAGGCAAGAAATTTAACCACTTCCCAGCATGGGACAATTTAAAGATGAGTCTTAAGCAAAAGCCAAGACGTGGCTTCCTATTAGTGCAGGGCCCCTAAACTTTATACAGCTCTCACAGACTTTAACTCAGCTTTTTTTTTTTTCCTGTGGAATCTGCTGTAGCAAAACAGTCCAGGATGTTTACCCAATGTGCTTCTACTTAACAGCCAAGGAATTCCGCGGAATGTGCTCTGAGCATACTTGTTTCCCCTCCCGAAAACTCTAACTAAACAGAGGCTGGCGGCGGGTGGGGGGGTTACACTAATTTTAAAGTTACTTTAATATTAATAATCTCCCTCTTTTCTTGGACATATTTTTGAAAACAAAATTTTCTAGGGTTTACCAAAATCAACTTTAAGAAATATGTATTTCCTGCTGGGTGTGATGGTGCATGCCTTTAATCTCAGCACTTGGGAGAGAGAGAAAGAGAGGGACAGAGAGAGACAGAGAGAGACAGAGACAGATGGATCTCTGTGAGTTGGAAAACAGCCTCATCTACAAAGTGAGTTCCAGGCCATCCAAGGCTACACAATGAGACCTTGTTTCAAAAAGCCATACATACATACATACATACATACATACATACATACATGTATATATATCAAAGAGAAGTGTGCCCTCGCTTCTACTTGTGAGATAACACACATTTCCAGAAAAGCTTTGCTTTTTTTGTCTCCTCTTGTTAGTAAGCTGGAATCTGAGCATCAAAGCAGATGAAGGAGGGCTTGAGAGTTGATGGTGACCACGTTTGTTTCTAAAGTGGGCCTGACTGACTGTGTTAAAGGTGTGTGTGTGCCAGAGGACCAGGGCATAAAAAGTCGATTGTGGTGTGATTTCAGGGAGAGAGTATGGACAACTTCAACTGGGGAGTGCGCAGGCGCTCCCTGGACAGCCTGGACAAGTGTGATATGCAGATCCTGGAGGAGCGCCAACTCTCCAGAAGTACTCCCAGCCTAAATAAACTGAGCCATGAGGATTCCGATGAGTCATCGGAGGAGGAGGACCTCACAGCCAGCCAGATTCTGGAACATTCAGACCTTGTAAGTAGGGACTCTCCCACTGGAGAGTTGGGAAGCCTTGTGTTTGGTTTGGGTTTTTTAAAATTAATTCAGGAGTTTTGTTTCCAGCTAAATAAACTCTTCATGGCTGCTAAACTGAAAGCTGATTGTTCAGGTGGTGTCTCGGTGACCTCTTCTCTGTAGGTGGCAGTTGGTACCCTGAGGCCAGATTCATACAGGGTTGCCCACTGCCACATTAATATGCTAATAACAATCAACAACATAGAAGTTAGAAAAATTATACCTGTCAACCAAGTACTGGGGAGTGATGCTTTGTGTTCTATTGACAGGAACTTCCTGTTACATTTGCTTTCCTTTGCTTTCTAAACAGATCATGAATCTCTCCCCCTCTGAGGAGGCCAGTCCTATGGAGCTGCTGACCGGTGCCTGTGACCCCACTCCTGCAGACCCTCATTCCTTCAACACCAGAATGGCAGGCTTCGAGGCTTCTCTGCCTGATATAAATAATCTGCAGATTTCAGAGGGGTCAAAGGTGAAGAGATTTGTGGAATTGTTATTGTAGTTCCCTTAAAGGGGGTAGAGGAAAGACAAAAAACTGTCCTATTAAGGATTCGTAGAGGGAGGTTCAAAGTGCAGGGGTTTTACTGCCTCTGGTTTTAGTGAAATGACTGAAGCGCCTGCCCAGTCCTGTGCTTTGAAGTTATTTTATGCTCACCAACTGTGGCTGAAAAATTCGGCCTGAGGCCTTTGTAGAATGAAATACTTGATTACTGACTGACTGCAAAAGCAAGTGACGGAGAGAGACTGGTGTGACGGTGGTGGGACTGTGGTGGCTTTTATAAAACAATTCGCTAAGTGAAGTGTAGGAGTATACACGCACTGAGGCAAATATTTCCTCGAGTAGGAACCAGTGACACAATTTGCTCATTGATTTGATGCTCGCCTTTTGGCGAACGATAGGAATATTTAATGTCAATCACATAGAATTATGCCAAATTTGCATAAAACTTTCCTAGCTATACTCCCTGAGAGAAGAGTTATCTAATGCATATAATTTCTTTATTTCAAAAGGTTGGCTTTGCCGGGCGGTGGTGGCACACGCCTTTAATCCCAGCACTTGGGAGGCAGAGGCAGGCAGATTTCTGAGTTCAAGGCTAGCCTGGTCTACAGAGTGAGTTCCAGGACAGACAGGGCTACACAGAGAAACCATGTCTCGAAAAAACCAAAAACAAACAAACAAACAAACAAACAAACCAACCAACCAAAAAAAAAAAAAGGTTGGCTTTAAGACAAAAGAAAAATCTTGTGGCTATTTCATTTAAGGTTTATTTTATCAAAATTCACAGAAAATATCCTGCCCATAAAACTGTTCCTTTACATGCTGTAACCACACATATGACCTTTAGTGTAGAATTTTATTTCCTTATATTAGAGATATCAAAATAGTCTATCACTGTTAGAATAGAATTAGTCATTCCTGATCTTGATTTTGGCTACAGTTTTGCAACTTTAAAAGAGGAAAGAAAATTGTGGGGTGTGTATGTGTGTGTGTGTGAGAGAGAGAGAGAGAGAGAGAGAGAGAGAGAGAGAGAGAGAGAGACTGCTAAAGGATAAATATAACACTTTCTACATCGTTTTACAATATGCTGAAATCAGGAAACCCCTGAATGCTTTAAACCAGCAGCACCTACTAAGGTGTGATTATCTAAAAATATTAGAGCTGAAATAAGAATTAATTCTAAGATTGCCCCAACTCAAAAGGAAAGATAAAAACTATAATTGGGATTCTTGGAGTTAGAACTGTCCCCTTTTTTGGCCAAAAAATAAATCCCCCTGAACAAATTCTTGTTCTAGATTGAAAAGTACTAGAACATTAATCCCAAGATTAAGACTTTTTAAGTTCAATTTCTTGGAAAAGCATCTTAAAATATATGTGATGTACTGACCATGTTATTTCTCAGCATGAGTGCAGTTTCTCCATTTGTCTTTTAAAGTCAGATAGATAGATAGATAGATAGATAGATAGATAGATAGATAGATAGATAGATTTCTCTTGAGAGAAATAAGCAAATTCTGTCAATAAAAACATTAGATCTCACTTTTAAAGACACCTCTATTTTTTCATAACCTAAATTCTGTGGTATTTGATATAGTTATCATGTTAGAGAAAACATAGATTCCTCTATAAGAACTTGGCACCACCAAAAACATGAGCTATCCTGACCTTCTAATACAACTTTAACAATCTGGCTTATTTCTCCTCATTAATCCAATTCAGAATACTATAAACCACTGGCCAGATGTTAACCCATGGTAAAGGTCTAAGTCACAGACATTTCTGTTTCACCTTGACTTTATTTTTAAGATGACTCACAGAAGCACGTACGTGTTTCCTTCCTCTGCTTTTCTGATGTGTATCCCGGTTGCCTTCCTTCCTCTCACAGAACAGGCTGTTCTCCAGTTGACTCCGCCACCCCCAGCCCGCCTCAGCTCAAGCCCAGCCTCTTTTTTTCTATTTTACTTCGTGTATCTCTTCCCTGCCTCTCACTGACCCAAGATCTGCCTGCCCTAGAGCGGTTACTTGTTATTGTTTACTGCTCTATGGTTAGGTGAGAGGTGAGAGCTACACTCCCACCTCAGCCACTGCCCTAGGAGGGCCCAGTGCGCCTCCATGCAGGTAGGTGATGGGCTGCCTTCTGTATAAGAAAGCCTGTCACCACAGTATAAGGCACACTACAGATTCCCCTCTGAGCGTCTGTTGTGCCATGCACCGATGCATTTATATTCCGGCCTGTATTGGAAAAGGAATTTCCAATTGGAGAACAGGTTTGGACGTGCCTGTCTCTAAATGTACATGTACTCTCTTTGATATACATGGGCTGTACAATCAAAGTCTATCTGTGTCTGGCTTCTTTCTGGTTTTTGAAACTATAGTAGTCTTGTGAAGTAGGCCTCCAGAGACTAATCCAGACATTAGGAGATGGGTCATCTGTTCTGGGGGATGAGAGTTCTTATGAATACAAAGGCAGATAGCTTCTCTTCCAGCTCTACCTCTGATGGCCAACCTGACACTGGGCAAAGACTTGGTACACAGAGCAGAGGTTGCAAATCTGTAAACATGGAAACTAGACAGCGTAGGGGAGGTGTCCCTCTGACAGTATTGAAGTTAGCGTTTATACACTCCGAACATAGAGCAAATGTGACACTCTACTGAGCATGCCCTTGGGCGTGATTATGGAAGACACCAAAAGGAAGAAGATAGAGAAGGGATACTTCAGAGAATTTCTAAGCCCATTTCCCTCCCTCTCAGTATTTCATTTCTGCTTCATTGAATTCAGAAGGTATATTCTTACACATTGGGGTTTAAAATTTTGTCACTGCAGGCTGAGGCAGTCCCCGAAGAGGAGGACACTGCCGTGCATGAAGATGATCTTTCAAGTTCAATCAATGAGCCCCCAGCAGCGTTTGAATGCAGTGACAGCTTCAGCCTGGATATGACTGAGGCGGAGGAAAAAGGCAATCGGGGCCTGGACCAGTACACTCTCGCCAGGCAAGGCAGCCCGTGGGGAAATGGTTTGGCATTAGTATGTGCAGCATGCTGTGTGGCATACATGCCCCTCACTAGCTACGCACTCCACACTAGGCACACATCCTCATACTGCAGAGACCTCCTAGCATGCAGCCTGGCAGGACCTCACTGACCTGCGTCATCCAACCCCGTGGAGGGCTTTTCCTGGGATTAAGAATTTACAGAGCCAGAGAGCAACATGAAAAGCCCCCAAAAAAGGCCCTGGGGACATGAAGCTTTGAAGATATGAGCTAAGCGTGAAAATGAATTCTTTCCGAGTTGAAAGACATAAGCAACAGGCTCTTTCCAAGCTAAGCTGCTCTTTAACAGAGTGTCTTGTGGCCTGGTGGCCAACGCCTCGTAAAGTAGTGACTCACATAGCACAAAAAGAAGGCGGATGGGTGAGAACATCGTACCTTGCATTGATTCAGCGTCTGCCATAAGTCACAGATTACGGTGCGGTTTGGATCTACTTTAGGAGAAAGTAGAGATGCTATACTTATGTTTGTGAATACTGGAAAAAAAAGAGCTAAGTCAAAGCCCCGGGGCTACACAGAGGCGGTCTAACCATCGGGGAAAAGGCTGGGGGGGTGGATAGCATGGGAAGAGCGGATCTCCCACATCCTCCTGCCTTCCTTCCCATCTGTCCTGTTCCCTGTTATTCTCCATTCCTGCCCTGCCCTCCCCGTACCTCGGTATCCCCAGAGTTTGTGCACATGTATTCCTCGTCTGTCTGCATCAGGGACAAGTTTGAAGAACCTAAAGTTGGCTCCGAGTTTGTTTGGTTTTTTTTTTCTGAATGCAAAGTGTAGAAGGATGGTGATGTCGAGCTTGGAAACAGATGTTTAGTGTGAGGCTGGACCCTGGGAGAGCCAGGTCTTGCCGAGGGCTATGCGATATATAAGCCTATACAAAACAATTGGAAATGCCAGGCATTGTTGTGAAACCCTTTGATGCCAGCATTCAGGAGGCAGAGGCAGGTGAATCTGTAACTTTAAGGCTAGCCTGGTCTACATAGTGAGTTTCAAGCCAACCAAGACTATATAGTGAGACCAGTTTTAAACCACCACCCCTACCAAACCAAAAAATGGAAGAATCATAGAAATGTCAGAAGGAAAAAAAAATCTATTTCCTAGGAACCAAAAGATCACAGAGACCTCTAGTAAAAACCAAATCCCTAGAAAGCCCTTGATAAGAATAAAGGACCCAAAGGGCCACCTCCCCAGGCTGACATGCCAGTGTCAGTGTAGAGCTGGGTACAAGAGGCTGCCACCTTCTGATGATCATGGTGTCCATGTTTTCCAGCTTCGGAGAAGGTGACAGGGGTGTGTCTCCCCCTCCCTCGCCCTTCTTCTCGGCCATCCTTGCTGCCTTTCAGCCCGCCGCCTGCGATGACGCCGAGGAGGCCTGGCGCAGCCACATTAACCAGCTCATGTGTGACTCAGACGGCTCCTGTGCTGTGTACACATTTCATGTGTTCTCCTCTCTGTTTAAGGTATGGGCTCATGGACACAGCCGATGGCGGCGGACTTCGCAGGGGATTGTTGTCTCTCTAGGGCACTGGTTCTTAACCTCGCTAATGCGGAGACCCTTTCATACAGTTCCTCATGTTGGGCTGACCCCCCAACCATAAAATTAATTCACTGCTACTTCCTAGCTGTCATTTTGCTAACTTCTGTGAATCATAACGTGAATAACTGATATGCAGGATGGCTGGTATGAGATCCCTAAAGGGGTCACCACCCACAGGTTGAGAACAGCTGCCTCTAGGGTTATGTAGGTAGAGACTAGTTTCTCTACCTACAGCTTTTATTCATCCTTTATTGCCTTCCCCTTATGAAGACACTGAACTCAAGTGATTTCAGGTCAGCTGTCATGAAGGGGAGGGACCTTTTATTTCTGCCACTCCATTTCCTGTTGATGTTCTCAATGGTAAGAAACCATGGTAGCTTAGTTAGGGTTTCTTTTACTGTGATAAAACACCATGAGCAAAAGCAACTTGGGGAAGAAATGGTAAATTTCCTAATTACAAAGGATGTGAAACACTTAATATATTTCTTAGCCATTTTTGTTTCTTCTTTTAAGAGCTCTATTCGGTTCCATGGCTCTTTTTTACTTGTATCATTTCTTGTCTTGACTCATCCTTTTGTTTGGTTTTAGTCCTTTGAATATTACCCCTTTCAGATGTATATTGATATTGATCCTCTTTCAGACATATAGCTGGCAAAGATTCCCTCCTAGTCTGCAGGCTTTTCCCTCAGTTGATTGTTTCCTTGGCTACGCAGAAGCTTGTTAGTTTTGTGAGGTCTCATCTCCAGTGGTTGGCTCCTGAGCAAATATTGTCCTCCCCTGAAAGGCCTTTCTTCGAAGATCTAGTCTTCTAGAGTCTGCCTAAGTTCCCAGCCATCACTTTCAGCCTGCTGGGTTTCACATGAGTGTCATTGGGCCATTTGGAGTTGATTTTGTGTGCAGGGTGGTAGGGAGAGGTCTAATTTCATTCTCCTGCATGAGGACCTCTAGTTCTCCCAGCAGGACTTGGTGATATTTCCTTTGGGCATGTGCTTTTGGGTGGTATAGCTGCAGCTCTGTAATACAGCTCAAAATCTGGACCAGTAATCCCTGTGCATTGTTCTTCTGCTCAGAATTGCCTTGCCTATCTGAGCTCTTCTGTTTCCATATGGATTTTAGTATTTCTTTGCTAAAAGTGTTATCATTTCTAGTTTTCGGGGAGAATTTTTGGGATCGCTTATATATCTCTTACCATACCATCTGAAAATAGAGATAGTTTGATTATTTCTTCTCCTATTCATATCATTTTAATTTTCTCCTTTGGTCTATTGCTCTGGCTAGTGCTTCAAGTGCTGTGTTGAAATGAGTGAGGACAGGTGGTGGCCCTGGATCCTTCCTAATTTTAATGGCATGACCTTGAGTTTTTCTCCATTGAGGATGATGTTGCCTGTGGGTTTGTCATATATAGCCTTTATTATGTCGCAGTGCGTTCTCTCTGGATCCCCTGGAGCTGTGTACTAGGATGCAAACTTGGGTCCTCTACAAGAGCCTCACGCATGTTCTCTTAACTGCTGAGCCATCTCTCTCACCCCACTTTTTGTTTTTGTTTTTGAGACATCTCTTGTAACACAGGCTGGCCTTGAATTCCTGATCCTCTGTCTCTCCCTCCCAAGTCTTTGATTTGCACCACACGCCCCAAAGTATTTTAAACTTCTGCAACACACACACACAAAGTTATATTTTCTAGTGTACAAGTTGAGCTTGGCCTTTGTGAATGATCCCTCTCCTGCCTTGTAGAATATTCAAAAGAGGTTCTGCTTCCTAACCTGTGATGCAGCCAGTTACCTTGGAGATAACCTCCGGGGAATCGGATCCAAATTTGTCAGCTCATCCCAGATGCTTACCTCCTGCTCTGAATGCCCTACACTGTTTGTGGATGCAGAGACTGTGAGTATCCCTGCCCTGCTCAGCAGGGTGGAACATTTGTGTAGAGATTTGTTATTATAGCATGTGTGTGTGTGTGTATGTGCGTATGTGCATATATGTATGTGTGTATATGTGTGTGCATGTGTATGTGTGTGTGAGTGTGCATATGTATATAAGTGTCTGTGTGCGCACACGAATACATGCACACGAGGGTGCACACTTGCTTATCTGTGAAGGTCAGAGAACAACTTTAGAGACTTGGTTCTCTCCTTCCACTAATGGGTTCCAGGGATCAAACTCAGGTCCTCTCATTGGCCCATTTTAAAGACACTTTCAAAGCTGTGAGCAGAATAGAATTGTCACATGACTCCTGATGGGCCCTAGGTCTGCAGATTAATTAGTGAACATTGCCATTAGAAGCCAAGGCATTTTAGAGAATTAGGAACAATCTAGCACTAGGCTCCTTCCATCTCCTCAGCATGTCTCCTGAGTTATTCTAACTTTGCCAATTGTGCATATGACTCTCACAGGGGTCACCTGGGAGCCTCTAACTGACTATCAGGTACTATCAGGTCATGATTTTATGAAGAAAACTTTGCAACACTGCCTTGAATTTTTCTTCTCCAGACACAGCCTCCCAGGTTCTCAGGCTTATGGTCGCCTAAAAGAGGCCACAAAGTCAATCTCTCCCACAACCTGATTGGTTCCTCAGCCAGGGATGCAATATGAAAAATAATTCCATCTTAAATTATTTTAAATGCAAATTAAATACAAAGTTAGTTTACAGATCTCTCTGGAGGTCTGTCTTCTATAGCAAAACAGGAAATATTACTGATCTTGATCATAGAGTCATACATAAAATAGGTATCACATCTTACCATTGGTTTCCAATGGAAGGCTTGGATTATAAACTAGTTTCCAGTTCCAGCTGTAGCCAAAGTGAAAATTCCTTACTTTTCTATCTCCTTTTTTTTCTGTTTGTATACTAGACGTTCCTGTTGGCACTTTCATCCGTTTTTAAAGCAAACTGTTTTCCTGTCTTTAGCTCCTTTCCTGTGGGCTCCTGGACAAGCTGAAGTTCAGTGTGCTGGAACTGCAAGAGTATTTGGACACGTACAACAACAGGAAAGAGGCCACGCTCTCGGTAAGCCTGTGTTTCTGTGCATGGCAGTCAGTTACAATGGAAAGAGCACAGCCGTGTGTGTGTGTGTGTGTGTGTGTGTGTGTGTGTGTGTGTGTGTGTATTGCCTGTTCCTGTTTCAGAGTGACAGAACTACATTTAAGACTGGCTGTACCAGCCGGGCGGTGGTGGCGCACGCCTTTAATCCCAGCACTTGGGAGGCAGAGGCAGGCGGATTTCTGAGTTCCAGGCCAGCCTGGTCTACCGAATGAGTTCCAGGACAGCCAGGGCTACACAGAGAAACCCTGTCTCAAAAAACCAAAAAAAAAAAAAAAAAGACTGGCTGTACCCAAATGCAGGTAACTTTGGTCAAAAGGCCAAAAGGCTCAAATAGAACCAAGGAAAGAGCAATCAATGTTCAGCTTTCAACTTTACCCCACTAAGGTCCCCACCAAGAAACCAGCACATACGTTTGGGTTTTTGTTTATTTTTAAAGATTTATTTATTTTATGTATGTGAGTACACTGTTGCTGTCTTCAGACAAACCAGAAGAGGGCATCAGATCTTATTACAGATGGTTGTGAGCCACCATGTGGTTGCTGGGAATTGAACTCAGGACCTCTGGAAGAGCAGTCAGTGCTCTTAACCACTGAGCCATCTCTCCAGCCCCAGCACATACATTTGTAACTGCTCAGTATGTCCCTCGAGATGCATTAGAACTAGTTCCCTTTATCCAAGATTTGAATTTAGATCTCTAGTCTGTGATAAAGACCATGGCCAGAAGTACTTGGATTAGAGACAGGCTTGTTTGATTCTTAGAGGTCATTATGAAAGGAAGTCAGGGTAGGAACCTGGAAGCAAGAACTGAAGCAGAAGCCATGGAGGAGTGTTACTTATTACTGGCTTGCTTTCCATGGCTCTCTCAACCTGCTTTTTTACATCACCCAGGACCACCTGCCTAGGGCTGCTACTGCCCACAGTGGACTGGTTTTTCCCATATCAATCACTAGTTAAGAAAATGCCCCCATAGACTTGCCAGCCGATTGATCTGATGGAGTGGATTTCTCAGCTGAGATTCCCTCCTCCAAGTTATGTCTATGTTTGTGTCAAGTTGACAAAAAAAGGTAACCGGTGCCCCTCCTTCTTGTGTTAGCTTCACACAGATCCTCCTCTGCTCTGAGCAGCTTTCTCTCCCTGTCCTCATGGCTTCGCTTGGTTCTAGTTGTTACTCTTTACTCTTTTATCCCCCACCTCCATGATAGATCTAGAAGCCATTCCGTGCAAACCGCCTGCTTTCTGACAGGGAGCGGCCCAGAGACTCAGGGAGTCAGCTGTAAAAAAATGTGACAAGGTGTATGTATGACACCTATTGTATCTATGACAAGGTGTACATATGACACCTATTGTATCTATGACAAGGTGTACATATGACACCTATTGTATCTTTGTCCTCCAATAAAATTCTCCAGACACTGTAAGAAAGAATATAGATTTAAGTCAGATGGACTTCAGTTCAAATCAAAGCTCAGTTACCATCTCTTATTGGTCATCTGATAATAATATCTCATTTGCAAATTACTGTGAAGTTATGAGTTATGACAGTCATAGAAGCTGTCATGTCCTGAGTCCATTCTGTATGGCTGACAGCTCACTGACTTGCATATTTTCCCTGATTATGCGGTGGTGGTGGTGGTGGTGGTGGTGGTGGTGGTGGTGGTGGTGGCGGTAGTGATCTCTTGTTTCGATTTTTTAGAGACAGGGTTTCTCTGTGTAGCTCTGGCTGTCTTGGAACCCTGTAGACCATGGCCTCAAACTCAGAGATGTGCCTGCCCCTGCTGGAATGCGGTTATTATTCTTATCCCCCATGAGTTTTCTGAGGGCAAAAGTTCTGAGACTGCACCATAACTCCCGAGTCTTATTTCTGTGGCTTGCCACCTACCCATATTTACCAGCTGTCAGCTGATCAGAACAATCCTCTCTCTCTGGCTGGTCAAGCGAATTAACCTGTTGGTGTCAGGTGGGAATTTCAGGGCTCACTATGTTGTATCTGAAGAGCCTATTTCACACCTGTGTAAGTAGTACCCACATGCTTATGTGGAATCTCCATCAAAATGGCTGAGCCATGGCTGTAATGGCCTTTCTTCCAGGGGCAGAAGCCTGCCCCATGGCAGCCTCCTGATCACAATGGAGATGAAGTGCTTACGCAGCAAGACCAAAATATTCTCACTTGTGAGAAGTGTTAGTCCTATTTCCTAATTTTAGCTGTATGAAATTATTCTAACCATGTAAATGTAGGGGGGTGATATTTAGAAAACAGTGCCCAGTCCAGCTTGTTCCCGGGCAGCCACCATGTTCCCTATGCTCCTTGGCTCTGACTGGGGCTCCGGCTAGCTAGATGTGCAGGCCCTGGCACCCACAAGACACCAGCATGGGGGATGACTCTGCCAATCCCCCACGCTGCATCCAGAAAGCTCGGCTGAACCCCAGACAATATCTGCCATCCTCGCAGTACCCGGTAGAAATGAGACTCTTATAGTTTAATGATCATCTAAAGGATTTATATATTTAGAAATGCTCAATCAACAAGATGCCCACACATTAGAGTTGTCACCCAATATCTAACCTTTTGATAGAAGTTGTTACCCAGGACAGCTGTCGACCCATCTGTGGTTCTCCATCACTGATAGCCTCCTTCTTCTCCTCCCCTTCCTCCATTTCTCCCCTCCCCTTCCACTCTTCTCCCAGCTCCACCTCCTCTTCTACTGCCTAATCACCGAGCTCCACTGAGAATACAATGTAGCAGTATAAGTATCCTGCTACATATAAGTATTTATTTTCATTCATACCAAAATCAGGAATGATCTAGTTTAAAAAACAAAACTCAAGACCAGGCTGGCCTTAAATTCAAATATCTGTCTGCCTCTGTCTCCCAAGTGCTAGGATTAAAGGCATGTACTACATGTGGTCATGAAATTTTATTTTAAGGGACAAGAGAGTTTAGACAGCAGCAGTTTAGAGCACTGGCTGCTATTGCAGAGGACCAGATTTGGTTCCCAGCATCCATATGACCATATAATGGCTCACAAGCGTCTGTAACTGTGATCCCAGGAAATCTAACCCCTCTCTTGCCCCACAGGCACAGGGCATATCAGGCATATATATAATAAAAATAAGTAAATCTTACAAAGAAATTGTGAACCTATGGCAAGTATTTTAATTTCAGCAAATCTTTAACCTTTCAAGATTCCTTTCCTAAAAGTCATTCCAGCAAACTTGTATTTACTCTTGTTAGAAGCCTGATCAAGTCTTCCTGGCAAACTCCACAATTTAAATGTTCTCAGGACATCTGTGGATCTACCCATGTCTCATGTCTCTTTTTCTTGACAACAGTGGCTTGCCAACTGTAAGGCAACATTTGCAGGTGGCTCGAGAGATGGAGTGATTACCTGCCAGCCGGGGGACTCGGAAGAAAAGGTAATGAACGCTTGTTAAGTAAGAGTATGTCTCTCCTGTGGTCTGGCTCTGTGTTGGTTTTGAGCCTCACAGAAGCATGGAGCTTGAGAAAGGAAGAGGAGGAAGAAGCTGTCTTCCACATTTACATGATACCAATAGGGGAAGATAGCACACCCATACCATGCATGGTTGTGTGTGCATCTATATCATGAATGGTTGTG
>NW_021604781.1:4019277-4027248 GCF_004785775.1 Grammomys surdaster
CATACCATGCATGGTTGTGTGTGCATCTATATCATGAATGGTTGTGTATTGATGGGACTGGGGTGACTTTTGTTTTCTCCTTTCTGGAAAAATAGTGACATAAAACTAACCTTTTTGCCAGATGCTGTTAAATCGTGCTAATCACTTCCTAATGAGCCTTTCTTAATCCAGAATATGAACGCACATTCCACCACTCCTTGAAGGACTGATTAGTTCCTTCATTGAAACAGTTCATTAAAGTAAAGTTTTCTATTGACTTTCCCCCAAACACTGCTAACAAGAATTCCCACTTAGAACAGCCCTAAATGCATACCACATACCAGCAGCTGACTACATATACATGATGCTGGAAACTGGGAGGAGGACTGAGATAAAACTATTTACTCTAGAATTAGGCTTTAAGAGCCTCCTATTTGGGTTTTATGGTTCCACCAGAGGCTCCTTGTTGTAAGGGAGACAGGTGACAATCAAGGCATCACTGAGGCGTAGCCTGTGGTAAGAAAAGTGAGCTGTTAGCACACAAGGCAGAACCATGGCATTAAACAGCAGGTGGCCCTGGGAAGGCTTCCTGGTTGTTGTGTGAGACAGAAGAAATGTCAACTGTGAGCTAGAGGTAATGGAGGAAGTGGGTAAGGATGAAAGGCTTCTATAAAGGTCTGAGGCAGAAGGGATTGAGATGTTCTAAGAACTGAAGAGAGGCGGTGGGACCCACAAGTGCAGAGAGACAAGGCAAACCTGAGAAGCCTCCACAGACATCGCAGAAGCCTGGCTGTGAGGGCTGGTCCCTTTACAGCCATGGTAACCAATGTGCAGTTTAAGCAGCAGGGAAGAGATCAGATGGAGGCTGCTAGGCTGCAGGTACTGTACGGACAAACTGAAGCCGTGAGGGGGGCACGAAGGAGGCTAGAAGACCATGACCCAGTCTATGTGCAGCAGGTGTCACGCTGGAATTACATCACCACTGGGAAGCCTTTTCAGATCACACACCCTCCCACGTAAGAAACAGGCTGTATCAATGTATAAAGAACCCAGTAAGGTTTGGGGTGACATTTTTCCACCTAACACTAGTAATCCAATACCAAAGGACAGCAAAAAATAAAATAAAATAAAAAGCAACTGTAAGGCTGAGAAATCTTAGACAGGATTATTAGTTTTTGCTCTGGGAACACATTTGTCTTCCAGTCTGTAGTTTCCTAAGACTTTTATTTTGTTTTGTTTTTAAGACATGGTTTCTCTGTGTAGCCCTGGAACTCACTCTGTAGGCCAGGCTGGTCTCGAACTCACAGAGATCTGCCTGCCTCTGCCTCCCAAATGCTGGGACTAAAGGCGTGTGCCACCACTGCCCTGCACATTTCTAGAGAGTTTCAATATAGGTGTGTAATACTGCTACCAGGTAACTCCTTCACAAACAATACTTACTCAAATGTAGAGTCCAGAATCATCCTAGAGTTTGCATCCTTCCCGATGTGTGCACCTGTGATGTCCTGATTCAGCTGATCTAAATACTCCTCCTGCCCTCCCGCCCCTTTTTTTGACAGACAGGATTCCCTATGTAGCCCCAACTGTCCTAAACCTTGCTATGTTGACCAGTTGGCCTCACACTCATGGCAACCTGCCTGCCTCTGCATCCTGTGGATTGGGGGTAAAGTCACGTGCCACCACACCCAGTGTGGAAACTTTTAAAAAATAAAACATTACTAGGTTTCACATTTTCTGGCCACCTAAAAGGACCTACTCCTGGCTCCAGCTTGTTTACCCTTTTACTTCATCCTGCTGGCCAAAGTCAGGCCAGAAAATAGTTACCAGGCTAGACCTTACAATAAGCACAAGCCTAGCCCAGTTTATAGTATAGCTTGTTTACAGTGTATAAAAATGATTAGTTATCTAAGCGCTGACTCTGTTATCAAATGCTATTACACACAGTAATGAAGATTCAGCTGGGAGAATACATTAGTCCGTTACAGACTTATATTAGGAATACAGGTTGAACCCAACCGTCTGATCTGTTTGTTGAGTGCGAGCCCTACAGATAAGTGGGAGCTAAAGCTAAATCATCCTACCTTCAAGAACACTCAGGTCACTGTTTTACTTCTCCAGAAGTCTTCGTTTCTACTGCTTGGTTTCCACTCACCTCGTGACCTCCCTTAACTGAACCATGGTTGTGTGGCTCCCGGTACTTGTTGCCATACGTGTTGCTCCTTATCTCTTGTGTATTTTACTAAACAAAGATTAAAAGATGGAATCCATCTTCAGTCAGTCAGTTCCATGCGGCAGCTCTAGGTATACAGTAAAGGCTTGAGAATAAAGATAGAGTAATACCTTCAGGTACTGTGTGAATATGACCTCATTTGCCCTTTTATAACTGTCCTAGTTTGCTCCTCTGGCCATAATGAACACCATGACTAAAACAACTCAGGAGGAGAGGTTTTATCTCACCTTACATTGTTTAGTCCCATCACTGAGGAGCTACAAGGCAGGAACTGGAGGCAGGAACTGGAGGCAGGAGCTGAAGCAGAGATCATGGTGGAATGCTGCTTACTGACTTGCTCCCCATGGCTTGTTCAGCCTGTCTTCTTATATAACACAGGACCAGCCACCTGCCTAGGGATGGCACCACCCACAGTGGGCTGGGCCATCCCACATTAATCAAGAAAATAACCCACAGATTTGTCCACATGCCAATCTGTCGCAGGCAATTCCCCAACTCAGGGTTCCCTCCTCTCGGGTGACTCTGGTTTGTGTCAAGTTGAAAAACCATAACTAAACAAAACAAAAAAAACCAAACAAACAAAAACCCTAGTCAGCACCACTACATCCCTCTGCAATAGGAATTTTTCATTGTGCATTTGAGACAAGCTGAAGCAGAGTGACAAGCTGTAAATGCCATATTCCATGTCTCCAATTTGTTTCTAGCCTACTCTTAGAGACAGAGCACACACATAGGAGGGGGGAATAGAAGACTGATTGTGTGGTTAGAGAAAAAGGTGGGGGGGAGCAGCATCTAGTCTGATGCCTTTAGCCTGCTAGTAAAACCAACTAGGTCTGCCCCATCTGGCACTAGCATGGAGTTTCAGATATCTTGCTGGTTCATGGACACAGTGGTCACCAGGAACTTGGGCAACAACTGGTTGTCTGGGAAAGATGCTTTTAATCTCGTATCTAATCCTTTTGGAGTCTTAGGCCAGCTATTGACTTAGGCTTCCTGGTGACTGTATTCGCAGTTTTCTAGGGTGACATACAGTATACGCTAAATAGCACAGAGAACAGGTGAGCAGTTTGCTTTTGTCTCGCAAGACCATTTCTGTTCACGTGCACGCACTGTTCTACTTTATGGTGTTTGGGGGTCATCCCCCACCCCCTGCCTTTATCAGTCAAGACAGAAAAACCTTTCACGATTTGCAATTTCTCATCCATTAAAAACAGGTTTCCACTGGTCCTTCTGTTCTAGAGTAGCTCCCCCTTGTGGTTGAAGCTCACGTAAACGTAGGTCAGGAACCCAAGGCTCCTGCCAGCTCTGCTCCCTGCTGGCAGTATTTTCAGCCTCTTCCCTGTAAAGTAGCAAATACTGTTTATCTCTCCGGCTCTGCAGAAGCATCCCCATGAGAGCTGAAGATGTCTTGCTTGTTAGAATTTATTTCAGTTGACATACTCACATGCAAACTGTATTTCTGACTCAGTGCAAGCATAAGAATTTACACTCAGCGCATCTTGTCCTCAAATCATCATTCCAGCTTTTAGGATCTTTCTGCAAAAACACTCATCTGCCGTTTTTCCTGTCTTGATACAGCACAGGAATATGGGCTGCCACCTATGACCTTGTACAACCTGAACAGGTTAAATGTTGAACCAGACTGTTCTCCGGTCTCTTCTCTCCCATCCTGGCTAAAGATTTGTCTGCTAGGATTTCTTTACAGTTTTCTTTAAAAACTAGTTAGTACCTCAAAATGTATTATGTGTGTCATAGGCTTTGAGGTTTTTAACTTTGAAAGATATTCATGAACAACACTGAAAAAAAAACATTTTTTTTTTGTCTTTTGGACAAACAAAATGACCATCAACTGAAGATGTAGATTGTTGGCAGAGAGTTTGCCTAGCAAGTGCAAAGCCTTGGGTTCAATCCCCAGCACTGCAAAAATTGAAAAATAACACAAAGAAGGAAAGAGGGAAGGAAGGGAGGGAGGGAGTTGTCACTGTATCAGACCCAATTAGTATTAAGACTAGCATTCCTGGCTGCTTAGATGTCATGCACTCACATGCTAAGACACAAAATAATTCATCAGTAGCCTAAGTTACTTTCTACATAAAATCTAAACTTTATCCCATTTAGCTCACACATGTGACTTTCAGCCATTAGCTGAGATATAGTAAGCCAGGCATAGCTGTGCATGCCTATAATTCTATCAATCAGGATCCAGAGGCAGGAGGACTAAAATCTCAAGTCTAAGGCTGACTTCAAACTTGCAGCAGTCCTCCTGCCTCAGCCCCTCAGAGTGATGGGCTCACAGGGATAGGCCACTGTGCTTTCTTCTGTTCTGCAATTTGCCAACTTCCTGCCTCTCAGTTGTTTAGGATTTCTTCTTAGCGTCTGGATTCGTGCCACCCCCTCCCTAGTCATGTACCAGGCCCCACCCTCACCCAGCCAGTCCAGATAACACATTTCCAAAATCAAGCTTGTCAAAAGGTTTTAGGGAAATTTCTAAAATCCTTGGGACCGTATAAAACAATGACATCTGTCCCCACCCCACAGCATAGTCAAAAGAACCTTAAGTTGCCCAAATACAGATACATTTAAAAAGACTTCTAATGGGATTATTTAAAAAAAAAAAAAAAGGATATAAGGAAAACCCAAGATAAAAGGAATCATCATTTTCCATGAGCCAGTTCCTCAGAAAGGCAGTTTTACTATCTTTTTGAAACCCTAAATGCAAATGAGGTCTAGTCTGTGGCCTAGTGAAGGAATCCAAGAGGACAAAGGCCTGCTGCTACTAGCCCACCTAAAAAGGAGGGCTCAGGAGGAATGCTAGGCACGCTCATCAGGGTTGGCCATCACCCAAGAAACACACAGTTGTGCCCTAAGAGCTGAGTAGGAGGAACCTGGTGAAAATCCTCAGGACCAAGCCCAAGCTAGCAAAGAAAGTTCATTTGCCCTCACTGACCAGAGAGGTCACTGTCTTGATGAGCTCCTTGGATTACGGCGTCATTGTTTTGTAAATAAAAACAATGATCTTCACCCAGCACGCCTGTCATTTCACAACACCAAAAGCAGAGGCCACACTAGCAACACGGACCTGCTGCTGTGCTTACTAAACATCATGTTTCCATCTGATGAAGCCCCAAGAGTCTTCAGTGCTGGCCTGTGCAGGGCTGGAGAGATGGCTCAGTGGTTAAGTGCACTGACTGTTCTTACAGAGGACCAGAGTTCGTTTCTCAGCTCCCATATCAGGTGGCTCACAGCTGCCTGTAAGGCCAGCTCTAGGGTTTCCAACGCCTCTGGCCTCTGAAAGCATATGCACATAGCCACATATATACATGCATGCATACATACATACATACATACATACACATGAGCATACATACACATAACAAAGTAATTTTTAAAAACTGGCCCTGTGTACCTAATCTGATAGTATATTATATGTCAGCACCAAAGTATGAAACTTGTAGACATGATGTTTTCCGGTTCCTCAGCCATATGTAATGTACAACACAGGCTTTGAGGTGTTTCTCTTTCAAAGCTTTTAGAGAGATTCATGACCAAAATCAATAACAACCAAAAAAAAAACTCAGTAAATTTACAGTCACTGCACACCTGTCGTGGCCATGTGATATTTATAATAGGCGGAGGGAAGGAGACCAGGAGTCAGAGGTGGGAGTCTAGGTACACCTTCAATAGCATCCGAAGCATCGCCAGTAGCAACTGGCGATGAGTTGACGATTTTGTTCGTCGCTGGACAGTGTCTTTAAATACACTACATTAAACTGATAGCCCAAAAGTTATGGGGTTCGTTATTTTTTTTTAAGTTTTCCTTTCCAAGGATTACAAAGGGAGTGAGGTAGGTCCTTAAACATTTTGAAAGTTCTGAACCAAGATATATGGACTCATAGTTGAAATTAATGAAGCTGATGTTTAGGGCAAGGGCTGAGATAGTGCCTTACTATATAAGCCCAGGTTGGCCCCAAACTCTCAGTCATCTTGTGTCTGCCTCCAGAGTGCTAGAAATAGAGATGTGCTCCACAAGGCCTACGCTAAACTGATGTTGAAAGAACTTTAAGCCTTTCCTTCAGATTGTAGCACCCCTTTCCCATCTACCAAAAATTTCCACGAACTGATTCTGTAGTTATGATGTTATTGGTGACATTTAAGAAATGGTAGCAGAACATGACATACTTGGTCAATTTTCTTTTATTTATTTATTTATTTAATGTATATGAGCACACTGTCCTTGACACACCAGAAGAGGGCATCAGATCTCATTACAGATGGTTGTGAGCCACCATGTGGTTGCTGGGAATTGAACTCAGGACCTTTGGAAGAGCAGCCAGTGCTCTTAACCATTGAGCTATCTCTCCAGCCTGGTCAATTTTCAATATCTTAAGTTAATACCCAGTTCTGGATTGCTTTTAGGAATTATTTAGCAAATAAATATAATTATAAAGATTTTTTTTTTTTTTTGGTTAGTAAGTGTGATGATTGGTTATGCACACATTGTGGGACATGTTCCTCCCACAGACCTTGTCACAATATTACAATTACGTGTGAGAAAACTATCCTCATGAATAATAAATCAAAAATTAAAATGCATGGAAATGTTTGCCATGCTGTGTGCTTGTTTGAGAGTATGCATTGTTTACTCCTTTGAGATAGCATTATCCAGAAGCCTCCTACTACACACTCTCAGTCTGAGGGATGCAGAAGTATCAGTGACTAGGAACGTGCCCTGATCTTGCCAAAGGCCTGGGTTTAGTTTCCAGCATGAATGTTGGGTGACTCACAGCTCCCAGTAACTCCAGTTCTTGTGGGAACCCAGTGCCTCTGGTCCCCAAGGGCACCAACACTCATGTGCACATAATCACATACATGTCTGATATGAAAGGCAATCCAATAAAAAAAAAAAAAGTAACGCTATAGTTGCTGCCGGGGGATGGTTCTTTAGATTTCTCAGTTCCGTTCACATTAGTGCACTCAAACCTTCAAGAACAACAAACAAAGGTTATTTCTGCTCTCCGAGACAGACTCAGGAAATCCCAAGGACTGAAAACCGTGTTTGTTCAGTGCCGCGTTGCCCACTAACGCTTGTTTTTACCCAGACCGCTGTGCATGTTGAACGGGTACAACACTGGCAAGCGCTGGCCAGGTCTGGGCCAGCCAAGCTAACACTGCTCACAGCTCTGTTCCTGGAAGAGGGCCATGCTCTCTGTTGCATGCCACACTGACCCTATACTTTCTTTCCTTTCCTTTGTCTCCTGCACCATGCTTGCTGCGTAGCAAATGGAATCTCTTGCAGTAAGTTAACTTTCTTTCATATTCTTTGTCCACTGAGGCATGGACCCATGATGAGCCTTATTTTTACTGTTAACTGTTGTATCTTTTAGCATGGTTTCCCTTTTTGGTTTAATTTTCTTTTCTTTAGTAGATTGAGACATGGCAGCTTATCGGTAGCCTTCTGAACTGTTTTCTCCCCCAAATAGAAACCTACATTGCTGTGAATTCTCATTGTCTCAATGGAAATTTTTAAACAATAAAGACCACCATTTGGCATTTAGGAAAATCAAGTTTTCATGGCTAGGTTTCACCCTAAATTGGGAAGAAAACATTATTTTTAACATTCTTAAAGTTAATTTGCAAGATCCTGATAGTTACATTCCATATCATATTTTAAAAGTTCCCATTTAAAAGAAAGAGAGAGAGAGAAGAAAGGAAGGAAGGAAGGAAGGAAGGAAGGAAGGAAGGAAGGAAGGAAGGAAGGAAGG
>NW_021604781.1:4027648-4035201 GCF_004785775.1 Grammomys surdaster
GGGATGACATCTGAAATGTAAATAAATAAAATAGCCAATAAAAAAATAAAAAAAAAGAAAATGGTTTTGTTTGAAAAATTTAAAAAAATATGTTTTAAGCTGTGCTTGGGTGCAGGACTGTAATGCTAGCTACTGGAGATGCTATGGTAAGAGAGCCACAAGTCCAAGGGTGGCTTTAGCTGCAGAATTAGTTCAAGGCCACCCTGGACCACTTAGTAAGACCTTATCTCAAAAAGGGAAAAGGCTGAGGGTGTATCTCAGGGGTTGAGTTTTACCTTAGAACGTTCTGGGAATTCCCTGGGTTACACTACAGTAACACACGCACACATACATGCACACACACTAATGCTATAGTCAAAGACATTGTTAGAGACAAAGTTTTATTTTTTTAATAAAACATTTTTATTTATGTGTATTTATGTGTGCCTGCCTGGCTATCTGTGTCCACCACACGTGTACTGCTGAGGTAGGAGGGCGTGTCAGATCCCCTGGAGCTAGAGTTGTGAGCCACCTGATATGGGTGCTAGAACCAAACCCAGGTTCTCTGGAAGAGTAGCAAGTGTCCTTCACCACTAAGCAATTCCTCCAAAATTTTATTCTTAAAAAATTAATAAAACAAAAATCTCTGAATCTGGGTGTGGTGGCACATGCTGTACTCTCAGCACTTAGAAGGATGAGGTAGGAGAGTCAGAGATTTGCAGTCAGCCTGGGCCACAGAGCAAGGCCTTGCCCCCAAACAAAGTAGAAAACTGATAAATCATGGGAAAGAGGGGCAATAGTACAGATGATTATCAATGAAAAAGGTCATTCCTAAAAATCCAGGGAGATTAAGACAGAGGCTAATAAGGGGGTGGTTTTGGAAACTTGGATGGCATGGACTTATCTCTAGAATTCTCTTCCTTGATTTCTAAAACGGTGTCTTGACAGTGCTGGTGACAGAACCCAGGGCATGAGCACATCTGGAGAATACTCTGCCACTGAGCTACGTTCCAAACCCCTGAAGCATCCTTGTTTGTTTATTTGCTTGTTTAAGGCAAAGACAGTGTCTACTGACACCATTTCTGTTTAATGCACACTTGAGGTTTCAGCTTGTATAGTCAGACATGAAAACTAAAAGACATATGTTATTGGAAAGGAAAGGTTTGTGGGCAATGTTTCTTCTTTTTGCATTATTTATTTTATGTGTATGGGGTGTTTCTTAGTTAGGATTCCTATTGCTTTGATGAAACACCATGATCAAAGAGCAAGTTGGGGAGGAAAAGGTTAATTTGGCTTCCACTTCTATATCATAGTCCATCATTGAAGAAAGTCAGGACAGGAACTCAAACATGGTAGGAACCTGGAGGCAGCAGCTGATGCAGAGGCCATGGAGGAGCGCTGCTTTCTTATAAAACCCAGGATCACCAGCCCAAGGATGGCACCACCCACAATGGGCTAGGCCCTCCCCATCAATCACTAATTATGAAAATGCCTTATTGGCTGGGGCAGTAGTGGCACATGTCTTTAATTCTAGCACCGGGGAGGCAGAGGCAGATGGATCTCTGAGTTTGAGGTCAGCCTGGTCTACAGAGCAAGTTCAAGACAGCCAGGGCTACACAGAGAAACCCTGTCTCGAAACAAACTAACCAACTAAACAAACAAAAACAAAGAGAATGCCTTATAGGCTTGCTCTTGTGGACACAGCTTTCTAATTGAGGTTCCATGTTCTCAGAGATGTTAGTTTGTGTCAAGTTGACATAGAACTATCTAGTATAAGGTGTGAGGGTGTGTGTGCCATGTAGAACTATCTAGTATAAGGTGTGAGGGTGTGTGTGCCATGACTGATGCTGAGTCACAGGAGAGCATGCATAAGGCAGTTCTTTCCTCTTACCATTTGAGTTCTGGGATTGAACTCAGGTCATCAGGCTTGGCATGAAATGCATTTACCCACTAAGACATCCCACCAGTTGATGATGCTTCTTTATGTAGAAAGGAAAAAAAAAGGAATGATTTATAAGTTAATAGAAGTACCTGTGACAAGGAGATAGCTCACAGGATAAAGTGTTTGCTATGTAACCATAAAGACTGGAGTTCAGATCCTTAGAACCCATATAAAAGCCTGGCATGAATGGGAGTCGCCTGTATTCCCAGGGCTTAGGAGACCTATAGAGCATGGTCAATAGTTAAATACAAGGAATTGCTAGACTCTAGGTTCAGTCAATCGCTAATTAAGAAAATGCCTTATTGGCTGGAGTGGTAGTGGCACATATATTTACGCCAGTAAATATAAAGTGGAGGTTGGGCATGATGGCTCATGCCTTTAATACCAGCACTTGGAAAGCAGAGGCAGGTGGATCTCTGTGAGTTTAAGGCCAGCCTGATCTACAGAGTGAGTTCCAGGACAGCCAGAGATACACAGAGAAACCCTGTCTTGAAAAACAAACAAAAAAATCAAAATTAAAAGACATCAGTGATAGCAACAGAATATGCTCCATAAAACTTAAAATTCTTACAATGTATCTTCTTCACCGGATTTAGGGGAAAGTGTTTTAATTTGCGTCTACGCTCAGTTCTGAGCGGAGGTCTCTATAGCCCCTTAGCACAGGTCCCATTTACCCTGGCATCCCATAGCCTCTTCCAAATCCAACAGTGGAGTGTTTGCACATCTGACTTATAGCAGATGTTGGTCTCACTGGAGAATACTGGGCTCTGATCTCCTGTGTGCCAGAGGCTCTCCCCCTCCTCAGTAATACCCGATCCTCTCTGAGGGCTAACCCACTGTTGATATAAGAAAGACGGAGTAGAGGATCTCACCCAGAGAGCGCTGTGAGCCTTGGTGGTGGGATGACTTGGAACTACTTTCTCATCTATTTCAGACTGTGTGGCTTGTCCTTCTGCAGACTTCACGAGTAGCTACCCGCTCAAGGCATCCCAGACTTACACAGTCGTCTCCCAAGTAGCAATTCAACTTACAAACTTAACACCTAGAACTACTTAACATGTTGCCTGTTGGCTCTTCCTTTAATAAAAAGGATCCTTGGGTGTTTAAAAGCAGTTTGTAGCTTATAAAGAATTACCGCAACCACTCAGGGATAATTTATAGGTATCTCGTTGGCAAATACAACTAAAATGTGGTTTCCCACCATCCCTTTTATGGCTTATCCTAATTAGTCATTCAATATTCTATAAAAACGACATTCTGTATTATATTGTGACCATCTCGCTGATGCTACTGAGCAGGTTTGGGTTTGTTTGACTTGGAATGTAAACAGATAGTTAAAGAAGCAATTCACGTGTGAGTTCTTCTCAGCCTGCAGGTTGAGCTTTAACAGCTGTTTCTCCTCCCCGTGTGCCTCCCCTCATGTAGCAACTGGAGCTGTGTCAGAGGCTGTACAAGCTGCATTTCCAGCTGCTCCTGCTCTACCAATCCTATTGCAAGCTCATCGGCCAGGTGCATGAAGTAAGCTCCGTGCCCGAGGTGAGTCCTCCCGCTCCTCTCCCCGCAGAACCACTTAGTGGCTTTGTTAGTGGTTTTTTATTTTCTTTTTTCTCTGTCCTCCACCCCACTGGTGATGGTACACATAGTGTCTGTTTTTTGTTTGCTTTGGTTGTTTGCATATAATTATTCTATGCTAGCACAAGTGAGAAAGAAATTCATTCTATTCTTAACTTTGAATGGTTTTCAAGAACAGGACCACAACTAAAATAAAGAGAGTGAGGTAGCCCCACATTTGGGGGCCAGTCCCCTGACTTCTACAGTTACACTGGAAGCTACACATCACCCTGGTGGGTTTTCTCCTTGGCATGTAGCATTTCACACTTGCCTTAGTGTAAGGGAGGATGGAAGGAATGTCCTAAGGCTTCTCATCCCTGCTTCAGGGTCAGGATGCTCCAGCACATCTGAATGTCAAAATTAAAATCATTTGAATATACCGCTTCTAAAGGGGTGGCAGTGTGCACTGGGGAAATGCTGAAACTGTATACCTGATGTATACCAACAGTGATTCAATATTTATATAACCCAATTCTTTAGATATGCCACATAGGCCAGTGGGGTTTTGTTGTTGTTTTGTCTGTTCTGAGGCAAGGTCTCCCTGGGTAGCCCAGACTGGACTCACTGGGTAGCCTAGGCTGGCCTCAAATTCCTATTGATCCTCCTGCCTCATTCTTCCAAGTGCTGGGATTCCAAGAATGTACCACCATACCCAGCTCCCTCATTTATAGAGACACTGAATCTCTGCTTCAAGAGACCCACATGACCAAACTTCTGTCCCTAAATACATTACATTTGTTTGAAACAGTTGCTGAACATGTCCAGAGAACTGAGTGATCTGAAGAGGAACCTGAAAGAGGCCACTGCAGCCATCGCCACAGACCCAGTGTACATCGAGGGGGCGTGGTCAGAACCAACCTTCTCCTCCACTGAGGCAGCCATCCAGTCCATGCTGGAGTGCCTGAAGAACAATGAACTTGGCAAAGCCCTGCGGCAGATCAAGGAGTGCAGGTGGCTGCACTGTTCCTCCCAGGGGTGGTTGTAGGAAACACAGACTTAAGCCTGCCCCTTTTGGTGGTTAGGGACCACTGCTCTTCCACAGGATCCAAGTTCAGGTCCCAACACCCGCATGGCAGCTTACAGGAATCTGTGGTTCCGGTTCCAGGGAATGCAGTGCCCCCTGCAGGCTGCCATGAGCACTAAGCACTTGTAGTGCACAGAAATCCAGGCAACCACTTGTACATTCAAAGCAAGTTTTTAGTTTTTTATCAATAATAATGAATATTCTAAACGTGATGACAGCAATATTTGGACAGCTCTAGATGTATCATTTATGAGCTTTAGAGGAGTCTATGATATGCTGCAGGAACATCTCAGTAAAAGGTTAAAGCATATTTTTATAGTAATCAAGACTTATACCTCCCAACTCTGGCCACTAATCTTTCCTGTTCTTTCTTCCCCACAGAAGCCTGTGGCCCAATGACATCTTTGGAAGCAGTTCTGACGATGAGGTCCAGACGCTCCTGAATATTTATTTCCGTCATCAAACTCTGGGACAGACCGGTACTTATGCCCTGGTGGGGTCTAACCATAGCCTGACTGAAATCTGCACCAAGCTCATGGAGCTGAACATGGAGATCCGAGACATGATCCGCAGGGCCCAGAGCTACCGGGTCCTAACAGCTTTCCTCCCAGACTCCAGTGTTTCCGGCACTAGTCTCTGACAGGAGCCTCCCGTCCCCCATGGTTTCTAAGCTTGCAGTGCTGCCATGCTGGGGCGACCTCATTCAGTGTCTTCTCGGCCTTCGCAAGGCTTGGACGGAGCATTCCCCTCTTGTTACCTGTAGGACTTTTTCTAAAGAAGATGACTCAATTTCCAATGTGTAGCAATACTGTCCAAACCGAGGCAGCCTAGGACCTCCTAAGACAGACTCCACCCATCCTCATATGTGGCTGCCCTTCACCAAACAAATACAACCCATGACTGGAGACATGACTTCTGTTGCTTTACCAAAGCTGACCACACTGAATGACCCTATCCTTTCTAGAGACAGTTTTAGATTGGCAAAAGTGCAATGTTTTTCTTCACATGAAAAAAAAAATTGTATTCTAAAGCTTGTACATTCATTCCCTTCCTTTCTTGCCTATTTTCCTTCCTTTGAGTTTTCTTTTCTTTTCTTCCTTCCTTCCTTCCTTCCTTCCTTCCTTCCTTTCTTTCTTTCTTTCTTTCTTTCTTTCTTTCTTTCTCTTTTTCCCCCCTTTGGTGGATATGTTTGTTTGTTTTAGTGAGTTGCAAAAAGGGGCAGGCAGAATGAAGCTGGCCACTGAAAACCTGTAAGATGGTCGAAAGCTGACAGCCGTGTGCTCTGAAAGGGGATTGTAAGTGGGTTACAATTTGATGTACACTGTGTCTAAACGAGGCTGCTAGGAAGGACCTTTCTGAAGTTGCTAGGCTACTGTTTCTGAAAACCCTGGATCTCTCTGTGCCAGGAAAGATCCAGATGGATTCTTTTTAAAAATCATGGCTGCTTTTTACAAAAAGGGTTCTTTAATAAGCGTTATTTATACTACAGAAGAATGAGTGTCCCTTTGCATTACCTTTGCCATTTTGTAGAAAAGCAAATTCTTTACAAAAGTCCCAAGTCATTTTATCTGTCTGCATGCATCCTGTAGCCATTTGGATAGCCGGAAGTAGAGTCATAAAGGGAAGATATGAGTTGCCACTTTATGAATGATGTCATATTTTATTTGTAATATATGTGTAAAGGGTCTTTCTTAAAACTTCCTTCCTTAAACCCAACACTGTCGAGTGGTACATGTGGGCATGTGACCTGTTGCACATCCAAGGCATATTCAGAATTGATCTACGTAACTTATTCACTGTGTAAATACATTTAAAGTTTTTGTGATGTGATCTTGGTTGATAATTCTGTTCAGAATTGCCTTTAGATTACAAAAAGAGAAAAAAAGAAAAGGACATGTTGATCATGGATTTTATTTCTAGTGAAATTAAAATACTTGCTTTTGATGTTTGTATTTTTACATGTGGCTGTCCCTGTGACAACCTTGGGTAGAGTATGTACTTGTACTCAATGAATGACACACACCAGACTTGTGCAGTATATGGCCCCTGAATCCAGACAGAACTACAATCTCTTTGGAAATAGGTACCAAAATAAGAACGTGACTTTTTATTATAGATATACAGACTTATCATTTTACATGTGTGTACATCTCAGTGTGTGACTGTGGACCATGTCCATGCTGCTGCCTGTAGAGGTCAGAAGAAAGCATTACAATTATGGGTCATTGTGAACAGCATGTGGGTGCAAGGAATCAAAACACAGTCCTGTGGGAGAGCAGCCAGTGCTCTGAACTGCTGAGCCATCTCTCCAGACCCTGTCCCTTTTGTTACTTGTAATTCTGTGTACAGGTCTGTATATGCAAATGTGCACTTGAATACAGACAGAGTCTGGTCCTCCTGCAGCTGTACTTCAGACACTTGTGAGCTGCTTGACCCAGGTGCCATGACTAACTCAGGGCCTCTACAAGGACAACATGAGCTCTAACCACTGAGTGATCTCTCCAAACCCAAGACTAACTTTCTTTTTCTTTTTCTTTTTCTTTTTCTTTTTTTTTTTTTTTTTGGTTTGGTTTTTCCAGACAGGGTTTCTCTGTGCAGCCCTGGCTGTCCTGGAACTCACTCTGTAGACCAGGTTAACCTCGAACTCTCGAACTCAGAAATCCGCCTGCCTCTGCCCAAGACTAACTTTCAATCATCTCTTACTAATCAAGGAGAAAATCAGACCTGGGCGTGACAGCTCAATTCTGTAATTCCAACACAGAGACTTGTCCATATAGATGAATTGAATGACCATGGTGCTTCCTTGTCCCCAAACACCCTTCTAAAGCCATCAGAAGCTTCTCTTTTCTAAAAGACTAAGTTGTAGAAAGTATCAACTCCATTCCCATCCTGACTCTAGCCCCATCTCCGTGCACCTTCCCACTTCCGGTCTCCATCTGATCTCTTCCTAGTCTTTCAGTCTAAGTTGCTCTTAGTCCCATGTTTCCTCCTTCATGG
>NW_021604781.1:4035211-4092064 GCF_004785775.1 Grammomys surdaster
CAGTTACACAGGGACATGTTTTAGAAGTACCGAGATTGAAGCCAGAGTCGTGTGCATATGAAGCTATAAGCTCAGTCCAAGCAGGCAAGATTTTGAATGCTCTCTCTTTTCTATGAGAACATCCCAGCTACCAACAGAGGGATTCAATGTTCATATAACCCAAGTCTTTAGATGTGCCGCATAGGCCAGTGGGGTTTTGTTGTTGTTTTGTCTGTTCTGAGGCAAGGTCTCCCTGGGTAGCCCAGACTGGCCTCACTGGGTAGCCTAGGCTGGCCACCAATTCAGGTGAAACCTAGACAGTCAAGGGTTCAAGGTCGTCCTCAACTCTATAGGGAGATGGAGGCCAGCTGGGTCAACACAAGGCCTTGGTTTTATTTATTTTATTGTTTTTTTTTTTTTTTTAGGTCTTTCCAAGACAGGGTTTCTCTGTGTAGTCCTGGCTGTCCTGGAACTCACTCTGTAGACCAGGCTGGCCTTGAACTCAGAAATCTGCCTGCCTCTGCCTCCCAAGTTCTGGGATTAAAGGCGTGCCCCATCATTGCCCAATCTTAAGTGCCTGTTGTGGTAAGTTACAACAGTGTCTGACACGTGCTAGGCACTAGTCCCATATGTGCTATAATTATGGAGAGTGGGAAGCAAGGACCTTGCTCCCTGAGTAGCACCTGCATTCCTACTGACTATACTACTCGTAAGAATTTGTCACATCCCAGCACTAGGGAGGCAGAGCCACATAGAGCACTGTAAGTTTAGGGCCAGCCTGATTTACACAGCAAGTTTCAGAGCCAGGAATTCTGTCCCCCGCCAAAAAAAAAAAAAAAAAAATTGGCTGCCGGGCAGTGGTGGCACACACCTTTATTCCCAGTACTTGGGAGGCAGAGGCAGGTGGATTTCTGAGTTCGAGGCCAGTCTGGTCTACAGAGTGAGTTCCAGGACAGCCAGAGCTACACAGAGAAACCCTGTCTCAAAAAAAAAAAAAAAGTAATTTTAAATTCTCCCTTTCTTTTTTTCTTCCTCTCTCCCTCCTCCCTCTCTTTTGGAAATGTTGGGGGTCACTCAGTTGTTCTGGAATTTACTTTGTAGGCCTGGCTTGCTTCTGCTTCCCTAGTGCTGAGATTAAAGGTGTGTACCACTCCTCCTCAGCCTTTCTCCTTTTGAGACAGTGTAGTACCACGATGTAGAGTAGGCTGGCCTTGAACCTGAACAGATCCACCTTGGGAGCATCTGACTCTCAAGGGCTGGGTTACCACATGTGACTTTTTCTCTTCCTTATTTCTGTCATTGGTTACCATTTCTAGTATGATATTGATGTTTTTACAGAGGAATTGCCCACTAATGTGTTTCTCATGGTCTGGTTTATATGTATTTTTTATTGGATATTTTCTTTATTTACATTTCAAATGTTATTCCCTTTCCAGGTCTCCCCTCCAGAAACCGTCTGTCTCACCCGCTCTCTCCCTGCCTCTACGAGGGTGCTCCCCTACCCACCCACTCCCACCTTCCTGCCCTGGCATTCCCCTACACTGGGACATCGAACCCCCACAGGACCAAGGGCCACTCTTCCCCCTGATGTCCAACAAAGCCATCCTCTGTCACATACATGGTTGGAGCCATGTGTACCCTTTGGTTGGTGGTCCAGTCCCTGGGAGTTCCAGGATGTCTGGCGGTTGACACTGTTGCTCCTCCCATGGGGCATACACCTGTGTGCCAGAAGAGGGCATCAGACTCCACTATAGATGGTTGTGAGCCACCATGTGGTTGCTGGGAATTGAACTCAAGAATGTTGGAAGAGCAGCCAGTGCTCTGAAGCACTGAGCCATCTCTCCAGCTCTATCTGTACTTATTTTATTTATTCAGTGCCAGCTTGCACAGAGGACACCACCACCATCGAGTCTACAAGCCAGAAATGGCACCCGCTGTCACAGGATTTATTTAAAGCCGAAGAAAACACTACAGGAGAATTTCTTGTCTTTGCAGTGGCCACACAGCTCCTGACGATGTGGCCTCCGGAGATCATTGTGTCTTTTCTTTTGAGAACGGGAACAACCGGATCTTAAGCAGGTCTTTTGGAGGCAAAGTTAAAACAGTAAATGATCAATTGATGTTCCAAGCTTGGTCCCCAACTGAAAATACCCTTCCCACTCCCTTCCCCCATAGCTGTGTCTTTCTCCAAGTTCTACAAGGTGGTTTCCCAGATGTACAAAACAGCCCATCTCCCTTCAAATGCCACCTGAATACTTGATCACAGAAGTTGGTCAAGAGGGTATTGGCATGCCACCCAGGACAATAGTAAAATATGAGGAAGGGGCTTCTTAAAGTGTCTGTGTGTAGTTTTCTGTATCTGTAGCCAGTGGGGATGAGAGGCAGAATGGGTATCATTTAACTATGGTCTCAACCAGAGGTCATACTGTCAAAGACTGGACACCATTTAGACTGTTGTTACAATTAGGAAGAACAAAAGTCTCCTGAGGAAGCTAAGTTCATTTGCATCGGGTAAACATTGTGTATAACCTACAAGTGTATTTATTCATTGGTTTTCACATGTATTTATTGAGTGTGTGGGGGTGTGTGGTATGACTTGTGGAGGTCAGAAGACGGCTAGGTTCTTCCTTCCATCGTGTGGGGGCCTGGCAATCCAGTCAGATCAGGGTTGGCATCAAGCACCTTTGCCTGCTGACTATGATACTGGTCCAGGAAGCTAAATCATTTTCTTCCCAGATATACACCATCCTCACTAATATTTAAAGCCATGCCTTTCAGCTAAGAGCCCATCCAAAAGATCCTGGTACACCTTCCTGGTCAGGGCCAACCTTAGATGCACACCGTTCCACCATCCACATATGGCTGGGAGGCCCGAAGAATAAGGCAAGGTCTACTTTCTGAAGACTGTGGAAAGATAGGACTTGCATTCTCCAAACAGGAAGCTTCAGTTCAATGTGCTAAACATCAGACAACAGTCACATCCTCCCTTCCCTAGTAGAGAGGCATCCTTCCTTACAAATTAATTTTAGGATGGGGGTCCCTGTTTGCCTGGCACTGTTCTAAGTACCTTGCACAGATAACTTACTGAGTTTCCCCCCTTTCTTTCTTAAGAAAGAAAAAGGCAACCAAATGAGCTTGCTCTAAAGCTGGATTTCTACTTCTTGCTATAGTAGATCAGGTAACACTTAGAAAGCCTGGGCAGCTCGGACAACTGAACCTAGACTAGTTGCTGAAAGGCTGGAGAACAGCCAGGGAATTAAAGAGAAAACACAGGGATGTAAGTGAACCTAACTTAGGGACTGCTTCAAAAAAAGAAGAAAATAAAAGCCTTAAATTGGTTTATAGTCCCCAATCTATACAGAAGAACTTAAAAGGTCAATAAGATCTAAGGGGAAATGACAAGATGGCTTAGGGGTTAAGAGCTTATATCACCCTTGCAGAGGACCCGGGTTTGATGCGCAGCAGCTACACGGTGGCTCACAACAGACTGTAACTCCAGTTCCCCTTTCTAGCCTTGGTAGCTACAGTCATACATGGTGTGCATTCATACCTGCAGGCAAAACATGCACACACATAAGATAAAAATAAATCCACTTTAAAACCCAGAGATGGTGGTGGCACATGCCTTTAATCCCAGCACTCAGGAGGGAGAGGCAAGTGGATCCAGATTGAAGGCCAACCTGATCTCCAGAGTGAGTTCCAGGACAGCCAGGGATACATAGTGAGACTCTTATCAACAACTACAACAACAACAAAAGGCCTCATCAAGTTCTGGAACTTTCTAGATGTTGGGGATATGTTATCTCATCACAGGTCTTTTACAGTACTGTAATTTATTACAGTACAATTTATACTCTGTAGGATATATATATATATATATATATATATATATGATAGCATATATTATATATCTATCACCAAGGAGCGGGAGGTACCTTGCAGAACTGTTCCTGTTAATTCTGGATGAGGTGAAGGAGGATAGGAAGCTGAAAAGGAGATGAACAGACGGATGTGGCCAAGGGGTATATCATGGTGAAAGAGCCCCCACCAACAGCTCAGAGATGGCCTTGGGACCCCAGGGCTCTACCTAATGACTAAGGATTGACCAGAACTAAGCCTGCTTTCACAGATATTCATATCTGTTTTAAAAAAAAAAGAGAACAGACATGACTGGAAAATAAAGGTGGCTTGAAATTGCTACTGTATCTATCGGCTTGTTATAAGCAGGCCGAAAATCTCTCTGGAAGAAGATACTGCCCTAAGCCATAACTTATCACTAGGGATTGTCATATGCAACCTAACAGAGAATCAAAAATAACTAGGCATATGAAGAGACAGAACAGCAGACTTGAAAACCAAGAGAGCGCGCAGCCCATGAATGGTTAAAATTGGATTCATCAGACACCAAATTTCAAAGAACTCTACTTAAACTGGGCATAACAGTGCATGCCTTCAATCCCAGGAGGCAGAGCTGGCAGATTCAATCCCAGGCCAGCCAGGACATTATTTAAAAAAAAAAAAAAAAAAACACCTCAAGCAAACAATTTTTTAAAATCGCATAAAAACAACTATCTCTGCTAGGCATGGTAGCTCATACCTCTAATCCAACACTTGAGCTTCTGAGGCAGGAGAATTTCCATGAACTCAAGGCCAATTCTGGCTATATAATGAATTCCAGGCTGGCTTGGATTATGGGGTGAGACAATCTCAAAATTCAATGAACAGCAATGCTCAGTGTGTTGGAGGAAGAGACTAATATTTCCAAGAAAGATTTCAAAGGTTTTTTTTTATTATTTTGTTGTTGTTGTTTGGTTTTGGTTTTTATTGGTTTGCTTTGTTTTTGAGATGAGGTCTCTAGGTATCCCTGGCTGAGTTAAACCAGGGATCCACCTGTCTTTGCTCCTGGTGCTTAGATTAGTTCTGGGAATAAATTAATGAGCCACCACACCCTGATCAAAGTTAATTTTAAGTAAAAATTCAAGGAGAGAAAAATGCAAGTCGTTTCAATGACCCATTTAACAAAAGATTAGAAGCAATTGAGCTAATAACTAGAAATGGGCGTTGAGATGGCTCAGCAGATGGGAGAGGGAAAGAAGGAGAGGCTGTCCTCTGACCTCATACACTTTTCCCAGCGTCTACAGTCACCATTATTATAGTACAGTTGAAAACTGTACCATTCAGAAAATTCCAAGAAAAATGTCTGTGTAAGAGTTGATGTGGCCTGGCAGTGGTGGCACACGCCTGTAATCCCAGCACTTAGGAGGCAGAGGCAGGCGGATTTCTGAGTTCAAGGCCAGCCTAGTCTACAGAGTGAATTCCAGGACAGCCAGGGCTACACAGAGAAACCCTATCTCAAAAAACAAAAACAAAACAAAACAAAAAAAAAGAGTTGAAGTAAATGCATTTGGATAAAGCAGACAAGTTCTTGCCACTCAGCCCAGGAAACACCAGTCTGAGGACCTAAAGCTGTCAGTGTTTGCTACTAATTGTAAAATTTCATATGTGATCTTGTAACCATTAAGAATTCTTATGTTAGTAGTGGTGGCACACACCTTTGATCCTAACACTTGGGAGGCAGAGGTAGGCAGATCTCTAGGTTCAAGGCCTGGTCTACATAGTGAGTTCCAGGATAGCCAGAGCTATGCTGAGACCAAAACAAACAAACAAAAAGACAAACAATAAAACCAATGTCCTCTTCCGCCAAAATAAGGGAGGATCTCTGAGAGTTCAAAGCCAGCCAGCCTAGTCTATATAGTGAGTTCCAGGACAGCCAGAGAGACTCTGCCCACCCCTCACCCCCAAAAAAAGTTTTTTAAAAAATCTTTATGCATCTAATATTTAAATTGTTAATATATATTTGTTTTTTGCATGTGTGCCTATGTAAGTTCATATGCACCATATGTGTTCAGGAACATGTGGAAGAGGCCAGAAGCTTCTGATCCTCTGGAACTGGGGTTACAGATGGTTATGAGTTGCTCACTATGAGTGCTAGGAACTGAACCTGGGTCCTCTGCAAGAACAGTAAAGCACCCTTAACCACAGGAAACCCCTCCAGCCCTTTGTATCTAACTACTTAAGCCTACTGTCTTCTCATAGGTCTGAATCTTCTGGAGTAGTCTACAGTGCTACCAATCTCTATGCCATCAAGACAGAGTAAGCTCTGAGTCTTCTACTTCTCCCGAGAAGTAAGTCACTGAGATCAGTGTGTCTTGGTCCAATACACACACACACACACACACACACACACACACGCATGCATACACGCATATGCCTGCACGCATATCAATATCAGTAACTTCCATACATCTTCTTACTATAAGAACCAAAGAGGGAAAATGTTTTTCTTTTAGTATTTTCAATTACATATTGCTGACAATTCTTGTTTTTATGAATTTCTTGTAACCATTCTGTCACCAGATCATTTCACTTCATTTAAAAACTTTTGATGTGGTAACCAGCCCCACCACACACAACCCTATAGTGTATGTGTGTATTGGGGAGGGGGAATAGAGAGAAAAAACTATCTCTACTGTTGCCTTGGGCATGATCTACCCACCTCCAACCCTAGAGGTCAACCAAAAAAGAATATATTGTAAGTGAAGGAGTCTAAAAATAAATTTATTAAAAAACAAAACAAATAAGCAGGGCAGTGGTGGCGCAGGCCTTTAATCCCAGCACTTGGGAGGCAGAGGCAGGCAGATTTCTGAGTTTGAGGCCAGCCTGGTCTACAGAGTGAGTTCCAGGACAGCCAGGACTACACAGAGAAACTCTGTCTCGAAAAACAAACAAAAAAACAAACAAACAAACAGTTCTTGAGATGAGGTAGCTCTCTGTGGAGATCTTGTCTGGTTTGCACAAGACCCTAGATTCAATCCCTAGTATATTCTCCCCTCACAGTAAATATATATCACTCTCTTAATTTTATTTATGTGTATTTATTTATGTATGGAATCTGTATATATGTATATGCATGCACACACACACACACACACACACATGAGGTGTTCATGTAAGCCAGAAGAAGCCAGGGGACACCCTTAATCTAGAGTAACAGGCAGTTGCAAGGCACTTAATGTGGGTGCTAAGAACAAATTCAGCTTCTCTGGAAGAGCAGCAGGAGTGGGATGCCATCTCTGCATCCCACAAAAATCCTCTTGACTACAAAAGTCATTTAAGTTGATCTTTGTAACCAAGTTTAAAGACAGTTTTCCTCTCCACAGTTTCAGACTCCACATGGCCCCACACCCAAACTCAAAAACAAACTAACAAAGCAATGGAAAGTCAAAACTTTATCTAACACAGAGACTTTCCAAACGTTGAGACACTGAGAAATCCAGTCATGATTTAACCTATACATCTGACCTCTGACAACCTATCTTATCTCTCTTGAACTGAGCATCCTGGGAACAACATCTTCACAAAGCTTAAGCCATGCCACTGGAAACAATGTGCAAAACACACCAGCTTTCAGAACTTAACAAAAATGTTACAGTTACCCATCAAAAGGATGACATTCTGAAGACACCCTGAAGAAGGCAGTTTGCTTTCTGCTTTGTTTTGGTTTTTGAGACAAGAAAACCAGCCTAGCCTTGAGCTCCTGAACCTGCTACTTCCCAGGGTCACAAGATTATAGTCAGAATGGTTCAAGTCTGGCATAAGGAAACTTAAAATAGTGGATCTTCTCGATTTTTCTCTCCAAAAATATTAGCAGAATTTATGCCTTTATTCCTTTCCTAAAATAATTCTAAGCTCTCATACATACAGAAAAACCTATGGAGCTGGAAAGATGGCTCAGTGGTTAAGAGCACTGGCTTCTCTTCCAGAGGTCCTGAGTTCAATTCCCAGCAACCACATGGTAGCTCACAACCATCTGTAATGGGATTTGATGGCCTCTTCTGGTGTGTCTGAAGACAGCAACAGTGTACTCATATACATAAAATAAATAAGTCAAAAAAAGGGAAAAAAAGAAAGAGAAAGAAAGAAAAGAGGGAAGGAAAGAAGGAAGGAAGGAAGGAAGGAAGGAAGGGAGGGAGGGAGGGAGGGAGGGAGGGAGGGAGGAAGGAAGGAAGGAAGGAAGGAAGGAAGGAAGGAAGGAAGGAAGGAAAATCGAGTATGCCCATGACAAGACCTAGGCTCTGTAAGATCCAAACCCTTTGTGATAGAGGCTTCAGGTACACAAATGGAAACAAGACAGACAAAACATTCTGTATGCTTACCTGACATTGGATTGCTTCTACTCGGTAAGGGTTAAAATTCTTCTGACACTTTCTACAGAGCTGTTTGAAATAAACCTAAAGAGAAATTAGCCTTTTTAATACAAGCTGATATATGCATACATTTCTCAGGTCCCCGTTCTTTTATAGTAACTTGCTTATTTTTCTTTTTTACTTAAAAGTTTGGAGATGAGTGTTTGCATGCATGTGCACTGAGTGTATGCAGTTCACACAGAGGTCAGAAGAGGGGGTGTTGTATCCCCTAGAACTGGAGTTACACATGGTTGTTAGTATGATGTGGTCTGGGAACCTCTGGGAGAGCAGTGAGTGCTAGTTAACTGTGAGCCATCTCTCTACCCCAGGCCCAGTTCTCAAGTGACACAATGTGCTCCTTCACTTTCTACTTTGGTTATCTTATGTGTAACCTCTAACCTTAAAGGATCTTTAATTTTTCCCCATTTTTTCCTCATGTGCATGTGGGGTTTTTTCCCCTCTTTGTTTGCAGCATGTTATGTCTATGCACCATGTGCACACATTGCCCACAGAGACCAGAAGAGGGTGCTGGATCCCTTCACACAGAAGTTACAGGTCTTCGTGAGCCCTCCTGTGGGTGCTGGGACTCAACCCCAGTCCTCTTCAACGATGGGCCCATTCTCCATACCAGTACCTTGAGGCTTTAGGCTCTGAGAGTTCCATTAGTCACTTGCCCTCACTCTGTGTTCCATTTCATTTACTTGTAAACTGAGATAGCATTACTTTTTCTAAAGTTCTTACTCTATGCTAGTTCTGATCAGCAACATACATAAAACTCAAAGTACTGCTGTTATTACTTTTCTCTACTGTCTGGACCAATTTCTCCCTCTGCTCTGAAATGTCTAGATTTCCCACTTGAATTTAATTATTTGTGGCTTCCCATCAGTTTCATCTACTTTCTAGGTTTTGCACATTGTCTAGTGGACATTTTCTCCCTGGTTTACTTGGCAACATGTCTGGTTTTCCTTCTTTTTCCGAGAAAGAGTCTCCACTGTGTAGCTCTGGTTGACCTGGAACTTGCTATATAGGCCAAGCTGGCTTCAAAATTGTAGAGATGGGTTTGCCTCTGCCTCCAAGAATTGGCATTTAAAGCATGTGCCACCATGCCTGGCCTTTCTCTTACCTTAAAGCAATGGTTCTCAACCTTCTTTTTTTTGGGTTGTTTTTTTTGTTGTTGTTGTTTTTTTTTGTTTTTTCGAGACAGGGTTTCTCTATATAGCCCGGGCTGTCCTGGAACTCACTCTGTAGACCAGGCTGGCCTCAAACTCAGAAATTCACCTGCCTCTGCCTCCCAAGTGCTGGGATTAAAGGCGTGTGCCACCACTGCCCAGCTGCCTTATAATAATTTTAAAAGATATTATCACTTGTTTTTATGAAGGAGTTTAATGTCTTGACATCTGCAGAGATGACAGAACCTCTTAAAATAACCTTAGGATATTTAGGTATGATGGCATGTTCTTTTAATGCCAGCACTTGGTAGGAAGGAGCTGAGGGTTCTAAGCCAGCCAGGGCTAGCTACCTAGGGAGACTCTGTCACAGAAAAACAAAAGCAAAAACAATGAAACAAGAGGCAAGTGGATTTCTGAGTTTGAGGCCAGCCTGGTCTACAGAGTGAGTTCCAGGGCAGCCAGGGCCATACAGAGAAACTCTGTCTCCAAAACAAAACAAAACAAAAAACTCAAAGAATGTCAGCAAGAAAGAATGTCAAGATTTAGTCTCAGAACAGTCCAAGTTGGTAGAAAAAAAAAAAAAGAAATAGGAGAAATCTCTAGAGTAGATGAGGAGACCCAAATTTACTTTTGACCAAAAAAAAAAAAAATGTAAGTAGGAAATTAAGCTTATCCAGTATTTAAGGCACAAACTGTCACCTAATTATGGACCTGCATGACCAGGCCCAACTTGAAAGCTTGATTTTGAAACTAAGCTTCTACCAAACACTCCAGAGGTTTCCATTGTTCTGAGACAGGGGCCTGAGACAGCTCTTGCCCTGAACTCACTCTGGAGACTTGGAACTCACAGATCTAGCTGCCTCTGTCTCCCAACTGCTTCTGTGTCTTTCATATATGTGTAATATTAAGTTTCAAATCTGCAACAAGTGCCTGAGGTGCCTATTTAATAAAACAAAACAGACATGGCCTCCAGGTTCTCCCAGCATCCCTCAGTCCCCACCGGTTAACCGGGGTAAGGCTGGCACACCCTGAACTCTTCAGCCCAGGTCTGGGCTTCCCCTACCCCAGAGGTTCCTCCTTATATAATTCAGACAGTTTGGTTACTCACCCCTCCTTTGCTATTGTTCTTTTGGTCTTTTGACTGCTGGAGTTGATTCCCTCTCTTCCTTCCTCTCCCTTGCTCCCCACATGGTTCAGAGTGATGACCACTCTGGACTCTCTCAGTTTTTTCTCTGCCTCTGGGTATGTCTCTCTTTTTTCTACAATAAAGTTTCTCCTCCACCATACCTAGGGGCGGTCATATTCTTTCCTTTCCTTTTTATTTCTTTTGTTTTCCTTTCATGTAAAGGTCTTTTTATGTAGCCTAAGCTGGTCTCAAACCCCATCCTTCCCCTCCCAAGTGCGGCAGTTGCAGGATTATATACTGACCACCCCGGGTGGTAATTTATTTATTTAATAATTGACTTTCACATTCAAATGGAAATATCAATATAAAACCATCCTCGATGCCTGTCAGCGGCTATGCCAAAGTGAAAAGGTGAAAAGGAGTTCCTGTACCTTCCTGAAAAGTTCCTGAAAAGGAGCGCCTGTACCTTCCAGAACTCGGTGCCCCTCCCCCATGCATGCCCCGCCCCTCATGCTTGCTTACCTTGTTGGTACCTGCAATGCACCATACGTAAGCACTCTCCCATCTCGTCTTACAGTCTTTACAGTGAAAATAGCCGTATTTTGGTTCCAAAAACTGAAAATAAATAGGAACGGAAGTCTTTTATTAACGGGGGGTCGGGAGAGGAAAAGTCTCGAGCCTAGTTTCCTAATTGATGGCCTAACGCAACAGCATTTACCTCCCGGACCTTGTTTTCAGCGATTCTCTACAGAGCTCCGTTAATGTAGCTTCTAGGCTCGCAGCACTCAGATGTTTCCTGTCCATCCCCGCAACAGCAACAGCTCCAAAAATAAAAATCTAGGTTCGCCTTTCACACACTAGAAGCTTACTGTCGCCTTGTCTTCACCAGGAATACTGACGGGACTTTTTAAAGTCAGGCTTCACACCTACCTTACCAAAACTTGAAAAACATCCAGACCATGCAAACAAAGTACATGCTTCAAGAACTGCACCTTCCTCACTAAAGGAGCACTTACCGCTCTGGAAACGGAAGGAAGGAGGGCTCTGCTGATGAGGGGCTGAGCAGAGAGAAGCCAGCTAAAAGCGGAGCTTCCCAAGTGAACTCTGACTGTGCTTGCACGTACCTGCTTGCTCTTCCTGTCCTGAGGGCTGGGGGCATATTCCTCCCCCAATTCCTTCAGCCGTGGGACTTTCTCCTGCTTGTCACTAGCCCCTCTCCATGTTGGTGGCAACAGCTGATTGGCCTCTGTAGGTCCTGTGAGCCCCTGGCTTTTCTTGTTTTCCCCATCCTGGAATCGCTGGATCAAACTTCTCCGGCCTATTCCCCAAGCTTCGGTGGGCTTCCTGGAGCTGGTTCTGTCCGAGAGGGAGCTGCTGTGTAGTGTCTGTGACCCCAGTGAGCACTGCACCGACTTTTCCACTCGAAGGCTCACCTGTACACCCACCTCCTTGGTGTTGGCCTTGCACAGCCATAGACTCAGGTTGGGGTTCATCTGAGTGGAAAAGGCTTGAAGCTGACCCCTGTTGTAAGGGTCCATACAGGGCTGAGAGACATTTGCTGGTACCCTAAGCCTGTCTAGGAAAATGGGAGCTCCCATGTTGTTTTGTGGCCAGTTTTGCTGTTGACAGTGTGTCCAGGGGCCAGGGTAGGTTAAAGGCTGTGTGGTCCAATAGCCACAGGGAACACGGAAAAGGCGCTCCATTGGGTGTAACTTCCTCCCTTACCTACCGCTGCCTCTTCCTCTTTGTAGATTTGGTTTGGGTTCACCCAGGTTTCTTCATTTATTCCAGGGTGGGAGCAGCCCCTTAGCTCCCTAATTGAAGTCACCTAGGAGACAACTAATTGCTTCCACAACCTTTCCATCTGCAACACTCACTTTTTTCCCCCCAAGGTTGTTTTTCATTTCTGACTTCCTTACTCAGGCTTTAACTAATAATTCCACTCATTTATTCTCTTGATGAGGACTTTGTTGATCTGGTATTGGTGGGTGAGGATATAAATTAGTATGGGTATTGTGGAAACTAACGCGGTGCTTCGTCAACAATTAAAAATTGGCTGGGCTGTGGTGGAGCCTTTAATCCCAGCACTTGGGAGGCAGAAGCAGGTGAATCTCTGAGTTGGCCAGCCTGGTCTACAGAGTGAGTTCCAGGACAGCCAGGGCTACACAGAGAAACACAGTCTTGAACCACCCCCCCCTTAAAAAAAAAGAATTAAAAATAGGAGGGCAGGAGAGATGTCTCCGTGGTTAAGAGTGCAAAGTGCTCATAGCAACTTTGGCTCCCAGCCTCTGAGTGGCTGACAAATACCTGTAATTCTAGCTGGTACCTGATATCCTCTTCCGGACTGTAACCCACACTCATGTACATAGACCCACATATAGACAGACATATGCACACATACTTTTTAAAACTATATAAATATATCTTTTTTAAAAAAGAGTTTTTTATTTAATGCATGAGCATCTGCATGTATGCCTGCTTGCCAGAAGAGGACCCAAGATTTCACTATAGATGGTTGTAAGCCACCGTGTGGTTGCTGGGAATTGAACTCAGGACCTCTGGAAGAACAGCTAGTGCTCTCAAACGCTGAGCCAGCTCTCCAGTCCTATCTTAAAAAAAAAAAAAGAACAACCACTTGACCTAGCAATCCCACTATTTGTACATATACACAAAGAAAGTGAAATCAATCAAGTTAAGAAATTCTGCCCTCACACTCATCCAAGAGTCAAACTCTGGAAGCAACCTACGTATCAGATGGCAGATGAGTAAAGAAACTGCCATATAAATGGGAATGTTATCCATCATTAAACAAAAAAGAGAAAGCATTGTGGTGGTACAGGCCTTGTAATCCCAGAACCCGATAGGCTGAGGCAGGAGGCTTACAAGTTCAAGACCAGCCTGGCTATACAGCCAGACCCTAGTTTGTTTGTTTCTCTTTGTTCTGGATGAAACTAGAGGACATTATGTTAAGTGCAATAAGCTATACAGGAAAAATTTTATTATGTGATCTCATATGTAAAATCTAAGAAACTCAAATACACAATTACCATTAGGGGGTGGGATTGGTCAAGGGGCGTAAAGGAGCAAATTCCAAGTCTACAGCACAGGACAATGACTATAAATAGTAACTGTTGTAAAACACAGCTCTCATCTCGAAAGGAATCAGGGTCGAATCCAGAGGCAAATTTGAGTAATCATGGCCCCAAACCACAGATTTAGGTTACCCAAAATTCTGTGTTCCAAAGTGGAGGCAGTTTTTATGACATATCTATAGTAACAGAACAAAGAAAGTCATAAATCCAGGCATTGAAAAAATGCATTGGCAGGGCTGGAGAGACAGAGCAGCCTTTAAAGGCTCGAAACTCAAAAATATATTGGTGGAAACATCAGAGAGATGGGTGACAGACAAAGAGAAATCTCAGCTATAGGCCTCAGATGCTATTTGATAGCATTCTTGGACCTTTGCTTCATATGGTTTTCTTAATATAGTCCAAAGGTTTGGGTTTTTAAAATATGTTTGTTAGGATTAAGGTACTACACCACCTAGGTGGGTAAAGAATACATTATTAGGAACCTAATAACAGCAGGCAATAAATTTCAATTGGGTTCTCAACCAACAACATTCCAAACTCTTCACAGTTACTGAGGTGGTTTTTTTTGTTGTTGTTGTTGTTTTGTTTTCGATTTTTTTTTTTTTCAAGACAGGGTTTCTCTGTGTAGCCCTGGCTGTCCTGGAACTCACTCTGTAGACCAGGCTGGCCTCGAACTCAGAAATCCGCCTGCCCCTGCCTCCCAAGTGCCGGGATTAAAGGCGTGCGCCACCACTGTCTGGCAGTTACTGAGTTTTAATCAACCTTTGTAGACATAGCTTTTTTTTCCCTAGAGATTTTTATTCACACAGTATGTGTTGCATCCTACAGATTTGCTAGAATAGATTTGATACTCTCTATCACACACCTATAACTATGTAAGGGTCTGACTATACTAACTGTGAGACTTTGAATTCAATTATGCTTGGTAGTAAGCAATCTGAGCAGCTGATCTAAAATCATATAAAGTCTAGTAGAGTCGATGAAGTGGTTGGGAAGTGCCTTTTACCAAGAACAGGGAACATAGTCATGAGCTGTTGAGGGCCAAGAGGGTGTGATACTGAGCATCTTCCAGAAGGTGAAATGTGTCAAAGCTTCTCATTATTCCACACTAGTGAGACACCTTTCTCCTCCAACTTCCCCAGAGAAGAAAGCAATTCAATTTTTTTTTAAAGATTTATTTATTTATTATATGTAAGTACACTGTAGCTGTCTTCAGACACCCTTAAGAGGGCATTGATCTCATTGTAGATGGTTGTGAGCCACCATGTGGTTGCTGGGATTTGAACTCATGACCTCTAGAAGAGCAGTCAGTGCTCTTAACCGCTGAGCCATCTCACCAGCCCGCAATTCAATTTTTTAAAGAGTTATTTATTTTAAATATATGAGCACACTGTAGCTGTCTTCAGACACACCAGAAGAGAGAATCGGATCCCATTACAGATGCTTGTGAGCCACTATGTGGTTGCTGGGAATTGAACTCAGGATCTCCTGAAGAGTGCTCTTAATCACTGAGCCATCTCTCCAGCCCTATTTTTTTTTCTTTTCCAAGTAGAAATTATTGTACATTTTATTGTATGAGTGCTTTGTCTGCATGTACATCTGCACACTAGGAGAAGGCATCAGATCCCATTACAGATGGTTGTAATTCATCATGAGGGTGCTGGCAACTGAATTAGGACCTCTGGAAGAGCAGCCAGTGCTTTTAACTGTTCAGCTGTCTCTCCAGTCTCCACTATTTCTTTCCCAAGACAGGGTTTCTCTGTATAGCCATGGCCATCCTGAAACTCATTCTGTAGACCAGGCTAGCCTCAAACTCATAGAGATCTGCCTGCCTCTGCCTCTGCCTCCCAAGTGCTGGTAAAGGCATGTGCCACCACCACCCCATTTTACAAGTTTATAAAGCCAGATGGATTTGAACCCAAATTTAGAACTTATACCAGGCTAGTTAATGACCTGATGAGTTTTTACCCATTGAGCAATACTAAGCACTTCATAGTATTGTTAGAAACACTCAATAAGCAATAGTTTATTACTAGATAATACCACAAGTCTCTTCTTTGCCAAGTAGACCTACATCAAAAGTTTTAGTATTTTTTTACATTAGTGATACTTCTTGCTAAAACAAGGGATTACTGATTACCAGACAAAATTGATACCAATAAACCAAGCGGACTTTTCTCAGTTGTCTTTATTATGGTGTTGAGTATTTAACCCAGGGACATGCAAAATCTGTACTATTGAGCCAGACTCCCCAACCCCAGGCCATAGTTTTTCTAATCCAAGATGACCTTTTTACTGCTTAAGCATGTTCTGGAGGCAGCAAGGTCCCTAAGATCTCTTGTTGAATCCAATTGAGGGCTTTCTAAAGTTCAAACTACAAACCCACAGTAAGCCATGAACTGGGCTTGTTACCAAGTAAATTCAGGGACAGATAATAATGTTTCAGTTTTCTAGGTCAGTTTCTGGGAAAGTCAGGAAACATGGTGATAGTATCATAAAATTGTACGACCTAGGCCTGCAAAACTAATATTGCAGGACTGTTATTTAACGAGAGAGAGAAAGAGAGAGAGAGAGAGAGAGAGAGAGAGAGAGAGAGAGAGAGAGAGAGAGAGAAACGGGGAGGGAGACGGAGAGAGGGAGAAACAGAGGATGAGAGGGAGGGGGAGAGATACAGAAGGGGGCGGGGGAAGGACAGGGAAAGAGAGAACTTGGGGGGGGGGGGTCCTGGTCGTACCACCCGTCCTCAATAAGACAATTAAGGGAGCCAAATTAAAACTGAAAAGCTGAAAGACTTATTTAATGTGGAGACATTGGGAAGAGGGTAGAGATAGAACGAATCCTTTCAAAGTCTATCTTCAGGGTCCGTGAGATTAAAGTAAACAGAACGCCAAGGATACGAGCATCTAATTAGACCCGGAGGATATAGGAAAAGAAACTATAAACTATAAAGAAAATGTTAACCCACATCGAGGAGAGAAGAAACCACAAAAGACACACACACCACACACCACACACACACACAAAGAAACTATAAACTATAAAGAAAAGTTAACCCACATCGAGGAGAGAAGAAACCACAAAAGACACACACACACACACACACACACACACACCACACACACACACACACACACACACACACACACACACACACACACACCCCGTGTCCCTAGGGCGCCTGAGACAAATGTGAACCCGAGGGGAAGAAAGGAATTCCGCTGCGGATGGGCGAGCTAACTCCAGCCGGGAACAGCGACAGAAGGAGCCGCTCCCTGACTTCCGGGCGGCGCTCGCGCTGCGTACCCGTCGCGTAGTCATGACGTCAAGGGCAGAGAGCGGGCTTTTCGCGGGAGCGTGAGAAGTGAGGCGGCGCCGTCAGTCAGCGAGCGCAGGCGGAGCGGGTCAGTGGGGCCAGGTGTTGTGGGCGCGCGCTCCGAGGTTGTGGGGCCGTGAGGGACACGACGGACATCTCGGAGGAGCCCCTCGACCTCCTTCACGGCCGCCACTAGCTCCACCTCAGCCCGGAGCGGATTCCGCCTCCCAGCTCCTTGCAGCCCGCCGGCGTCCTCCCGGAGGGATCTGGCGCGTCCCCAGAGTCCGCAGTAGCCGCTCCATTCTGCAGTTGCTGGATTACCTAACGTGTGTGTCTCAGCTCCGTAATTAGACGTGAATAATTTGAAATACCGTTAGGTTTTTCTTGTTATTGGCCCCCACCTTATCTACTTTCGGGTGCTATGAGCCACTTGGTTCGAAGCACAATTATATAAACTCTCCTCATCTTCATGATAAGTTCTTTTCTTGTCCCAAAAGATGAGCCTAAGGTAGTTCCGTTGGAACTTACAAGCTTACCAGCGATTCTGGTTTTATCTGTCACGAGAGCAGGCCTGTGAAGTGTATGTTACTTTCTCTTTTGCAGACTTCTTTACCAAGCCTCGGAGAAATACTGTAGAGAAAATGCCCGTTGACTATAAAAGGAGACCAACTTTTTGGGAAGTTTTTAAGGCGAGATGCAGCACGGCAGGTATTGAGGATTTTTATAAAACTTGGTAAATAAGTCCTATCAAAAAATATTTTCAATAAAGTAAATCATGGTGGATGCTTGCTTTAAAAACAAACAAAAACCTCAGCACTTGGGAGAGAGAGGCAGGTGGACTTCTCTGAGTTTGAGGCCAACGTAGTCTAAAGAGATAAAGCACAGCCAGGGCTTTATAGAGAGCCTCTGTCTCAGAAAAACAAAAATTTACTTGAGCTAGGTTTGATGGCACACATTTATAATCCTATGGAAGGTGAGGCAGAAGCCAGGTGGATTTAATGAGTTCAAGACCAGCTTGTACTACATAGGGAATTCCTGGATGGCAGGAGCCACAGAGCTTAAACCTAATTAAAAAACAGAACACACACGCAAAAAAAAAAAAAAAAAAAAAAAAACCCAAACAAACAAAACAAAAACGAGGGGTGGGAGTGACCCTGGTTTCTGGATTTGTTCTTCAGCATGGATTAACCAGGCTTTAGCTGATTCCTATAATCTCACTGTTTGGGAGGTAGAGGCAGGAGGATTGGGAGTTAAAGGTTATCCTCAGCCACACAGTGAGCTCAAGGCCAGTAAGGGACACATGAGACTGTGTCTAAATTGAAAAGTAAAATAACTCAGTACTTGACAGTTTTCTTTGTGCTGTAAACAGCTTGTGGAGTCAGTTCTAGTTAACATAATCTTTTCCTGGTCAGTCAGGTGATGTAGAATACGTAAATAGATGGGAAATTAACCCTTTGGCTTCCAGTGGAAAGAACTGTTTTGAAACTGCTACCAGCCAATCGGAAGCATAACCCTCTTTTATGATTTATTTTAAACTGTGTGAGTGTGTGTATATGCTCTGTGTATATAGGCCCCTACAGAGGTCGGAAGAGGGCTGGATCAGATCCCCTGGAGCTGGAGTTACAGGTGGTTGTGAGCTACACGATATGGGTGCTATTCTGAATTTGGGTCTTCTGCAAGAGCAGTTAGACATTCTTAACTACTGAGTCATCCCTCTAACCCTAGTTTTCTTTGTTACATGACGTCATCATCTTAGTCTGTAACCATGACTGATTTACAACTTGCTATGTAGATCATCCTGAGTACTGGAATTGCAGTGTGAACAGCCACAGCAGGTTCTGAATTAGATATTGTAAGTAAGTACTGACAACGAATGAAAAAGATCACATCCATTAATATTATAACTGACCTGATCAGATACGTTTAAGAAGTTTGGAAGAAGTCACCTACTGTGAGTCCCTAGAAATTGTTGATTTTATTTTGAAAGCTCACATTGCATCATAAGCAACAAACTTTTGTCTTTACTATGAAAAGCTCACTTAATTCTTGAGAAAATGTCTACCAGACTCTCCACATGAGAACACTTGGTTTGTCTGGCAGTCCTTCCAAGGAAAAGATGCCCTTCTGTGAAAAGTGCACGTTCTATTCACAGCTCTGTTAAGCTTGGTCCCATTAGGTGGTTTAACGGGTAAAGGTGTGTGCTACATAGGTCTGATGACCAGTTTGTAAGCCAAAAGCCACATGAAGGTAGAAAGACCGAAGCCACTCTGACTGTACACTGGCATGTGCACACCCACATGCATCAGATACACGGTAGTAATAAGATTGGAACCTAAGCTTTATACTGCTAGTCTTTACTTAGTGAGTTGCTTTGGGTTGGTAGGAAATGTTAAGTGCTAGTGAAGTTGGGTCCACTGCATTCTGTCATGTAGATGCACCAGGTGTTTACATACCTCATTCCTTGTTGTACATTGAGGAAAGGGCAAAGGATACCATGTTCTAATTATGAAAATGTATCGAACCTCCCTGCACCATGGGTAACAGCTGTGTAGGGTGGGTGGGTCCTGTTTGACATTTGTTGCCATGTAAGAATCTTTCTCATGTCTATTTGAAAGAGATTCTCTGCCCCACACTCAAAGATAATCATTTCAGTTTTATCTATGGAGTTCATGCTTACTATGAATGTTTTTTTTTTAATTCTAAATTATGAGTATTATTAAGAAAGTTAGGGGAGTGGAGAGATGGCTCAGCAGTTAAGAGCACTGACTGCTGTTCCACAGGTTCTGAGTTCAATTCCCAGCAACCACATGGTGGCTCACAAGCATCTGTAATGGGATCTGATGCTCTTCTGGTGTGTCTGAAGACAGCAACAGTGTACTCACATACATAAAATAAATAAAGGGAGGAAGGAAGGAAGAAAGAAAGTTAGAAAGGTAATATACATAAATTCTATCTCCTTAAGTTTTGTGAAATACAAACGTTAGTGCCCTTTCAAAAGAGTAGACTGATAATCTTGCTTAATAAGCCTTTAAGTAATTAGCGGTCAGAATTCTTGTTTGTTTTTTTCTCTTTCTATTTCTTTTATTCATTTTTGTCTTATTTTTGTTTTCTGTATTTAATATGTGCTAGATTATGAAGTCTTTTGTTTTTTGGTCTTCTTTGACATAGGGTTTCTCTGTATATCCTTGGCTGTTCTGGAACTTGTTCTCTCCCTTCTTCCTCTTTCCTTCCCTCCTTCTCTGTCCTTCTCTCTCTCTCCCCCACTTCCTCTTCTTCCCTCCCCTTTCTTGGTTTTTTTTTTTTTTTTTTTGGTTTTTCGACACAGGGTTTCTCTGTGTAGCCCTGGCTGTCCTGGAACTCACTCTGTAGACCAGGCTGGCCTCGATCTCAGAAATCTGCCTGCCACCACTGCCCGGCTTCTTGATTAGTTTTTAAGATAGGGTCTAACTACATAGGCGAGCCAGCCTGAAACTTATACAGTCCTCCTTCTGGAGCCTCCCAAATACTAGAATCATAAGTTGTAATGTCATACCCAAATGATATCTTTTTGTAGCCCAGGCCAGCCTCAAACTTGAGATCTTCCTGCCTCAATCTTCAAGTGCTAGGATTGCAGTTGTGCACCACCATGCCCAGCTGGTCAACGTTTCAGGTTCCTTTTGTTTAGTATTAGTTTGCTTTATCATTTATATATCTTGATTTATTTTGTGGTGGGGACAGGGTGGTGGGTCGGTTAGAGGACAGCCTTCGAGAGTCAGTTCTCTACTTCCACCATGTGGCCCCTAGTAATAGACTGAGGTCATCAGCTGTGCTGGTAAGCACCTTTACCTGCCAGGCCATCTTGCTGCACTGTTTTATGTTTTGAAATGAAGATCTCAGTGTGTTGCCTGGAAGGTCTTCAAAACTGTAGTCCCCCTGTCTCAGACCTACTGAAAGCTGGACTAGCAGGTGAGTACAACCATGCCTCTCCTTTATTCTTTAATGTGCTCTTTGAACCTTTTTGCATTTATTTATTGATTTTACATGTGTGCACACACAAATTCCCATGACACAACAATGAGAACAACTTCTGTGTGTATATTTCAGTCTAACTCAGGTTGTCAGGCACAGCAGATGGAATCACCTTTAGCAGCCCTGTTCTTTATTATGATCTTCATTGGTTATGAATTTCTCCTTGTCATTCATTAAAACTGAGGTGAGATTTTTTTTTCTTTTTTGCAGATTTAGGACCAATAAGCCTCAATTGGTTTGAAGAACTTTCTTCAGAAGCCCCACCATATAATTCTGAACCTCCAGAAGACTCTGAATATAAGCCCCACAATTATGAACCACAGCTGTTTAAAACACCACAGAGAAATCCCTCTTACCATCAGTTTGCTTCAACTCCAATAATCTTCAAAGAAAGAAGACAAACTCTGCCACTAGACCAGTCACCTTTCAAAGAATTAGGTAATTGTAGCTATGAGTGGTGGCACATGCCTTTAATCCTAGCACTAGTGAGGCAGAAACAGGTGGATCTCTGAGTTTGAGGCCAGCCTGGTTTACTTACTAAGTTCACTACAGCCAGAGCTACATACTTTTGAGAAAGGAGAGATCCTATCTCAAAAAAGAAAAAAACAACCAAAGAATTAGTTCACTATAGATTTAACTTGGGTAAATCATGCTATGTGATGGAGGGTACCTAAGCTGGGACTTCAGGCAAAGTTGTATGTAAAATCAGCTCTGTGATGAACTGAGTTCTGTTGTGCAAATCGGTCTTGCTCAACTCTTCCCTAACTGAAGATGGAGATGGTGGAAGTACTACATGATAAACTTTGGTTCAGTGAAATAACTTAAGTATTTAATAAATGCCTCTTTTTAATACATGCCACCAGCTAAGATTTTCTGAATTATGACTTTGATATTCAAAATGACTTGTCTTGATATTTACTAAGCTATATTTCTTCAAGTTATAATAAGGTGGGGATTTTTTTCCCAAGTTTTGTTTGTTTCTTTGTTTGTTTGTTTGTTTGTTTTTTGGTTTTTCGAGACAAAGTTTCTCTGTCTAGCCCTGGCTGTCCTGGAACTCACTCTGTAGACCAGGCTGGCCTTGAACTCAGAAATCTGCCTGCCTCCGCCTCCCAAGTGCTGGGATTAAAGGTGTGTGCCACCACTGCCTGGCAAGGGTGGAGATTTTTTTGTAATCAGTTTCTTGTAAGTATTTTGATACCAGTTTCTGTGACCTAGGTGCCACTTATTTAGTAAAGTTCTGCATTCGTTCAGTCTCTGGAATATTTATTACTTCCTTGACATAGTATGCCCTTTTCTTTGGAGTACTACTTTGTGATATGCTCAGTGAGCATGTCAGACATTATTATAAATGCTATGGATATAGTCAGAAGACAAAAGACAGAATATCTACCAGTTGGTGGTGTGCACTCCTTTGATCCTAGCGTTTGGAGGCAGAGGCAGGTGGATCTCTTAGTTCAAGGCCAGCCCAGCCTACCTAGCAAGTTTTAGGATAGGCAGGGCTATATAGAAAGATTCTGTCTCAAAAAAAGGGGTGTGCAGGGAAACAAACATCTTGTACATGGTTCTGCAGGTTAAACAGCATTTTTTTCAGAGAAGCCAAATGGTTGGGTTACAACCAAGAGTGAAATGCAAAAGGAAAGCATCATAACAGTCATGTCAAATGAGGCCATCAGCCTAGCTTTGTAGTTTGGTAGTGTGTATGTTTTCATCATTTGAAAAGCCCTAGTTTCAGTGTCCAGCATCAAAGAGGAAGGAAGGGAGCAGGGGAAGTTGCAGTCATGAAGCCTTGCTTCTCCACTTGTATTCAGGAGTCTCAAACTGAATGGTGAAAGCTTTTCATAGAATGACAGTCATGTTGGACTAGGTGCCTTCCCTGATGTCATACATAGGGTGCACATATCCCTTGAGATGTATTTCTGTTAAGTTCAAAAAGTAAAAGCTCAAAATGTACAGTGTCTGTATCCTCACTGGATTGTTTTACTGTTTCAGGGAAGGTTGTTGCAAATAGTAAGCACAAAAGTCACGGCAAAAAGAAGGCCAAAACGGACCCTGTGGTGGATGCTGCCAGTCCACCTCTGAGATCTCGTCTTGGTGAAAGGTATGATGGAACTGATGGATATTTTACAAGTGCATAGGACATGTGTTATATGTTTGCTTTCAAGGTCTATTCTCACTGCAGTCCAGGCTGGTTTTGCATACAGAATCCTCTAGCCTTAGCCTCCCACAAGGCTGGGGATTCAGTCATGATCCATCATCATGCATATTGGTTATTAAAATGTGTTCAAGTAAAACATTTTCTTGCATGTGTTTGTTTCACAGAAATAAGCTGTCATCCAGATTGCTTTGGCTGAGTACCTCCTGGAAGAACTTCTATTTTTAAATAATGTATAATAGATTCCTTAATTTAGTAATTTTTATGTTAGAAACATTTACTTTGAGCCAGGTCTGGTAACCCACTCCTGAAATCCTAGGGCAGTAGGAAGCCAGCCCAGGCTAACATAGCAAGCCCTTGTCTCCAAAACCATAAAACCATTAAGCTTCAGTACTCAGTACTCTCTCTGTTGCTGTGTTGTCTTTTTAACCTGAGGCCACTGTTTCATTTTGTCTAGCCCTCTTATGCTGCGATGCACACAGGCAGTACCACAACGAGAAAAGCCAGGTACGAGCACAGGAAATGTTTGTATTTTATTGTCTTTTGAGACCTTCTTTACATCTAAGTTGTACGTATGAGTGTTTTGCCAATGTGTATGTGTATACACTGCCTGCATGCCTGGTGTCCAGAGGCTGGAAGTGAGCTGCTTGTATTGGGTCCTAGGAACACAGGCCTTTTGCAAAAGCGCCAGTGCTCTTAAGTTCTGAGCCATGTCTCTAGCCCTATGGTTTTTATTTGTAGGTTTTAGAAGTGTTAATAAAGATCTAATAATTTTCTGTTTTATTTCACCTGCAGTGGTATCTGGAAGTTTATTTTATACACCAAAACTCGAGGAGGTAAATGTTCTGCTTGGGTTACTTATGGTCTATCAGTTGAGAAGGTGACGGTATGTTTTATCCCTTTGACTTGAGAGTTGAGGTCTGTACTTAGCATACTGTCTGACAGAGGCATTAAGTGATAAAGTGTGAATGAAAAGTTAACCGTCAGTGTTTCTGTAAATTAACGGCTGCATTTCTTTGTAGGGTCAGACACCAAAACATATTTCTGAGAGTCTGGGAGTTGAAGTGGATCCTGATATGTCTTGGACAAGTTCATTAGCTACACCACCAACCCTGAGTTCCACTGTGCTTATAGGTAACAGTGACAAATGTGTACTGGACAGGAAGAGCTGGATGAGACGCTAAGTTGTCATCTCCAATCAGTCTTATGTTAGGAAGAAAATGTGGCAGGGCTGGAGAGATGGCTCAGTGCTTAAGAGCACTGGCTGCTCTTGCAGAGGATCCTGGTTTATTTCTACCATCCACGTGGTGGCTCACAACTGTCCATAGCTCCAGTTCCAGGGGAACTGGTGTCTTTTAGCCTCTACAGACTCCTGCATGCATGTGATGTACATATGTATTTGTAGACAAAACACCCATATACAGAAAATAAAAATACAGGTAAACATGTAAGCAAACATGAATGACACATATTACTGTACAGTAAGTATTTATAGAAAATTTTTGTGTTTTATTTAAAATGCAATCAAAGAGACACATATTTTAGCACTCTGTCATCTATATATGATAACTTCATACACATTTATCGAGCCTTTTTATTTTATTTCACATAAGCAACAAAAGAAGGTATAGTCACTTCGAGCTAAATAGATGAAAACTAAAGTTATTTTGCTGGAATCATCAAGCCATAGTTTGAGGGCTGGCAAGATGGCATAGAAAGTAAAAAGGCTGAAAGCTAGGAAGTGATTAGCATTAATTATGCCTTCCTGTCTGTATCATTGTCTAAATCTCCTTGAGAGCCTTTGAAGACACAACCTTAGAGATCTTTCATCTGCCCCTGTAGAGAACATTAGTATCACCAAACCACATTAAGAAACAGTGTAACAAGCCAGGCAGTGGTGGCGCACGCCTTTAATCTCAGCACTTGGGAGGCAGAGACAGGCGGATTTCTGAGTTCGAGGCCAGCCTGGTCTACAGAGTGAGTTCCAGGACAGCCAAGGCTGTACAGAGAAACCCTGTCTCAAAAAACCAAAAAAAGAAAGAAAGAAAGAAAAAAGAAACAGTGTAACAAGTCAGACTATGTTGATGTTTCTCATTGCTGGCTTTGGTCACATAATTTTCTTTCACATGTATATGTGTGAGGGAGGTGTTCCTGATATTAATTTTATTGTATGATATATAGTCCACTATAGCTAAATTGAATTTTTGTTTTTAGCCCGAGATGAGGAAGCACTTAGAACTGCATTTCCTGTTGACTCTCCTGCTGTAAGTCAGTGTCAGGCTGGTATGCCTTCACTTGATTTTGTTTTGTTAGTGGTTTTTATGCTTTTTAAAAAATATTTTGTTAATTCTGTGAGGTGGCCATTTGTGTATGTAATTAGTTTTGATCATATTCACCCTCTCTGTCTTCCTCCAACTCCCCCATGATCCTCCCCAACATGACCTACTCTCAACTTCATGTATTTTTTTCTTTTTAAAATGATCCCCTGAATCCAATTAGTGCCCCTGGGTGCATATGGATATGGGGCATTGGAGAATGGGGCAGCCTACCAGTGGCCATACCCCCCCCCCCCCCCAGATGACTCTCCCTCCCTCAGTAGCTGTCAATTACCAGTAGCTCCTCTGGTTTTGGTTTGGCAGTTATTGTTCCTTTGGCTTGTGTTTTTGACTTTTTTTGAGATGGGTTATGCTATGCAGTCCTAGCTAGCTAGCCTGAAAGTAGTTGTGTAAATCGTTTTGGCCTCAAGCTTGGGATGATCATCCTACATCTGCTTCTCACATACTACTATTATATGTATGGGTCACTGTGCCTCAGCTATCCTGCATTTTTTAACTGCAGTTTATGATTTTCCAAAGCTTTTGGAGATGTTTCTTAGCATGATCCTTATATACAATTTCTTCCTATAAAATTTGTTCTGTCTTTCTATTTGGTAACAAGTATATATGTGTGTAATGTAAGAGTTATACTAATTAATGATTTTGAACATAATTTCTGCAGACTTTGAAAAGCTGTTTTTCTAACCACAATAACAGTCTGAAAAAGAATGATAGATCTGTCTCCTCTGTAACTGACAGTGAAAACAAAAATCAGCAAGAAGCTTTTAGTCAGGGTAAGTCTATCTATTTAGTTGAGCTACTGATCTGAATTGATGACACTGTTCTTTTCTTAGGGAGAAATGCCACTGCATTTCTTTCTCAACCTCTGAAATATAGAAGATAGAAACTAACTTGATAGATTTCTTTTTGTAGTTGTAGTAGTACAGAATTGACTTGCTACATCTGGATTGATAGTTCTTGGAATAGTAGATTGAATACATAGCACTTTTAAAGGTATACACTTAATTGTATAGAACTGAAAAAAAAATGAGTTATTTAAGATTAGGAATAAAGACTTTCAATCCATTGGGATCCGATTTTAGGAGAAGAGTGACTTGCCAGAAGAACTGGCATTCAGAATAACCTCTTACTGCTGACCTGTGTATTATTTAATGTGAGTGATTTCTGAAAAGAATTGAGAGAATAATATGAATATGGTTGCATTGTAAATGTTATAATGTGCTTTTGTTTTGAATTTTAACAGGATTGGGGGAAATGTTTGGGGATTCATCTGACAAAAGAAATAGCTTCAAAGACTGCCTTAGAAAGCCAATACCAAATGTTCTAGAAGATGGGGAGACAACTGTAGATACTTCCGAAGACGATAGTTTCTCATTATGTTTTCCTAAACGTAGAATCAGAAATCTACAGAAAATGAGAATGGGCAAGACCAGGAAGAAAATTTTCAGTGAAACAAGAACTGATGAATTATGTGAAGAAGCTAGAAGACAAGCTGATGATAAAAACTCATTTACACTTGAAATCGAACCAAGAGATAGTGATCCCTTAGATCCAGGTGTAACAAACCAGAACCCCTTTTACAGCCAGAGTGAGGAAATCTGCAATGAAGCTGAACAATGTTCAGACAGTAGATGGTCTCAGCCAAGCCTATCTGCTCTAAATGAAACTCAGACAGGAAAAATACCCTTACTTCATATTTCTTCTCATAACCAAAATATTTCAGAAGAAGATTTCATAGATATGAAGAAAGAAGGTACTGGCTCTATTACTTCAGAAAATTCTTTTCCTCATATTTCTAGTCTCCCAGAACCAGAAAAGATGTCCAGTGAGGAAACTCTGGTAGATAAGGAACATGAAGGACAGCATCTTGAATCATACAAAGATTCCGTTGCAGGGAAGCAAATGGTGTCTGGAACAAGTCAAATAGCCTGTCTGTCTCAGAATATCAAGAAGTCTATATTCAAGTTGAGAGAGCCACTTGAAGAGACTTTGGGTACTGTTTTCTCAGATAGTATGACCAGCTCAGCCTTTACAGAAGAACATGAAGTCTCTGCAGGTAGATTGGGAATACATACTGCATGCTCACAGAGGGAAGATTCTTTATATCCTAGTTCAGCTGACACTGGAAGCTGGCCAGCCGCTCTCACTGACACTTCTGCAACTGTGAAAAATGCAGGTTTAATATCCACTCTAAAAAATAAAAGAAGAAAGTTTATTTACTCTGTAAGTGATGATGCATCTCATCAAGGAAAAAAACTACAGACACACAGACAGTCAGAGCTTACTAACCGTTCAGCCCAGTTTGAAGCAAGTGTTTTTGAAGTACCACTCACCTTTACAAATGTGAATTCAGGTATTTTTCTTTTTTTCTTCTAATATATATAGTCTCATGGATGAGATTAAATTCTCTTATTTGAATATACTTTAAATTTTTTTTTTTTTTTTAAAGAAACACCTGCTGTCTTTCTGTAGTTTCTCAGATCTCTTTTTGGTTTGGTTTGGTTTTGGTTTTGTGAGAGCCCTGTGTAGCCCTGGCTATCTTGGAACTCAGGCTGGTCTGGAACTCAGATACCCACCTGCCTCTGCTTCCCCAGTGCTTGGATTAAATGTGTGGGGCACTCTGCCTGGTTCTAGGAATCATTTAATCTCAGATGGTACCTATATAGATTATTGTTGAGACTTTGGACTTGGCATTTAGAATTATGTCACTCAAATTTATTAGAGCAATTTGCACCATATATTGTTGACTCTTTGTTTTTTGTTTTTGTTGCATTTGTTTATTGTGTATATGTGTGTGGTCATATGCATGGCACATGGTGTATATGTGGAGGTCAGTGGATTACTTGTCTGAGTCAGTTTTCCTTTTTCACCAGGTGGGTTTTCAGGTCCTCAGGCTTAATGGCAAATCATTCATTGCACCCTAAGCCACCAAGCCATCGTCCTCCCTTTTTACTCTATGCTGGTTTTGAACTTGGCCTTGAGAGATCATCCTGCTTTAGTCTCCCAAGTAGTTGGGACCACAGACATACACCACTGTGTCTTGCTCTATGGCTCCTAAGACAGTTTTCTATCCAAACACATTAGGAACTTGACTACTTAGCTCCTGCTTTAGGGTGTTTAGTATGTAAAAACTGGATAGCTGAAAATAGTGTTTACTTGGGAAGCTGAAGTAGGAGGATTAATTAAGCCTAGGAATTCAAGGCCAGCCTAGGGAACATAAGGAAGATTTCTACTGCTTTCCTCATCTCCATCATGTGAAATCAGTTTTGTCTCCCTGTGAGAAATTGTAAATGACATGGTGAATAGGTAGGTGGTAGTGGTACTAGAGTATCAAAGAGTTGTTTGAGCTCCAGGAGCCCTGGAGTTTATAGATACTTATGCCACACCCAGAATTTTATGGGGATGCTGGGGACCTGGATTCAGGTCTGCATGACAAGTAGTTCACTGACTGAGCTATCTCCTTAGCCTTTTCATGTAGAAATTTAGTAACTTCAGAATTGCAGCCATTCAGGAATCTGTTTTAAATTTGTCGGTCACCCTTTGCTCTTCTTGTACTTCTTTTTTTTTTTTTTTTTTTTTTGGTTTTTTGAGACAGGGTTTCTCTGTGTAGCCCTGGCTGTCCTGGAACTCTGTAGACCAGGCTAGCCTCGAACTCTCGAACCCAGAAATCCGCCTGCCTCTGCCTCCCAAGTGCTGGGATTAAAGGCGTGCGCCACCACCGCCCGGCCTTCTTGTACTTCTTATTTTAAACACTTTAACTTAGGAAAAGCACTGAGTGGATGCAATTAATCCTACTTTAACTTGTCCCATCACTCTGTATTCTTATGCTTAGGTATGCCAGATTCTTCTGTCAAAAAAAGCTGTTTACTGAATGATTCTGAAGAGCCATCTTTGTCCTTGACCAACTCTTTTGGGACTGCTGCAAGTAAAGAAATTAGTTATATTCATGCATTGACATCTCAGGATCTTAATGACAAAGAAGCAATAGTCAGTGAAGAAAATCCACAGCCATATCCAGCCCTAGAAGCTGACTTTCTGTCATGCTTGCCAGAAAGACCTTGTGAAAATGATCAAAAAAGTCCAAAAGTTTCTGACAGGAAAGAAGTCTTAGTCTCAGCATGTCTTCCTGCAGGAAGGCATGCAGCAGCAGTGCAACTTAGCAGCATTAGCTTTGAATCACAGGAAAACCCTCTCGGTGGCCTCAACAGAACAAGTACTCTTAAATTAACTCCCAGCTCAAAGCCACCTCTGTCAAAGGCAGTTGTGGTTTCTAGAGGGAAAATGTGTAGAATGCCAGAGAAAATGCAATGTGAGAGTTGTAAAGATAATATTGAATTAAGCAATGAAATGTGTGTCTTAAGGGAAAATTCTAAAACCTCTGAGCTTCTGCCACCTGGAGGATATATAATAGAAGTGTCCTCTTCAGTGAAGTCACAGTTCAATCAAAATGCAAAAATAGCAGTCATACAAAAGGACCAGAAAGACTCATCTTTTATTTCAGAAGTAACAGTCAATATGAATTCTGAAGAACTTTTCCCAGACAACGAGAATAATTTTGCTTTTCAAGTAACCAATGAAAGCAATAAGCCTGATTTAGGAAGTGCTGTGGAACTCCAGGAAGAAGACCTCAGCCATGCAAAAAGGCTCAAGAACTCTCCCATGGCAGTAGATGGAGCCTTAGATGATGAGCATGCAGCCCAAGTGTTGATTACAAAGGACTCGGATTCATTGGCTGTGGTCCATGATTGTATAGAGAAGAGCAGAAATATTATAGAGCAGCATCAGAAAGGAACCACAGACAAAGATTTCAAGTTGAATTCCTCCTTGGATATGAAATCGGATGGGAACAATGATTATTCAGACAAATGGTCAGGGTTTTTTGATCCAGTCCTGAACCATAATTTTGGAGGTAGCTTCAGAACAGCTTCCAATAAAGAAATAAAACTTTCAGAGCATAATGTCAAGAAAAGCAAAATGTTCTTCAAAGATATTGAAGAACAGTATCCTACTAGTTTAGCTTGTATTGACATTGTTAATACCCTTCCATTAGCAAAACAGAAGAGACTAAGTGAACCTCATACATTTGATTTGAAATCAGTTACTACTGTATCTATACCGTCTCATAGTCAATCATCTGTTTCTCATGAAGATACTCACACAACACCTCAGATGTTATGTTCAAAGCAAGATTTTCATTCAAATCATAATTTAACGCCCAGCCAAAAAGCAGAAATTACAGAACTTTCTACTATTTTGGAAGAATCAGGAAGTCAGTTTGAATTCACACAGTTTGGAAAGCCAAGCCACATAGCACAGAATAATACATCTGAAGTGCCTGGAAACCAGATGGTTGTAAGTACTGCTTCTGAGGAGTGGAAAGATGTTGATCTTCATCTCCCAGTGGACCCCTCCTCTGTAGATCAGACAGATCACAGCAAGCAATTTGAAGGTTTGGCTGGAGTTAAACAAAGCTTTCCTCACCTGTTCGGAGACACTTATAACAGAAATACATCTTGTTTTTTACCAAATATAAATGAAAAGGAGTTTGGAGGATTTTGTTCTGCTCTTGGCACAAAACTTAGTGTGTCTAATGAGGCTCTGAGAAAAGCTATGAAACTGTTCAGTGACATTGAAAATATTAGTGAGGAGCCTTCTGCAAAAGTAGGACCAAGAGGATTCTCTTCAAGTTCACATCATGATTCAGTGTTTAAGATAAAGAAACAAAACACTGATAAAAGTTTTAATGAGAAATCTAGTAAGTGCCAAGTAACATTACAAAATAATATTGAAATGACTACCTGTGTTTTTGTTGACAAAAGTCCTGAAAATTATGTAATGAATACAAAACATGAAGATAACAACTATACTGGCTCTCAAAGAAATGATGGTAGTAAATCAAGTACAAGTGACACAGTTTATATTCATAAAGGTGACAGTGATTTACCTTGTGCTGCTGATCAAGGCAATAAATATCCTGAGTCAAGTACCCAGTATGTGAGGGAGGAAAACACACAAATTAAGGAAAGTGTATCAGATTTAACATGTTTGGAAGTCATGAAAACTGAGGAAACATGTCATATGAAATCTTCAGGTAAAGAACAATTACCTTCAGATAAGATGGAACAAAACATAAAAGAGTTTAATATATCCTTTCAGACTGCAAGCGGGAAAAATATCAGAGTCTCTAAAGAGTCATTAAATAAAAGTGTGGATATTTTTAATCAAGAAACAGAGGAAATGACCGTCATTTCAGATTCTTTGAATTCTAAAATTCTTTGTGGCATAAATAAGGACAAAATGCGTATTTCATGTCACAAGAATGCTATCAGTATTAAAAAGGTCTTTGAAGAACATTTTCCAATTGGAACTGTCAGTCAATTACCAGCTCTTCAGCAGTATCCTGAATATGAAATAGAAAATATCAAAGAACCTACTCTGTTGAGTTTTTATACAGCTAGTGGGAAAAAAGTCAAAATCATGCAGGAATCTTTGGACAAAGTGAAAAACCTTTTTGATGAGACACAATATGTTAGTTTTAATCATCAAGAAACAAAATCCCTAAAGAACAGAGAGGACTATAAAGAAGGACTTACATTAGCATATGAGAAAATTGAAGTATCTGCCTCAAAATGTGAAGAAATACAGAACTTTGTCTCTAAGGAGACTGAAATGCTACCCCAGCAAAATGATCATATGTATAGGCAAACTGAAAATGTCACAACATCAAATGGTACCTCTTCCAAAGTACATGAAAACATAGAAAATAAAATAGAAACTGAAGATTTTGCTTTGGCATGTTATATGGGGGACGGTAGAAAAACTTGTGTCAGAGAGTCTTCTCTATCCAAAGGCAGAAAATGGCTTAGAGAACAGGGTGATAAGCTTGGAACAAGAAATACTATCAAAATCGAATGTGTAAAGGAACACACTGAAGATTTTGCAAGAAATGCCTCATATGAACGTAGTTTAGTCATTATCAGAACTGAAATTGATACAAATCATGTCTCTGAAAACCAAGCTTCAACTCTCTTTAGTGACCCTAGTGTGTGTCACAGCTATCTATCCCATTCTAGTTTTTGTCATCATGATGATATACATGATTCAGGATGTTTCTTTAAAAATACAATTGCTTCTGATGTTCAGCCAGACATGAAGAATGCTGAAGGCAATGCCATTTCTCACAAAGTATCTGCTACAAAAGAAAGAAATCTACATTCACAAACTGTAAATGAAGATTGTGTTCAGAAACTAGAGACTAATGCTTCACCACATGCAAATAAGAATGTAGTCATTGACTCAGCTATGCTGGATTCAAGGAATTGTAAGGTAGGCTCACCCGTATTCATTACTGCTCATTCACAAGAAACTGTAAGAACAAAAGAGATATTCACAGATAACTGCAATAAAATAATCGAGCAAAACAGAGAGAGTAAACCAGACACTTGCCATACAAGCTGTCACAAAGCATTGTATGATTCAGAGGATTTTATATGTCCTAGCTCTTCAGGTGATATTGCCATAAACTCACATAAGGCTATTTTTTATCCTCAGAATGAACAAATTTTACAGAATAGCCAAAGTGTGTCTGGACTGAAGAAAGCTGCAACACCACCTGTTAGTTTGGGAACTTGGGATACATGTAAATCTAGAAGAGAACCTCCCGAGGCAGTCCATCCTTCACGCACTTACGGGATTTTTAGCACAGCAAGTGGAAAAGCTGTACAAGTATCAGATGCTTCATTAGAAAAGGCAAGGCAAGTGTTTTCTGAGATGGATGGTGATACTACACAGTTGTCTTCCATGACCTCACTGGAAAGTAATGAAAAATCACATCAATCTGTGAAAAGAGAAAACTCGGTGGTGCATAACACCCAGGGTGTATTGTCACCCCCAAAAACCCTCCCAGGCAATGTCAGTTCATCTGTATTCTCTGGATTTAGCACTGCAGGTGGAAAACTGGTCACAGTGTCAGAAAGTGCCTTACAGAAAGTTAAAGGAATGTTAGAGGAATTTGATTTGATCAGAACTGAACATACTTTCCAACATTCACCTGCACCTGAAGACATATCAAAAATACTTCCTCAACCTTGTGTTGAAAACAGAACCCCAGAATACCCTGTAAACTCTAAATTGCAGAAAACCTACAATGATAAATCCAGCTTACCAAGTAACTATAAAGAAAGTGGTTCTTCTGGCAATACTCAATCTATTGAAGTTTCTCCTCAGCTCTCTCAGATGGGAAGAAAGCAAGACACACAGTTGGTATTAGGAACAAAAGAGTCCCATAGTAAAGCTAATCTTTTGGAAAAAGAAACCTTACCCCAAAACATAAAAGTAGAAACTGATGAAATGAAAACATTTTCTGATGTTCCCGTGAAAACAAATATAGGAGAATGTTACTCCAAAGAGCCAGAGAACTATTTTGAAACAGAAGCAGTGGAGATTGCCAAAGCTTTTATGGAAGATGATGAGCTAACAGATTCTGAACAGATTCATGCCAAATGCTCACTGTTTACATGCCCCCAAAACGAGGTTTTGTTAAATTCGAGAACTAGGAAAAGAGGAGGAGTGGCTGTTGACACAGTTGGTAAGGATTTACTTTTGCTTTGGTCTGCTGGTCTCTCAAGTGTTTCATCCTCAATAGTCTCATAGGTTACAGTGTTAAATACTATCTCCCCACTCCCACCCCCACCCCCACCCCGTGGAGTTTGGAAGACAGTGATTTAGAACTTGGTATCTGTAAGTCTGTACCAAAAAGCCATATTTTAAGGATCATTAGTGTACTTTTAGTTGGGGTTAAATTATGCTAAGAAGTTTTATTTTCAACAAAGCTAGTGAAATGTTAATATTTCCCATGTGTGTAAAGAAGTTCCAATGCTGGCAGTTAGAAGCTGGTTTCTAGTATAGCCCCATGGCTTAATTAGTACTGTGTATGACTTAGTTACTGTACTCTTCATGTGTTACCTCACTTTTCTGAGCCTGTTCCCATATCCATAAAGTGTAGTTAATCCCTCTTGCAAGGTAATTGTAGATAAAATGTTTAGTATTACCAGGCATGGTATTTGATAGCTGTAATACCAGCATTCAAGAACCTAAGGCAGGAGGATTGTTAAGTTCAAGGCAGCCTGGGTTAAATATCATGATCCTGTCTCAAAAATATCCATCAATTAATTGATTAAATGTTTAAAATCACAAAATTTAAAATAAGTTACTCAACAGTGAACCTGACATGTTACTCACCTAGGCAGAGAACTTACTGACTTACTGTTTGCTTGTTTCTTTCACAAATATTCTAAACACAGTTTAATAATAAATAATGTCCTCTTGTTTTTAGAATTATATATATATATATATATATATATATATATATATATATAATATATATATATATATGATTTTCCTGCATGTATGTCTTTGTACCGTGTACATGCCTGGTATCTGACAGAAGAGGGTATTGGATCCCCTAGAACAGGTGTTATAAAGAGCAGCAAGCTGCCACATGGGTTCTGGGAACATTTCCTCTGGGGGATTATTAGTGCTCTTAACCACCGAGCCGTCTCTCTGGTCTCGTACTGTTCTCAGTACTATTGGACTATATTCTAATTTCTCATTTAAATGTCTAATGATTCAGTGAAACTATTAGGTTAATACACAGTGAGCATGTTTTGGTAGTATCTCAGGCTAGAAAGAATCTTTAAACATTCAATTAGTTGACATTGGCAATCATGATCAATTTCAAAACTAACATTCCAACGCTCATGTGGGTGATTTAAAAGACATTGGCTCTCTTTACAAGCTTGTGGACTCAATGTTGGAATAATTATATATCTTCTTGTCTAGTCCCACCATATTGTAGAGTGATGTCTGGAAGTTAGTTTATTATAAGCCATCCTGCCAGAAACAGGTTTACTTCAACGAGTATTATACAGGTCACATTCTGTATGAGCAAATTTAACTTTATAATACTTTATCTGTGGGGTTTTGTTTTGTTTCATTGTTTATTATGTATAAGTCAATACTTTAGTTATAAAAGGAGAAATCTAGGCTTTTAAAAGGTAAAACTGATATAACTACAAATATGTGTGGAACTTTCTTTTTAGGACAACCCCCAATCAAAAGAAGCTTAGTAAATGAATTTGACAGGATAATAGAAAGTAAAGGAAAATCCTTAACGCCTTCAAAAAGCACTCCAGATGGTAAATTTGTTTTTATTCATTTTTTTTTCCTGAAGAAGTACTCTTCATGTTTTTCTTACACTTTCCTCTCTTGATTCATTTGCGTGTACAGAATGGTTTAATTGTTAAACTTTTGGTGTATTTGGTATATGGATGATTCATCCATAATGCCTACTAGGGCACTGACAAAGCTGTAGTTGTAGAGTGTAAGATGCTTATGAAATAGTGACTTTAGACTTAATGAAAGTGGTAAATGATCTACACCATTTCATCAGAGTCACATGATCGCTGCTACCAAATGAGGTAGGCATTTCTCAGCCGTGATTTGACTCAATCCTTAACTACATATGCCTTGCCTCTTAGACCATTACAGTCTTTTGACTTCTATTTTTTTTTTTTACCTTTGTTTGTCTGTCTGTCTGTTTTTCAAGACAAGGTGTGTAGCCCTTGCTTCATGGAACTCATTTTGTAGACCAGACTGGCCTAGAACTCACAGAGATCCACCTGCCTCTGCCACCCGGGAACTGGGGTTAAAGGTGTGTGCCACTACTACCTGGTTTAACTTACTTTTTCTTTTTTCTTTTTGAATTTTTTAAAAAATTTATTCATTTTTATTATGTATACAGCTTTCTGCATGTATGCCTGCAGCCCCAAAGAGAGCCCCAGATCTCATTACAGATGGTTATGAGCCACCATGTGGTTGCTGGGAATTGAACTCAGGACCTCTGGAAGAGCAGTCAGTGCTCTTTAACCTCTGAGTCATATCTCCAGCCCTTCCCCACCCTGCCCCCAGCTTAACTTTTTGTATTTAAAATAAAATCAAAAAACCTATTTAGTATCCATGTATATAAGTGCAGTGCCAGAGGAGGCCAGGGCCATCAGATTCCTGGAGGTAGAGTTACCTTCAGCCGTGTGCTGGGAATTCAACTCAGGTCCTGTGCAAGAGCAGTCACTTCCTATGAGCCATCTCCCCAGCTCCAAGTTGACACACTTCATTACCCAACATTCAACCACCTTTGTCACTAATAGACTTTTTAGTCTGAAAAGTCTTTTTTTTTAATTTACTTTTTTTTAAAGATTTATTTATTTATATGAGTATACCATAGCTGTCTTCAGACACACCAGAAGAGGGTATCAGATCCCATCACAGGTGGTTGTGAGCCACCATGTGGTTGCTGGGAACTGAACTCAGGACCTTTGGAAGAGCAGTCAGTGCTCTTAACCACTGAGCCATCGCTCCAGCCCCTGAAAAGTCTTAAATATTTGAAAATATGCAGACCAGACACAAACTTCTCTAAATTCTAATTTTCACTTAAAAGCTAAATTTTACCCCAGACAAAAATATTGTTACTATTGTCCTTGTAAGTAATTGTCCTAGTAAATACAACCTTATTTCATTTATTTAAGAAAAACCTCAGGCTGCTAAAGTGGTTTCAGCTGGTAAAAGCACCTGCCACCCCAAAGCCTGATGATGTGAGTTCAATCCCAGTGCACCACATTTTAGGACAGCACTGACTTCTGAAAGTTGTCCTCTCACCTTCTCCTGCGTACACTGCCCCGCCCCACACATGTACATACATGGGTGCACACACATGTACACATACATGCACAATAATAAGTAAAATTAATTCTAATAAAAAATTACTGAATACCCAAATCTTCATAACTAGTATTGCTTATTTTCTCAAGTACCCATGGTAATCTTGTGGCAAAAGAGTAGCTACTATGTGTCAGCCTAACTGAAAATAAACTGTCTCAAGATACATGTGACTTCTATAGGCAGATGTACAAGCTGCTCAGATGTTCTCCTGTACAGTGAACAGGTATACGTAGTAGTTCTGATGGTGGGGCCTTATAAGATCGTTGTGGGTACTTAGACCACCCTTAGAATTACCTTTCTGTAGAATAGATGTAGTTGGTTCAAATATAGAGGCATAAGGATTCTGGGTCTGGGGAGTTAGCTTAGTGATTAAGAGCACTTCCTGTTCTTGGAAAGGATCCAGGTTTAAATTCCCAGCATCCACATGGAGGCTCCCCACCTCCTCAGGCACCAGACATGGTTCACAGACATACATGCGGGCAAAACACTCATGCACATAAAAAAGAATTTTTTGCAATTCTTAGCCTTATAAATCCTTAAAGAAGTATTATTGTGCTGTGTTTTCCTGTCAGAATAATTCTGCATGTGCAGAATTGATAGGTTTTGTTTATTTCTTTCCAGCTTTAGGATTTTTGTATTATTTTATTTTATCTGTATTTGTATTTTACCTGCATGTATGTATGTGTACCATGTATGTGCCTGCTGTGTGGCAGCCAGAAGAAGACATTGGATTCCCTTGTAACTGGAGACAGTTGTGAGCCACCACGTAGGTGCTGGGAATTGAACCCTGGTCCTCTGCAAGAGCAGCTAGTGCTGAGCCATCTCTCCATCTTCCAGTTTTCTTATTCTTTAATTTTACATTGGAGCAAACAAAACATTTGTATAACTCATTCATAAATGCTGTAGAAAGCTATACTTGGAGAAGTCTTAAATACAACCCAGTCATACTCCAGGCTAATCTCCAGTTTCCCTACCTCCTACTCCATGGTTTGCTGTTTATCTTTAGAAACATTTTATAATATCTGTCTGCAGTTTCAGACCTTGCTTGCTTTTTTTATTTTTATTTTTTTAACAGTTTCTATAGAAGCTCTCAAAAATTGCCAATGCCAACTATATTTCAAGTCATCATGGCAGGGTATTGGGAAAAGTTTTCAGTTAGGTATAATTGCACCTCAGATAAACCTCACTGGCTGTAGCACTGTCAATGTGCAAAGTTAGGGAATGCCGCTTAGTGAATATGTAAATGTCTTTCTTACTCATTTGCATGGTTGCATAATACTTGATCATGTGGCTGTTTATTCAGTTAATCCCTAATTAGTGGACAAATTGTAGGTCTAATAGCCATAAATTACATATTGAGAATGAATATTATCTAAAGCTTTGCTTCTGAACCTTCATAAAACCACACTTTAGAGATGATATTTACACTGGCTATGAGCTAACTGTAATGATTACTAACATCAGGACTAAATTTAAAACTGATTTCTCTGAGCTTTGAAATGTTGGTTTTTTTGTTTTGTTTTGTTTTGTTTTTGTTTTTGAGATAGGGTTTCTCTGTGTAGACCTGGCTGTCCTGGAACTCACTCTGTAGACCAGGCTGGCCTCGAACTCAGAAATCCACCTGCCTCTGCCTTCCAAGTGCTGGGATTAAAGGCGTGTGCCACCACTGCCCGGCTTGGTTATTTTGTTTATAGTTATAATTAGTTTGATTTGCAAGTTCTGTATACTTGATAATTATTTATTAAATATCCATAATGTGTATTGAAAACTTCAGTGTCTTAACAAAATTTTGTGAACACTTACAATAATGTGTAATAAACAGAAATGGAAACTAAAACCTCTTACTTTTCACTAATACTGTAGTATGGGATTTTTTTTAGGCACAATAAAAGACAGAAGATTGTTCACACACCACATGTCTCTAGAGCCGATTACTTGTGAACCCTTCTGGTAAGATTTTTTTTTTAATCTTAGTATAACATAAGAAAAGGGTGATTTTTTTTTTAAAGTTACTAACTCTAACTTATTTAGAATGAGTTAGAAATGTGTGCTAGAAAATGTATAACTATCTGGAAGAAAGAAAAGCAAGACAGGTGGGATTGGAGTGGAAGGGTGAGGCTCAGAGAAGACTGAGTTACTAGCATCAAGTCCCCTGCAGGTCGGCAGGAGAGTGGTGCAGAGAAGGAGGGGCCACACTGAGAGCGCACTGTGAAGGGGCTCCTGTGGGAGGAAGGCTGTGATGTCAATGGATGGGGATTAGTGTAAGGAGTAATAACAGCCTTGGATGCTGTGTTATCATTCTATGGTGTAAATACTCAGAAGAGCAAATCAGTCACCAGATCTGTCTCTCAACACATGTGCCCATGCGTGTGCACACACACACACAAAGTACGTGCGTTTGTTGCTAAACAAACATACTTAATTACTCTCTTTCCAATGCAGCTCAAGTAAAGAAAGACAAGGAATCCAGAGCCCACATTTTACCTCGCCTACTCAAGGGCTTCAGTCTAAAGGGCATCCTTCCAGACACTCAGCTTTGGAAAAGTTTCCAGTTTCAGTCTTACCGGCTACAAGAACTGAAAGGACCAGACATTCAGGCAAATCCACCAAAGTCTTTGTCCCGCCTTTCAAGATGAAATCACAGTTTCACGGAGATGAACATTTTAATAGCAGGAACATTATTTTGGAGGGAAAGAACCAAAAGAGCACAGATGGAGACAGTGAAGACGGGAACGACAGCGACATTCGTCAGTTTAACAAAGGTGGCTACCCTCGGGGGGCCACTAGGATTTTCACAGGGTGTGAGAAGTCTTTAGGTATTATATACCATTTGTTTGACATAGTTTTTGTCTTTTTGTAATAATTTTTAAAATCTTGATTTCTGTGTGTGTACAGGTGCATGAGCTGCTGCACACATGGAGAACAACTTTGGGGAGTTGGTTTTCTCCTTCCATCCTGTATTCTGGGATTTGAACTCAGGTCATCAGGCTGTGCACAAAGCACTTTTACCTGCTGAGCCATCTGCTGGTCCTAGTTTTCACCTTTTGATTAGAGCAGTGGTTCCCAACCTTCCTAATGCTGTGACCCTTTAATACAGTTCCTCATGTTGTGGGGACCCCAGTATTTTCATTGCTACCTCATAACTGTAATTTGGCTGCTATTATGAATTGTAAATGTTTGTGTTTCCCGATGGTCTCAGGTGACCCCTTTGAAAGGGTCCTTCAAGCTTCAAAGGGGTCACAACCCACAGGTTAAGAACTACTAGACTAGGGCTGGAAAGATGGTTCAGTGGTTAAGAGTACTGACTGCTCTGCCAGAGGTCCTGAGTTCAATTCCCAGCAACCACATGGTGGCTCACAACCATCTGTAATGTGATTTGATGCACTCTTCTAGTATGTGTCTGAAGACACCTGAAGTGTACTCATATAAATAAAAAAATAAATCTTTAAAAAAAGAAAAGAACCACTACACTAGATTGCTATACTATTAATGTTATCCTTAGTATTTTCTCCCTTTTGTGGTGATGAGTAATTTCAGACGTTTTTTAAGATTTATTTATGTATGTACATAAATGCCCTTTCTTTGTGCACACCAGAAGGGGCATCGGATCCCATTACAGATGGTTGTGAGGCACCGTGTGGGTGCTGGGAATGAAATTCAGGACCTCTGGAAGAGCAGCCAGTGTTCTTAACCACTGAGCCATCTCTCCAGCCCCAGACCTTTTTTTAACCTTTCAGATTTTCTGAAGCCAAAAAATTAGGTTCAAATTGTTTTAATGATTTCTTTCAAGGATAACTACTTAGTGACTTTTCTTCTGGTTTTGTTTTTGTTTTCTTAAACAAAAGCCAGGAGTTGGGGCTGTTTCCATGGATAAAGTGCTTGTTGCACAGCATAAAGACTTGAGTTCAGTCAGATCTCTAGAACCCATGTAAGACTGAAGTGTGTAGTACACACATGTAACTCTGATGCAAAAGAGGCTGAAACTGGAGGATTCCTAAAGCTTTCTGCCCTACCAGCCTGGTCAGATTGATAAGATCTGGATTCAGAGGCCTTGTCTCCAAGTGGAGAGTGTTGGATTAAAATATTCCATTTAATCTCTGGCCTTCACATACATGTGTGTGCACACGCATATACAGGTACACACAAGACAAACATAATGGTGGTGCAAGGCCAGATATGATGTGCTCAGGCTGTGATGCCACCACTCAAGAGTCTGAGTCAGGAGCATTGTGAGTTCTAGGCTAGTGTGGGCTACATAGCAAGACCCTGTTTCAAAAAACAAAAAGCAAACACAAAAGCCAAAACAGCCTCCTGTGGGAACTGTATAAACCCAGTTCCCACATGAAGATGCTGGAACAGAAAAAATGCTAGTTCAGTGTTAGCTTAGACTTGAGTGAGGCAAGAAGGCTGTGACTGGAGTTATTTTTATCATGTTATTTTTCTCTTCCAAAACTGAGCTGAAAACAATTACATGTACTTCTGTTCGGTATTCAACCTGAAGACTTAACAGGGATTCGGCTCCCTGTTCTCTGCATGTTGAATCAGAACAAATCAATACACATCTTTCATAAAATAGGCTGGGCTTTTTTGGGGAGGTTGGGAGGGTGGAGACAGAGTTTCAAATTCCTGGCTGTCCTGGAACTTGCTCTGTAGACCAGGCTGGCCTCAAACTCAGAGCTCCACCTGCCTCTGCCTCCTGAGTGCTGGGACTAAAGGTGCTGCACCACCCAGCAGTAAATAAATTATCTTTATTGCTTTGAGACAGGTTCTCTCTCTGTAGACTAGGCTGGCCTTGAACTTACAGAAGATCTTCCTGCCTCCGTGCCCCCGAGTGTGGGGCTAAAGGTGTGTGCCATCAGCACTCTGTTTATTTCACTTTTGTAAACTATCCTTTAACAGATTTAATGGCAAGCCTTCAGAATGCCAGAGACCTACAGGATATACGAATTAAAAACAAAGAAAGGCATCATCTCTGTCCACAGCCCGGCAGTCTGTATCTTACAAAATCATCCACGCTGCCCCGGATCTCTCTGCAGGCTGCAGTAGGAGACAGCGTTCCTTCTGCGTGTTCTCCTAAGCAGGTACACTGTGATCCTAAGGGAAACCTCATGCTGTTAGCTAGAGTCTGCAAGTTGTCTTGTTTAGAGAGTGAACAGATTACTGCTGACCAAAGGCAACAGGATCCTGCTGCCTCATCAGTCTAGAGGGGCAGCCTCCCTCCTCTGCAGGCTTGTCCTCCCTTACCAAAGTGATCTGTGCTGCACAGCTGCTGCTTGTGCTCCAGATCTCGCTGTCTTGATGGCGCAAGTGCCGTGAGCCAGGCACGAGGGGGATCTAATCAGCCTTGATTTAAGGTGTGAGTGACCACTTTCTGGAGGTTCTGATATCTGATTCTAGTGAAGACTTTACTGTTTGGTAGAGTGTTCCTGAGCAGAAGAAGGCTGCAAGTGACAGCAGTGACACTAACAGTATGTGCTGAACTTGTGTGTGCACTGGACACTCCTCTCAGAGCTAGCTTCACATGCCTCAGTGACCGATGGCTTCAGCCTCACAGCCTCCTGTGAGAAGTACGTTATCATTTCATCAGGCAGAGAGATAACAGCCCAGAGTCACCTAATTTGAGCAGAAGAGTCGTGTTCCAACACATGGGTCTGACCCCAGAGCCACTGCCTGAAGGGAAAGACACTTAGTTGGTCATGCTTGGGTGAGAGAGGAAACACCTGATAGAGCCTGCACTTTCACTTCTGGGCTCTAAAAGGAAATTATTAGCACCTATTATTTGTACAACATAATAGGCAAAATCATGGAACACTTCGTGAATTCGGATGTCTGCCTGGTGCAGGGGCCATGCTAATCTGTGTTTCATTCAGTTTTAATATACATACTGCTGAAGAAGCCAGCCTTCCACTGGAGAAGGCGGACATTGTTCATCTGCTTGTTCCCAGAGTGCCATCTTGTGACAGATTTAAAGACAGGAAGATACAAGAGGAAACGAAGTGTAACCAACTCTCGAATACATGAGCAGTTTATAAACATACTTTTAGTACAGAGGGGATTTGTATTGTTTTGTGTGTGCATGTCTGTGCGGTGTGCATGCGTGTTTCATACCCAGTGCTTTTCATATGCTAAGCACCATTTTGTCATTGACTTATACACTTGAGCCAGTTAATTATTTTATAGTGACTATTTTAGTACTTAAGTGAACAGTTCTGGATAAGTTCAGTTTTGTTTATATTCTAGGTCTGTATTTGACTTTTATTTATTATCATACTTTTCTATTGTTTTGTACAGCTCTATATGTATGGCGTTTCTAAAGAGTGTATAAACATTAACAGCAAGAACGCTGAGTATTTTCAGTTTGACATTCAGGATCATTTTGGTAAAGAAGATCTGTGTGCTGGCAAAGGCTTTCAGTTGGCAGATGGTGGATGGCTGATCCCGTCCAATGATGGCAAGGCTGGAAAAGAAGAATTTTACAGGTGCTGTGTGGAGAAAGAGTTTTGTATAAACTTAGATATTCTCTCCCCCTCTTTCTTTTCTTTCCTTATGGCTCTTAAGCTAAAAAGTTGCTAGTCTTTTTTTTTTTTTTTTTTAAATCTGGAATCTTATTAAAGTATATTTTGGTTTACATTCTTTTGAAATCTTTTGAAAATTGTGATTTATGAAGTGTATTTTTAGTTTTCTTTGAATTGGTTATATCTTTATATATTATGGGAGAAAGTTCAAATTGAATTTGCCTCATGGTATTCCCCAATTTGTGTCATTTGCTCTTTCACTGTAGACGCGATAAAATTTAAAATTATAGCACTAAAATGTAAACAGTAATAGAGAAATGTCAGTAGTGTAATCAGAGAATCTCAGTACTTAGAAGTTGTACATTACTTACTGGTGAATACTCACGCAAGCTTACTGCATGATTGGCACAAGAGACTAATGACGGTTCTGGAACCTGATATTATTCTGTGTTTTTATTGTACTGTATATTTTCTTGCTCAGGGCTCTGTGTGACACTCCAGGTGTGGACCCAAAGCTTATTTCTAGCATCTGGGTCGCTAACCACTACAGGTGGATTGTATGGAAACTGGCAGCTATGGAATTTGCTTTTCCGAAGGAATTTGCTAATAGATGCCTAAACCCAGAAAGAGTGCTGCTTCAACTAAAATACAGGCAAGTCGAAAGGATGGCAGCAAGTGACTGTGTCATTCAGTCTGCAGTTTTCTGTGTAGCTCCTGTCCTCTACATCAACGGTGGTGTATGAACCAGTTCTGAGTGACAGCCTCCACTAACAGCAAACCAGTGTTCACATGCCTGTGTCCCTCTTCCCCCACCCCGTCTTTAACCCTTTTACATGTGAATTACTAATTTAATCCAATATTTAAAGTTATTAATTAAACATTTTTACCCTTTACATTTTTAACAATAGAAACAGTATATTTCTAGCTAAATTCTTCTTTTTCAATAATTTATTTTTTATTCACTTAACATCCTGATTATAGCCCCTGCCCTTCCTCTCAGTCCAGCTGTTACAAGTCCCAACCCCCAGTATCCCCTCCCCTTTTCCTCAGAAGGGGAAGCATACCTTGGGTACCACCCAATCCTGGGATATCTAGTCCCAGCAGGACTAAGCACATCTTCTCCCACTGAGGCCCAGCCAGGCAGTCCAGTTTGGGGAAGGGGATCCAGTGGCAGATAACAGAGCCAGAGACAGCCCCCACACCAATTGTTAGGGGTCCCACATGAAGACCAAGCTACACATCTACAAATGTGCAAGGGGCATAGGTCCAGCCCCTGCATGTTCTTTGGTTGGTGGTTCAGTTTGTATTCTAGCTAAAATCTTAAAAGTTATCTTTTCAGCCGGGCAGTGGTGGTGCACACCTTTAATTCCAGCACTTGGGAGGCAGAGGCAGGCAGATTTCTGAGTTCGAGGCCAGCCTGGTCTACAGAGTGAGTTCCAGGACAGCCAAGGCTACACAGAGAAACTCTGTCTTGAAAAACCAAAAAAAAAAAAAAAAAAAAGTTATCTTTTCAGTATGAACTTTTTTGTTTTTGAGACAATTTCTCTGGCTATCCTAGAATTGACTCTATATACCAGACTGCCCTTGAAGTCAGAGATCCCTTTGCCTCTGTCTCCTAAGTGCTGGGACTAAAGGCATGTGTTGCCATTCTTGGCTTAATGAACTAATTTTTAAAAATATTTGCTTATTTATTTATTTGTGAGTATGTGTGTGGATATGCACTCCTGTGTGCATGCATGGAGGCCAGAAGAGGGCATCTGGTGTTCTCTCTCTCTCTCTCTCTCTCTCTCTCTCTCTCTCTCTCTCTCAACTTAGAGCTAGTATGGAAGCCAATCCCCAGCCATCTGTCTGTCTCCGGTGACCTCAGAGCTGGTACTCTGCACTCAGCTTGTTATGTGTGTGCTGGGATCTAAACTGTCCTCATGGTAGTGCCACAAGCTCTTTTGACTGTCATATTGTGTCTAGCCTGATGAACCAACTTCATTATTTCTCAAGTATTCACTGGCTTGGTTTACAGTGAGACCCCAGGGGTCCAGTTCCTAGAATCAGCATCTTCATTTCCTTTTCAGATACGATGTGGAAATTGACAACAGCAGCAGATCAGCTCTAAAGAAGATACTGGAAAGGGACGATACAGCTGCAAAAACACTTGTCCTCTGTGTTTCTGACATCATCTCACCAAGCACAAATGTGTCTGAAACTTCAGGTGATAAAACTAGTGGTGAGGATACCAACAAAGTAGACACAATCGAACTCACGGATGGATGGTATGCTGTCAGGGCCCAGCTAGACCCTCCACTCCTAGCTCTTGTAAAGAGTGGAAGGCTGACTGTGGGTCAGAAGATCATTACACAGGGAGCAGAGCTGGTGGGCTCTCCTGATGCCTGTGCACCTCTGGAAGCCCCAGACTCCCTTAGGCTAAAGGTAAGCTAAATTATTGTACACTCTGAGCAAGGACCAGCCCATGACTCCATTATATTCTAGAGAGATAATTTACTTAAAATGTTGTATTAGATCGTAAAGGATAGAATTTCTTGACAATGTACTAGTAATGTAAGAAGCAAATTTTTCTAACAGTTTCTGGTGGTTAGGGGAGGCAAGGCTATTTCTTGAACTAAATATACTTGCAGTTAATCAATAAGAGTCAGTCTGTACCAGAATTGAGTTAGGTATCTGTACCTCTGTCTTGTCCTCGCAGCACTGGAGTTAGAAGTTCATTCTGCCATTCCTGGCGTTTTCCCAGTGGTTCTGCCGACAGGATGCAGAGCCTCATGTGTACAGGGCAAGACCTTTACCAGTTAAGCCATCTCCCACCCCTCACCTATTTTTCTATTGAAATAACATTAATCCTTTGTAGCAGAAGTGTGTGTGTGTGTGCACACACACTGCTAGAGGATGAGACCTTGCACACGCTGGGCAAGTGAACTGCAGTAGATTACACCCCAAGCCCTGCAGTAGAAATAGTCTTGAGAAATACATTATATTGAAGTAGTTTCCCTTTTGTACAGTTTCTGCTTACTCACTTTTTTTGGCTTTATTAATCATCTTTATGAGATTTTTTTAAAAGCTTTATTCTTTATGAATATGAGTGTTTTTCCATCCTCTGCACTATATGCAGGCAGTTTCCTCAGAGGCCAGAAGAGGGAATTGGATCCCCTGGAACCAGAGTTGTGAGTGTCTGTGTGGTTGTGTGGTTGCTAGGAATTGAACCCAGATCCTCTGCAAGAACAGCCAGTGCTCTTAACTGCTGAACCTTCTCATTAGCACCCTTTACACACACACACACACACACACACACACACACACACACACACACACAAATATTCTTAAAACATTCCAAGGGATTGAAGGAAAGTTGCAGAGTAGAATTCAGTTTGTATTTAACTTTTTTTTTTTTTCTTGAGACAGGGTTTTTCTGTATAGCTCTGGCTATCCTGGAACTCATTCTGTAGACCAGGCTGGCCTTGAACTCAGAGATCCACCTGCCTCTGCCTCTGAGTGAGTGCTGAGATTGCATGTGTGCACCACCACTGACCAGCCTGTGTTTAACTTCTAAGTTGACTTCCTCTTTCATTTGTGCAGATTTCTGCAAACAGCACTCGGCCTGCTCGCTGGCACAGCAAGCTGGGGTTTTTTCATGACCCCAGGCCCTTTCCTCTGCCCTTGTCCTCGCTGTTCAGTGACGGAGGAAATGTTGGCTGTGTGGACATCGTTGTTCAGAGAGTGTACCCTTTACAGGTATGATGCCTTTTGTAACTTACCATGTAATCTCTTTCTTTGGAGAGAATCTGAATGTTCCTTGCTGTTTTTAATACATTGTCAGTGGGTGGAGAAGACGGTGTCTGGATTGTACATATTTCGTAGTGAGAGAGAAGAGGAGAAGGAAGCATTGAGATTTGCAGAGGCCCAGCAGAAGAAACTAGAGGCCTTGTTCACCAAAGTCCACACAGAGTTTAAAGATCATGAAGGTAAAATAGACTTTGAATTACAAATTGTTATTTCTTACAGTGTTTTATAATTATATGAGTTCTCATTGAGTGATTGTTTTTTAAAAACTTCTGCATCTGTTTTTTTTTTTTTTAAAGATTTACTTAATTATTTTATGTATATGAATACACTGTAGCTGTTTTCAGACACACCAGAAGAGGGCATCAGATCCTGTTACAGATGATTGTGAGCCACCATGTGGTTGCTGGGAATTGAACTCAGGACTTCTGGAAGAACAGTCGGTGCTCTTAACCACTGAGCCATCTCTCCAGCCCCTCCCTGCCTTTTTTAAACTTAAAAAATATCACACATACAAAGAAATGAAAACTGAACTGATCCTGATTGTTATCGCTTCCTTAGGTCATTGAGACAGTGAAAGGTGACAGACGTCTATCTTTGTGTTACAAAAGGTTGTGTTTTCATGTATTTTCTGAGAATTTTTCTGTAGGTGTATCATATGTATATCTGTAGAAGGATTAGGGTCTGGAGAGATGAGCCAGCAGTTAAGAGTACTCTCCGGTCCTACAGAAGACCTGAGGTCAGTTTGTACCGCCCACAACCACCTCTAACTCCAGCTCCAGGGGATCCCATGGCACCACATGCAAGTGTCACGCTTTCACACAAACACACACATACACTTACTCATTTACTTAAAAACGAATTTTTAAAACGTAGATTGTACTTCCACTAACTTATTTAAAATTATTATTAGATTATATCATTTTCATGAAAAAAATGAATCAATATGAGAAATAAGTTACAAGTTACAAATAAACCCCTGTGTATGGTGCTTTAACTGACTGCAGCGGTCATTGTCATTGTCCTTATCGGCTGCTGCTGCTGCTGCTGCTGCTGCTGCTTTTCCTCCTCCTCTTCCTCTTCCTCCTCCTCTTCTTAAAGGAAGCTATTAGTAGATAGCTGTTTGTTTTAAAAAATGTTTTCTTTTCTGTCACAGCGCATGTACAGAAGTCAGGGACAGCTTGTTGTGGGTTCCAGGTGTCAGAGCCCGCTGTTATGCTTGGTGACCAGTGCCGTCATCAGCAGCTGTTATGCTGCTCTTTGTGGCTCTTTATTGTCTAACCTCCCTCCTTTGGGTGATTTTGCTTGACTTTATAGTTTTCACTCCCAAGTTTTGGGTCTAGTCAATCAATGATGCTTTCTTCTTTCCTCCTGCAGAAGACACAAGGCAGCGGTGTGTGCTGTCCCGTGCTCTCACACGGCAGCAGGTCCATGCTCTGCAGGACGGTGCAGAGCTCTATGCAGCAGTGCGGGATGCATCAGACCCAGATCACCTTGAGGTGAGGAAGAGCCAGGTGACAAACTCGAGTTCCCAGCCCTCTGGGAAGCTGTTCTCCTGCTGCCCATTAGAGCAAGCCCATGTTGAAATACTACTGCATCTTTCAGAAGGATTTCTGTGGCAAGTTCTTGATTCTGTATTAGGTAGAGAATGAAGAAGTTTGAGAGTTTCATGTATTACATAAACATAGTTTAATGTGCAGGCAAAAGACTAGAGGGAAGGCCAGTTGGTAAAGGCTCCTCCTGCCAAGCCTGACTGCCTGAGTTCAATCCCTGGGACCCAAAGGGTACAAGCAGAGAGCCAGTTCCTTCCAGTTTTCTTCTGACTTACACACACTCAAATTAAATACTTTTTTTTATTTTTATTTTTTTGAAACAAGGATTCTTCATGTAACTCTGGCTGTCCTAGAACTTGCTCTGTAGACCAGACTGGCCTTGAACTCACAGAAATATGCCTGCCTCTGCCTCATGAGTGCTGGAACTGAAGACATGCGCCACTACACCCAGTTACTATAATTTTTTTTTTTTTTTTAATGCAGGCAAAGCTTGCTTTTTAGCCAACTGTGTGGCATGTGTCTGTGTTCCAAGTATTCTAGGGACTAAGCAGCAGAATGGCAAGTTGTATGATTGGGAGACACAGCAAAATTCTGTCTGGAGAGATGGCTTAAGAATGCTCAGAGCTTTTGCTGGAGTGCCCAGCACCTGTGTTAGGCAGTTCACAACTGCCTGTAGCTACAGGTACACATGCACACATTAAATAGATGAATATACAAAAAGCTTCTTAAAAATTATATCTGCTAGCTGGGCGGTGGTGGCGCACTCCTTTAATCCCAGCACTTGGGAGGCAGAGGCAGGCGGATTTCTGAGTTCAAGACCAGCCTGGTCTACAGAGTGAGTTCCAGGACAGCCAGGGCTACACAGAGAAACCCTGTCTTGAAAAACCAAACCAAACAAAACAGCAACAACAAAAAAATTATATCTGCTGTTCCAAAGAGGAACTATTAAATTAGATTACTATTAAATTAAGTTTATTGGGCTGCAGCAGTTAAGAGCATTGGCTGCTCTTCCAGAGGACCCGTGTTCAATTGCCATCACCTACATGGCAGCTCACAGCTGTCTATAATCCAGCTTCAAGTGATTTGACACCCTTACACAGACATACATGTAGGTAGAACACTAAAGCACATAAAAATAACTAAATCAATTCATTTGAATTAAGTTTATTACACAGGTAAGGGTGAAGTCCATTGAGCCAGCTTCTCCTATGTCAGCTATGTAGTTATTGACTCTCTCTGTGCCTGCTTTCACCAGCTTCAACACTGAAGCATATTACTGGCACACAAATCCTGGCCTGCTTGTGAAGGTCAAGAGAGTTAGGACGTTTACCAGACACAAATCCATCCTTCTGTTAAATGTCCATGTCAGCCATTTGAAATGTAACTGTGCTGGTTGTGGTTAGAAGACACTTAGTAGTCAAGGTTTGGCTTAGCCCTAGGGAAATCTGTCACAGGGACTCCTAGGCAGCTTGAGGTTCCCAGCGCATTGTTTGATAGCCTGTGTAGTGATCTGCACCTTCAGGTCTGGTCTGGTCTCACGAGGCAGCCCTGCTGGGGTAGGCAGCCCTACTGGGGTAGGCAGGACTGCTGTGTGTCTGCTCTGATTCAATGTCTAAATGCCTACAGGCTTGTTTCAGTGAAGAGCAGGTAAGAGCCTTGAACAACTACAGACAAATGCTGAATGATAAGAAACAAGCACGGATCCAGTCAGAATTCCAGAAGGCCCTGGAGTCTGCTGAGCAAGAAGAGGGTTTATCAAGGGATGTTACAACTGTGTGGAAACTACGGGTTACAAGCTACAAGAAAAACAAAAAATCAGGTTAGTAAGCAAGTTTGTTTGTTTGTTTGTTTAAGTCCAGTCTGTTAAATTAAAAGGTGATCTTATGGGCTGGAGAGATGGCTCAGCTGGAGAGATGGCTCTGCTCTTCCAGAGGTCCTGAGTTCAATTCCCAGCAACCACATGGTGGCTCACAACCATCTGTAATGTGATTTGATGCACTCTTCTAGTATGTGTCTGAAGGCACCTGCAGTGTACTCATATAAATAAAAAAAAATAAATCTTTAAAAAAAAAGTAATCTTACAAATGACAAAGTATGAAATCCATGTACAATCAAATGAGTGAAATGGTTGTGAGCACCCACAGAGCAGGGAAGCCATATTTCCGTAAATGTCACCAGTGTATCTACCTGTCATGTCCCTCTCTTTCTCTGAACAGCTCTGTTGAGTATCTGGCGTCCATCATCAGACTTATCCTCCCTGTTAACAGAAGGAAAGAGATATAGAATCTATCATCTTGCAGTGTCAAAATCGAAGCGTAAATTTGAACGACCCAGCATCCAGTTAACAGCCACAAAAAGAACTCAGTATCAACAGCTCCCGGTCTGCACCTCTCCTTACATATTTTCCATTTGATAAATGCAGAGCTCTTCTTAGAGCCTCAATATGCTGACTCTTTGTTCTGCTTCCGGTAGGCTTCCAGTGAGACTTTACTCCAGTCTTACCAGCCCAGGGAGCCCCTTCACTTCAGCAGACTGTCAGATCCAGCCTTTCAGCCTCTTTGTTCTGAAGTGGATGTTGTAGGAGTTGTTGTTTCCCTTGTAAAACCAATAGGTAATGTACAGTGTATCTAATGTAGCTTTTCATTGGTTCTTTTGAAAAACACTGCCTTTTTAACTTTGGGTTGTTTTGTTTTGGTTTGGTTTTTTTGTTTTGTTTTGGTTTCCAACACAGGGTTTCTTTGTGTAGCCCAGGCTGTCCTGGAATTCACTCTGTGGACCATGTTGGCTGTGAACTCAGAAATCCGCCTGCCTCTACCTCCTGAGTGCTGGGATTAAAGATGTGCCACCACCCCCCAGGGAAAAAGGTTGCCTTTTAAACTTTTAAACTAATAACTAATGGAGCTTCACTGGTAGGCTTGATAAGTAGAGATGGGAAGTAATCTTTGTATTTCTTTATGTATATTTTTCTGTATGTGGGGGGGGGGGGTGCCTGCATGTATGTGGAGGTCAGGGGACAACCTATAGCAGTCAGCTCTCTTCTTCAGTGGGGCCCAGAGATCAAACTCAAGATATCAGGCTTGCTGTCCAGCACCTTCGCCCACAGGGCCATCCTGTCAGCCTTTAGTACCCTTTCTTTGTTTCCTTCTTCCTCCCTCCCTCCTCCCCACCCCCCTTCCTTCCCACCCCTCCCTCCCTCCCTCTGTTTCTTTTGGTTTTTCAAGACAAGTTTTCCCTGTTTAGTCCTGGCTGTCCTAGAACTTACTCTATAGACCAGGCTGGCCTCAAACTCAGAGCTCCTCCAGCCTCTGCCTCCTGAATCCTGGGATTAAAAGTGTGCACTGCCACAGCCCAGCTGTCTTCTTTCTTTTTTTTTTTTTTTTTTGGTTTTTCAAGACAGGGTTTCTCTGTGTAGCCCTGGCTGTCCTGGAACTCACTCTGTAGCCCAGGCTGGCCTCGCACTAAGAAATCCGCCTGCCTCTGCCTCCCAAGTGCTGGGATTAAAGGTGTGCGCCACCACCGCCCGGCTTTTTTTTAACTTTCTTTTGGTGGGGGGGAAAGCAATTCAATAGTACTTCAGAAGAACACCTTATATTCTGTTGTGTGCTGTTTAACCTTGTAAAGTGATTTTTCAGTAGTTATGTCAAATAATATAATCTGACCTATTAATGGAACATTCTAACCTCTGATCTCTTAAGGTTTTAATAGTCTTGGCCAGCATCTTGGCTAGCTTTATCTCTCATGTATATATGTATTTATCTATGTCTTTATTTATCAGTTTTATTTTGTAGTTCTGGGGAATCACACCTAGGGCTCACACTGTTCTACAGATGTTGACACTAATCTCTGTCCCTCCCTGTTTTATTGTGTAGTTTATCTACAAAGCTCCTTCCTTTTCACTGCAGTGCACACAGATGTCGAAGTCCAGCCAGGATCCCTGTGTAGGCACAAGCCTTCCATTTCTGATTATGTATTGTATCCAGATGCCTCAGCATGAGCTCCTCGCTCTCCCTCATTGCACTTTAACTGTCTGACGTGCCCTTGCTATTACATCAGTTGCCCTCACGGTTCCCATAGACAGCCATGCTGGCTTTTTGTGCCTTCATGTTTCTAGTCAAATGTAGCCTTGCAAGAGGTCCTTCCTAAACAGAACAGTGGCTACTCCTCTCCCAAGCCCATGTTCTTCCTTTAGCTTCACTCTCCTCCTTGGTACTCTGTAAAAATAACTTACATTCTCCTGTAGTGATTCTCGTCTCTGAGCCTTTTGCCTCTATCTGCTAACCTAGCCCTAGTCCTGGAAGCTTCTGGCCTCCATACAATCTAGGCCTAGAATGTTCTCAACCTTTGAGACTTACTGCTGAATAAGCTCACCTTTTCTAGTTTTTTCTCATCTCTGGCTTGCTGGTTCAACTCATCTGTTCTGGCTCAAACTCTGGCTCAAGCTGACTGATTCAATCTGGCTCTTCTCTTGACTGAATTGCTCTTCTTGACCTCATACTAACTTTGACATTCTGTTCTCTTCTCATTCTGGCTCCTTGTCATTCTCTGGCTCATTCTTCATCTGTGTCTAGCTTGTTCTCTCTCTGCAACCTGGCTTTCTGTAACTGTCCCAGTAAAACTGCCCCTTTCTCTTTCTGTTTTCTATGGTACTCTCTTAAGTAAACTCATTGCCTTTCCTTGTGTGAGTTGAGAATAGCCTATCTCTGACTCATTCTGTCAGATCTTTCTCTGATTTGTCACTTTGTCTGCCCCTCAATTAGACTTTCAAACATAGCTGCTTCCTTCTACACACACTAGCCCTACCTATACTGTTTGGGATTAAATGTGTGTACTAAGGGCATTTCTGTATTCCAGCCAGAGGGATTAAAGGTGTGTCTTAAGGATGAGCCACACCACAACTAGAAACAAGGTTGTTTGTTTGTTTGTTTGTTTTCAGTAAATCTCAGGGTTCCTAGTGTGATCAAATATCCTGCAACAGCACTCTTCAGCACCTAACAGTGTCTCCACCACACACCTGACCCCTTCTGGGATACAATGTTGTAAAGGCAAGACCATATTTCCCACCCTAACGCGGCAAGTGACGTGGGACAAGCTCTACAAGATGTGATAAGTTTCTTGATCACCAGCTTTGCCATTAGAGTTTTCACATTCCTCCTGTCTCTGGTCACCCACTGTCCTTTCTGTTGTATCGGTCTTTCTTTGGAGATGGCCAGGAACCAAGCGTGGATCCTCTGGAAGAGCAAGCTCCCTAGCAGAAGCTCTCACAGGCCCTGACACCAGCTTCTGTGCAGCCCTGGGCCTGACGGCTCTTTAAGCTTCACACTCTGTGCTTTTTATGTCTTTGTGCCTGCTTGTTCCTTTGTCAGGAACCTTGTCAGGAATGTCACTTGTGTGACAGTGCGTTTATTTCTGCTGTTATTATTGAATCTCCTATCTTTGCCCATTATGCTCACAGGCAGCTTCGTCTTTAATTTTGCTTTCTGCACACACCGTGCACATCTCTCTTCGTCATTTCGTGCACGAGTCCGTGCCGTCGTGGTGATGTACACACGCTCTCGGTCTCTTTCTGTGGTCTTGCAGGCTCCTTTCCATCTTATAAATCTGTTTCTTGTTCCTGATCCTGAGGCTCTAAATTTCATAATAGAGTCACTTTGAAAATCTTTAAGAATTTCCTTGTTCTGTGGGGTTTTTCCTTACAGGTTGTGTTCTCTTGTCCACTGCGCCTGCTCGCCCTCCCTTCCCCTTCCACCCTCCTCCCCTGCTGTGTTTGGTTGTCTGACTGATGTGGGGGTTTTCTCTGTCTGTTATGTTCATCAGCCACATAACCGGAATGTCATTCCCTGTCATCTGAGTCACACTGAGTCTGCACACTGATTGTCGTCGAAGGCAGGTAGCTCATTTGTGTATTCCATCAGCGTTTATTAATTGTTCTATGCCAGGTGCACAGCAGAGAAGAATTCCTTCCTGGGAGCACTGTGGTGGGAGGAGGAGAAGGAGGAGGAGGAAGAGGAGGAGGAGGAAACAAACAAAGGCCAAAGGGAAGGATTGATGTCAGAAGAAAGGACAGGGTGGAGACAGAGCTGATGCTCTGCTGCCATTTTAGACAGTGTTCAGAAAAGACCTCATTGACTTTTGTGTTGGACCAGAAAAAAACTGAAAGAGAAGCCTGTGGAACCTGAGGAGAGGTCCCCTGGAGGCTGTAAGCTTTGGTGGAGAGTGGAGAGAGGCACAGAAGAAGTAGGTTGTATGGGTACTTGGATAAACTTTTAAATTTTGTATTAGTATGTGTGGTACGTGTGCAGGGGTCAGAAGGCAAGTCAGCTTTGTGGAGATGGTTCTTTCTGTATACCTTGATACAGGGTCTGGGGATTAAACTTGGACTATCAGGGTTACATAGCAATCACCTCTACCCACTGAGCCATCTTGCTGGCTCCCTTGTATATTTTTTAACTTTTACTTAAATGGTGATGGGAAGTCACGGGAAGATAGAGGAAAAGGGATAGGCTTTTACCTTTTCACATATCACTTGAGCTGTTACATTGAAAATACACTATAGCCTGGCAGTGGTGGTGCATGCCTTTAATCCCAGCACTTGGGAGGCAGAGGCAGGTGGCTTTCTGAGTTCAAGGCCAGCCTGGTCTACAGAGTGAGTTCCAGGATAGCCAGGACTACACAGAGAAACCCTGTCTTGAAAAAAAAACTGGAAAAAAAAGAAAATACAGTATCGAGGGATCGGGTACAAACAAGAGACTCCAGGAGGATGGCATTGTAAGGGACTAAGTAGGAGAGGATGATGAAGTAGACAGAAGCTGTGGACACAATGAGTGGCAAACAGGTTCTGGTTACCCTCTGAAGGTGGAGGGACATTGTGGATGTCCGAAGCTGTGGAAGACTGGGATTACCACTTGCTGAGAAGGGAAGACTTGATAACAAACTCAAGGGAGCATGGGTTGCCACTGGTGTCTCAACTGCATGGGAAGCTTCTGAGGAGATACGGTGACTCCACAGCTGTGTTCACAGATATGTGAACTTCAGAGTAGACAGAGCACTTCAGCAGTAGTCAGAGCATCCATATACCAGAGATAGGAAAAGCCATGAGACTGCATTCTCTCCAAGTGCACAAGAAGAGACAGAGGACTCAGTTTTAACACTTGGGTATCAGGAATGGGGCACATAGAAAGGAAGCAGTGAATGCAGAGGGGGACCCAAGAGGTAGACGAGTACTAAGGAGCATGGTATTTTGAAAGCAGAGACGCATTGCTGTGTGCAATTAAGCCTGTCCAAAGCTCTTTAACAGCACTGGTGTGAGGTGAGGACCAAGACTTGGTAGTTGGCTTTGGCACTGTGGCAGAGCCCTTTCCATGGAGAGAGACTGGCTGACTGAGCAGAACAAGGGGAACAGAGGAATAGAGGTGTGGGTATGGCTGTTTCGTGAGTGTCTGCTGTAAAGGTTTCTTACTCACCAGATGTAATTGTTCTCTTGGAGGTTTACTGCTAAATAAGCTCACCCTTGCTGGTTCTTTCTGAACAATGGCTAGCTGGTTCAACTCAGCTGTTCTGACCCAAACTCCTCTCTAAGCTGACTGATTCAAGCTGACAGAGGCTTCTCTCAGCTTCTAACTGAATGGCTCTGCTTGGCTTTAAACAAACTCTGGCAATCTGTTCTAATCTTCTGGCTCCTTCTCATTGTCTGGCTAGTTCTACCTTCACCTATGTCTAGCTTGTTCTCTCTGTAAACTGTCCTGGTAAAACTCTCTCTCTCTCTCTCTCTCTCTCTCTCTCTCTCTCTCTCTCTTTCCCTCCCTC
>NW_021604781.1:4092164-4156910 GCF_004785775.1 Grammomys surdaster
CCCCCCCACATACCACACACACACCCTATGTCTAGCTCCTCTATAAAACTGTCCTCACCTCTTTCTCTCTTATTCCTCCTGTGCTGCTCTAGCTTCTCTTCCCTGTCTGTTCTTGTGAGAGTTGGGTGTATCGTATCTCTGACTCATCCTGTCAAATCTTTCTCTGATTCATCACTTATGTAAATGGAAGGGAAAGAAAGTAGTTGTTAGAATCATGATCAAGAGACGAGTTCTCAGGTAAAGTGTTGCTGGCATACTGAGGGCACAGTGTGTGCTGAAGAAGCTAAGGAAGAGAGTCAAGGCTGACACTGGACGGTCAGCACAGGACATCCTGTATCTAGACACTCTGATGAGACAAGCCATAGTCAGCAGCAGACAGGCAGAAGTACTTAGATAGGGCCACCAATGCAGGAGCTGATGGACAGGTAGATACTTGCACAGATCTCTTCTGATTGCTTTTGTTTCCTTGCTGAACAGGGAACAAAATAATCTCTCTACTGCAGTCAGTATGTGGAAGGTAGAGAGACTCAAAAGGTCAGGGAATCGTTACCCAAGAGAGTAGAGGAGAGGCTGGTCTTGGTACCTCTCGAGCCTTCCCCATCCAGTGGGAGAGCCTGGCCTAGATACATCCTGGGGCTGCCCAGGTCCAGGCCACCCACAGCTCTCAGTAAGCCTCCTTCACTTGCTAAACAGTTCTTTACGTTTTGACAACACAAGGTGCTGCAGTCCTGAATCATCTCTGCTCCCTCTTTAGTGGGAAGTGGATGGGAAACTAAGGTCTAGCAGCCTGGTCTACAGAGTGAGTTCCAGGAGAGCCAGGGCTACAGAGAAACCCTGTCTCAAAACAACAAAGACAAACTCGTAAAACTGATTGTCAGACTCCGAGTCAGGGCCATACAGAAGCTGCTTGGAGAAGCGTCTTTCCTTCCTGAGGAACTCTCCCGAGTCTGCTCTACCTCTGCCTCTCCAGACCTCACCTGCTCGGTTTCCTGTTCAGCCTTCCTCATTCTTGGCTCAGAGCATTAGAAACGTGTATGCATTCTCCCTGTCTCCTTCCTGCTATGCAGGGTGACACTGTAGTCTTTCTGGAGAGCTTTTCCTAGTTAGAACCCCATGGGTTTTATTCCTTCTTTTCAGAGCTGCCCAGGAAACCATTGTGTGGGTGTAACAGCCACTCCCCTGTGAGTGAGAGCTGCTGAGGGTGGCTTCCAGCGTTTCATAGTTTCAGCCAGTACTGCAGCGAGGGGCCTGGGTGCAGCTGCTCCCATGGCGCTTGCTCACATGTATCTACTACTGCTCATCAGTCTTCAGAGCGGAGTGCTAGAAATAAGAACCCTGAGTGGAAGGGAAGATGTACATAGCTTTGCTAGACAATGCCAGTGTTCTCTTCAGAAGGATCAAATGTCCACTCTCCTGAGTCTTTATCAGTGTATATGCTGCCCTGTGACCTCAGAGTGTTTGGCACTGAAATACCTTAAGTATGGGTCGTTCTAGAAATCCCGTGTATATCAGTGTCTGAGCAGTTCTAAAGATGATGACTGGCATTTTCATCCTAGGTCTTGCTCCTTTGGTCTACCTGTCAGATGAGTGCCTTAATTTATTAGTGGTGAAATTTGGGATAGACCTTAATGAGGACATAAAGCCAGGTGTGCTAATTGCTGCAAGCAACCTCCAGTGCCAGCCAGAATCCACGTCAGGAGTGCCGACTTTATTTGCTGGGAATTTTTCCATATTTTCTGCCCATCCAAAGGAGGTCTACTTTCAAGAGCGAGTCAACAAAATGAAGCACGCTATTGAGGTGAGATCGGGGACTTGGAAGCTGGACCCAACAGGTGCCTGGAGAGTGCTTTCAGCCCAGTGATTCCACACAGGAGCACATGTGCTCATTCACACACACCCACATGTACTCATTCACACCTTTCCCTCACCCCATTACTGGGAACTGCCTTTACATCTGTGTGCCTAACGGTTGCTGTTCAATTTTGAGTGTCTCACCAGGCATGCCTACATGTTCAGACTTCAGTGTCAGCTTTGGTTATATAGTCAGCACCAGGCCATAGGCTGCACACGCACACACACACACACACACACACACACACACCAAGACCCTGGCTAAAGAACAAACAAACAAAAATGTGTCTCATTCTTCTGTTCTGAATGTTTTATTTCTGAAAGAAAACACTTTCTGAGAACATGAATGTGTGAATTAGCAACTCAGGACAGGTTTTTCCAATTTATTCTCTTAGAATATTGATACATTTTACAAGGAAGCAGAAAAGAAGCTTATACACGTGCTTAAGGGGGACAGTCCCAAGTGGTCCACCCCGAACAAAGACCCCACCGGTGAGCCCCACACAGCCTCCAGTTGCTCTGCTTCAGATCTCCTTGATGCAGGAGGTCAGTTACTGGTAAGTTAGTATGGAAGTAAGGTGTTTCCTATGTCCTAGCAGACATGGTGGAATAACCTGCATTTAACCCATGGTTAGCTTGCTGTAGCTGCTGTAGGCATAGGCTCTGTGGAAATTGTATCTTATTTGTTGAAGTATAAATGTAAACTATGGGCTCAGACTACGTTGTGGGCACTTGGAGAACATGTGCTTGCAAAGTCCTTTGCCTGCTCCTACTGCTAGGACAGCTGACCGTAGCTCTTGCTGAGTCTCTAAGCTCAGGAGACTCCTTAAGCACAGGGGCGCCTAGTTGCCAGGGCTGGCCAGCCTGATGGCACTGCTTAGCACCCTGATTCAATCAAGCAGTCCTCACCCCATACAAAAAAAGCACTTGTTACAGTTACGAGCCTGGCAAAGAAAGAAGCTAAACAGTTGCCTTCGACTCAGGACTAGAGAAAAGGAAGGTGTTAGAACTCCAGACAAGCCAGCCATGCTCTCTCTGGAGGAAGTAGAGACCGACTCCCACAGGTAGTCCTCTGACTTCTTAGGTATGTTGTAGCATGTGAGTACTGGCATGCACACATACACACAGCACATGAGCAACACGTACACACACAAAATAAGTAAGAAGTGGTGCTTGTCAGGCAGTACCTGTCCTTAAAATGATTTTGACAAGCCTGTCGTTTGGGGGGTTGTAACACTTTTGGAAAGTTAAAGTATAAATGATGTCATTTGTTTGTTTGTTTTTAATCTTAAGTTAGGATCTCTTCATTTTCCTTTTCTGGACATTTTTATATCATCGGTCGTTTTGAGAATTATTTCCAGTGGGTTAGGAATAACAGCATGATTGTGGTGTTGTTTTTTTTTTTTTTTGACATTATTTACCCTTTAGCAATTGGATAAGAAAGAATGTGTCCTGTTGGTGTATGTATTAAGTATTTTTAATGAAAGGTTAATTCTTATTTATATACAAGTATATATTATGATAGTTTCCTTTTTTTGTATTTTGTTAGAGGATTTCACCTACTGGTCAGCAAAATTATCAAAGTCCTTTTCCACATTGCACACCAAAAGGGAAGTCTACGCCCCTGGCTCACTCAGCCCAGATGGCAGCAAAGTCTTGTAGTGGGGAGAATGAGATCGATGACCCAAAAACTTGTCGGAAAAGAAGAGCCTTGGATTTCCTAAGTCGGCTGCCCTTACCTCCCCCGGTCAGTCCTATCTGTACCTTTGTCTCTCCAGCTGCACAGAAGGCTTTTCAGCCACCACGGAGCTGTGGCACCAAGTATGCAACACCTATAAAAAAAGAACCCTGTTCCCCCCGGAGGAGGACGCCATTTCAGAAGGTCAGTGGCGTTTCTCTTCTGGACTGTGATTCAGTGGCTGATGAAGAACTTGCCTTGCTTAGTACCCAAGCCCTTGTGCCTGACTCAGTGGAAGGAAATGAGCAAGTGTTTGCTAGTGACTCCACAAGGACTGCTATGCTCCAAGGACAGAAGAACCCCCAGCCAGCACAGAGGCCAGACCAGCATGTAGGGCCCAGATCCAGGAAGGAGTCTCTCGGGGACTGTAGAGACGACAGCGGTGGGAAATTAGCTGCTGAGTCTTAGCCTCCCGTTCCAGACTACTCATGAGTGTTCGAGTAACTGCACACTTACTGAAGCGTTTGTTTACTATTCAGATGCTCTACCTGGTTCTGTATGGGTATAATTAAAGCTGGTTATACACTACTTTAAAAGTCTTTAGGATTAGACTTGATCACTACAAGTATTTTACATACAAAATAAACATAGCTTTGCTTTTAGTTTGGGTCACTAAGTACATTTACTTTAACTACATAGTCTGGTTCCTGTTTCTGAAGTTTTTTAAGTAGGAACTCCTATGAAATAGTGATCTTTCCTGCACGATTGGTTCTGCTAGAGCTCCGTCCTGTCAGCATAAATAGGCATGACTGATGTTTACCCCAGCCAGCTGCTCCTCCTTGTCAGCTAGAGGAGCCATCAGAGTCACTCCTTCCTGTGGTCCTAGTGTAACCTCTCAAGTTATTCCAGCTAGAAAGCCAGTCAAGCATAATGACACACACCTGTCATCCCAGCACACGGGAGGCAGAGGAGTCTGGGTCATCCTTCACTACACAGAAGGTTCAAGGCAGCTTGAACAAAGCCCTTCCCTGACCACAGCCCCATCAGCAGGTAGGTGCTGTCACTGAACTTCAGCCATAAGTGTTCTCCTCTTAGTGATTTAAATTTTGTTCACAAAATAATTTGGTCTTCATGTCCTAATCATTGTCCTGGAGACCCAACCTATAGCAGAGTAAACAAGTCTTACATAATAGGAATTATGCTATTTATAAAATTTAACTTTTTTTTTTTTGAGACAGGGTTTCTCTGTGTAGCCCTGGCTGTCCTGGAACTCGTTCTGTAGACCAGGCTGGCCTCGAACTCAGAGATCCACCTGTGTCTTCTTCCCAAGAACTGGGTGGGATCAGAGGCTTGAGCCACCACCACCCAGCTGATAGTAAACCTTTTTTCTTGTGAGTCCTGTCTAAAGTGCTGTTCCATTCTCCATTCTCTCAGGCCACCAGTTCCAGACAGCTAGTACAGACGCCTTTTACATAAACCACAAACATCTACACTGCATGAACAAAGTATGAAACTTTGCTACGTGTGCATATTTTCCTTCTGAAAGTGACAATGGTTAAAGCCAACAGTGTGTATTGTATGACCAGGGATGAATGGCAAAAGCATTTAGTGTTATTTATTCTTAGTGAGAGCCTTTGGTTCCGGAGCACTCGGCTAGCTCTATGAATAACGCAAGGGGAGACATACTAATGCAAGTCAGTGATGGCTGTTTAAAGGTCCGGAAGTCAGAAGCCAGACGAGTTGAAAGGAAAAGTATGTACTGCTTTTCAATACATACTTGGTGGCATTTAATCAGTTTTGTGCTTCCAAACCAAGTATTTTGGTATTTCCATGTAGGAGAAAGCAGAGACATGGTTGGGCAGGAGACTTTAAGAGCTCTGAGAAGGCTCTGGCACAAAGCCAAAGACTTTTTTTTTTTTTTTTTTCCGAGACAGGGTTTCTCTGTGTAGACCTGGCTGTCCTGGAACTCACTCTGTAGACCAGGCTGGCCTCGAACTCAGAAATCCACCTGCCTCTGCCTCCCAAGTGCTGGGATTAAAGGCGTGCGCCACCACTGCCCAAGGCCAAAGACTTTTATTGTGGACTTCAGCCTCAGATCAAGCAAACCAAAGCTCTGAAAGCCAACCAGCCACATCAGGGAATGTGGATCTGGTCCTTTGGCTGCACGTGTGGAACCAGAGGAAGGAAATTCCATCTGGGCTCTGACCCTTCTCCCCTCTGCCAACTTACATGCATGAAGCCATCCATACCAAAGCCATCCTGCAGGCAGCCTACAGGCTATGATTCCAACCATTACCTGGGCCTGGCTCATAGGAAACCTAAATGAATTGCTACTGGATTGCTGTGTGCAAAGTTAGAACAACAGATTCAGCCCAGTTTACGGTGAGACTTGTCATCTGGGCTTTCTGTTATTAGGTGTTATTTATTATTGGTGTTATTTTTATATAACATTACTTATTACTAAGACACCAATTTGGAAAATGTTAAGGAAGTGTGTTGCCATTGTCACAGAGATGTTGAGTGGATTCCAACAGTGTTGATAATGACAATGGCAAGTTGGCCTTCGAATGTGTGGACTTCATTCCTCTCAGTTATTAAGCTTATTCAAGAATAAGTTTATGATATATGCAAAGGTTATTTTATGGTTGAAGTCCTTGGGTTTGGTAAATGTTTTGTTGTTAAACAGAAAAAATAATAAATTCAATGGAAAACCCAATATAAATTCAATACCATATACAATTTTAATAACCATAAAAGCACCATTATATAAGACACTTAAAATAATATTTCACAAAACATTAGAAAGAAGCTGTTGGCCAAAAATAAATAGAACATTCATCTCACATGTTCTTGTCATGGTCTTGTACCAATGAATCTGATTCCAGCCTGCTGGGATTTAATTTGGACTCATACATTCATAATTGATATGAGGGCCATTCCACCATTTACTGTCTCAACACCACGTAAAACAGTCAGACTGTTCATGTCAGTGGGCACGACTTTCGTATCTCCTTGTATGACCTACACCCTGGCTGCTTCCTTTCCTTGCAGTCCCAAACATCTGGGTTACTAACTAATAGCATGTTATAGGCATCATTTTAGAAATCACTTGATGATTCTTAAAAACTCGTGTTTTGCGAAAGCAGGCTTATTTACACTGTTGTACTACAAGCTAGAGGGAGGAGTTTGTCCAGACGCTGCTGTCTGCAGGGTCTGACTGGAATGGTACTGATTCTTCTTAGTTGCCTTTGTTACTAAGAATCCACAGGCATTTCTAACAGTGACGCATCATTAAAATTCGGGAGTAACTCCCCTAATGTTACCTTGAGGGACTACATTCCCTTCTGCGCATTAGGTCTAAAAGAAAATCAGTGCCATTAGAGAGATGGCTCAGGTCTCTGGAGGCAGACAGATCATCAGAGCAGCAATGGTGTTACACTGCTTCCTGCCTCTGCCTCCCTCACCTCTCCAGCTCCATAGAGAAGATGGATCTGTCAGAGACGGTGGTACTGTAGCCTATAGAAATGTACTAGTCACATCTTGTTTTATTTATGACTCTATGCAACTAATTGATAATCTTGGATTTCAGTTTCAAATCAATTCTTTCCCTGGAGAAAGACCCTTGACTCCTCAGCAGGACCCCAGCATCAGACCATGCGTACGGGCGCACGCTGACATTTTTGTTGGAGATAATGAACTGAATGACCTCTGTTCAGAAACTTCTGGGCGTGGCTATTTACACTGGAATTAGAGCTCTGGCTAAAACTGAACAAAGAATAAATACCAAAAATTGAAGTAGAAACTTTCTCTAGGAAAATTCTGCAGTGGCTCTGCACAGGCTGTTAATATCCTTGGTAGGGGCCACCCCTTCTGTAGCTTTCGTTGGAGTAGTTGCCATTAGCTCTTCGGTTGGGGAACTCTGTGTAGGCATTCCAGTACCCGGAGCCATTGGACGGTGCGCTGTTCCTGTCCTGGTTTCTGTTCGCTCTGCTTGGCTTTTCTGCATGAAGGACACTGTGAAAGGTAACATTGTGTTCATACCGTTCTTTCATCCGGTGTATTTTTTCTCTTGGAACCCCATGGATGTTTCTTCTACATAGAAAAAAAAGGAAAAAAACCCACAAATCTTTAGTTAAGGCAGGCTATCAAAATAAGTAACTTACATCCAAATCCTTCACTGCATGGCTACTGCTCTGACTCAGGATACCGGGCAAGCATAGGTCCTATTGTTGAGGTACTTCTCTGGCTCTACTACTGTTTCTCATGCTACTCTGCACACCCCGCAAAAGCCTAGGTCTAGATTTAGAAAGGCCTTTCTAAAAGAAGGCTTTAGTCCTTTCTAAAGAAAGGCTAAGTGATGTTGAGTATGAACAAACACCGCAGAAGATAACGCATGCATTTAGTGATCTGCTTGTTGATGGCATGCATACATCTATTACCAGTTTGGATCAGTTGGTCTGATACCATTAAATGACGCTTACTAAAACAATCTTAAATTCTGGAGGGCACAAATACTAGTTGGGGATGTGGTTAGAAACTCAATTGCCAAGATTTCAATTACAGACTAGAGTTCCTGAGCCATGTCAGATTTACCAATTAGTCAATCATGGGGATGACCATAGACTTGCTTTAGAAATATTCTTCTTCTATTGGGTCATTTGGCATCAGGTAACACAGAGTATTGTTATCAGATGTCGGGCATTAAAAACCAAGTTACTAGTTGGACATATGTTGCTATAGAAACCAAAGCAGCAGGAATGTGTCACATTCTGCTTAACATCCAAAGATCTTGTCCCATGCGGAGTAATTGCCTTAAATGTTCATTAATGCGGAAGCAACTGAGCACAAAATTAAGTGTGTTCTTCTAAGGACCAGATCCAAGTCAAGGATTAGCGTTTAGCATCATGTTAGACATCTAGCTCTAAACTAAGGGCCTCACGTTAATAGATCCAAAGTTAATCAGTTTCTAAGAATTACCATTTCTGGCCTGAAAACTAGTCCATTCCAGCCTGCAATGATGCTTTTGTTCAGTCTGTAATTCCTGAAAACAGCAGGATATAGAATGAAGAACTAGGAAAACAAAGAGGTACCTTGCTAACTCTTGAACGTTGAATTTCCAGCGAGTGTCGGGTTCTCGGAATATAACTTCATAGTTATTCTCAAGGGCCTGAGCACATAAGACAGTGAAGACATGGCATGTAGACTTGGGAATAGTCACATTCCACTTAACAGTCACTACAGTCTTGTCCCAACACCCCCGTTTTACAAGTCATCCAGGCCCTGAATCTATCTCCTGCATTGCATCCCCATCCCTAGTCTCTCCCATGGTGTTATACATGTCTCAGTGTCAAAGATGGTCAGTTTTATCTGGTAGGAGTCTGAACATCCTTAAGACGAATCACTGAACTCAAGAGGAAATGTCTCAAGCACAGGTGTGAAGAGTGAACCTGGGGAATTCCTGAAGCTGCTTCCACAATTATCTTGGATTTACCTCCTCCCACCTTGGTTTGTAACTGAGAGTGCCACTTATGGAATAAGAGTGATCCATGTTTTATACACTGTTTCCAGCAATCCCAGCTTTCCCTGCTCTGCAGTGCTTGGCCCAAATGCCCTGGGCCTCATTTCTGTGAGGTTAGAAAATGAGTAGGGCTCTCAAGTAAACATCTGGATGTTCTTTGCATCTGTAAGCTGACCACTTTGTTCAAACAGCCCTGTTATCACTACCGTTCAACGTGTTAGAAAACAGACTTAGATGAGCTAAGCTGGGGCGTCTCCTCGGGCAGCATGCATAAGCTGTAGTGCGCTGTTACACCAGGGGGGTTATAGCTAGTATTACACAAATCAAAATAGCCAAGAGAGAACTGTGGGTGTTCTCGTCCCACCCAAAAATGATGCTGGAGGTGGCAGATAATTAAGTACCCTGACTCAGCAGGAACACATCCACTGGAGCAGCCCCCTGCACTCCACAGATAGGTAAGGTTATTGTTTATCAACTAATAAATCCATTTAAATATTTACGTTTCCTCTTCACTCTTTGGATAGGTGGTTCTATTCAGGAAAGAATTCAACTGCCATGTTGTACGAACAGCTAATGACTGGGTCTCATTAACAGCTGTGGGTGGCTAGTACCCAAAACTGAGAAGAGAAAGGACTTCCTGGAAGCCACTGCTAGATGTTCCTTAATGCAGGGTCGGGCTGCGCCTGCGTGCAGCAGTTCTCAGCTCCACTCGCCTCGTGTGGCCTTGAATGTGAACTCATCCAAGCTGTACCCCATGGGCCTGAGCAGAACCGACAGGAAGATGTCAGTAGACAGAAGCACACCTGTCTCTGTTAGTTTTGCCTAAATGTGTGTGTGTAGGCGTGGGGTGGGGGTGGGGGGAATCTTAAAACTAAACTTCCAGGAGCTCTGTGGAAGAGACCTCACAACATCCTAGGAGCCGTGTGTAACTCAAGAAGCTGTCTGCCTCCTGCTCTCGTTTGTCGAATGAAAACTTGTTAGCACCAGATATAAAGTGTCTGAAAAGATCAGAATGGAGCAGAGTAATGTGTTGGTATTTGTATTCTACTGCCTTAATAGTGTCACACTGTTAATTCTAAATCTGTTCATAAACTAAGACATTCTGTTGCCCTGGAACTCTCAGCAAAAGAGTGCTGAAATCTTCAGCCTCCAGCAGGGAGAACTGACTCACTGGGGCTCATAGCCCTGTCAGTGCGTTCTCTAGTCTGTATTTCCAAGCAAGGGTCAGTGGATGTTCCTCTGAACAGAAAACAGCCACAACCGAAGAGCTAGCAAGGAGGCAAGCAGAGGCAGGTAGAACTTTATGAGTTTGAGGCCAGCCTGGTCCATATAGTGAATTCTAGGACAGCCAGGGCTACATAGTAAGAGCCTGTCTCAAAAAGAGAAAGAAAGGAAGGAGGGAGGGAAGAAAGAGAAAAAGAAAGAAAGAAAGGAAGGAAGGAAAGGGAAGGAAGAGAAGAAGGGAAGCAGGGAGGGAGGGAGGGAGGGAGGGAGGAAGGAAGGAGGGAGGGAAGAAAGAGAAAAAGAAAGAAAGGAAGGAAGGAAGGAAGGAAAATGTCTACCAAGGACTCAGACCAAGTACTGCTATTTATGGAGGACCCTCAGAGGTAAAGTGGGTCCTCAGTAACTGAACTGAACTGAAGAGAAAACCTGAGACAACATTACCAACTTTATTGGCTCCTTGCAAGAACTACCATTAGTGACTGTGAAATCATGGAAGATGAGAAAATAAGGAAAGAACCCAGGTTTCAACTTTCTCATAAAATGTCCATAACTGAGAATTCAGAATGATACTTCTCCCTACCATGACTGCATAGGGCTTCATTTCCCAGGCGTGCAGGTTGGTGTTATCAATAATAATGGGGGATATGCCATTCCGCATTGCTTTCCTTGCTGTAACACAATGCAACACAAAGGTGAACAACATGCAGCAGTCAGCAGGTCAAGCATCATCCACATTGTTACTGTCATTACAAGAGACTGTCTTCCCACAGGTAGATGCTACCTCATGCTGAACCATTATCAGGGGGTTTCTGTTTGCTGGAATCAACAGGGGTTAAGCCCTGGCATTCTGCAGGGTAGGAAAACATCGAGCTTTTGGCTAAAGCTCCTTCCATGAAATGTATTCCTTTTTAAGCTGCTACAATGTGCATGCATAAAGCCAACCCCCTCCCCATACCTTCCCTGGTTTAGAAAGGAATTTGTCACCTCTTTTCTGGTTCCACTCATGAGCTTCCTCCAAGAAGTTGGGGTTGAACTCATAGGCGCCATCTTCCCTGGAGAAAAAGTCATCGGTGCTGAAAATCAGGGCTCTGGGGTAGTCGTGCTGCAGCTGTCTGCAAAGTGGAGAAAGAGAAAAGGGGTTCCCCCGTTACACTTGGTCATGGGAGAACGGCTCCTCTCCAACTGTAGCAGCAGATAATCATTCTGAGATCTCCACATTTTGAATTCTCAACTTCACTTAAAAGGAGAACCAATTATCTCCAGAAGTCATCACTCCTCAACAGGAGGCAGGAGGCCGAGAGGCCGCTGTGCTTGCTGCCAACTCTTAAAAGTGAGAGGTCACTCACTGATCACGGCCACTGCCTCCTGCAGCGACCAGGATCGACTAAAACTCCAAGGCTAAGTCGAAGGCATGGTGACTGTTTCCTGGCAGACATCAGTTACCAGGGTCACTCCTCTCTGAGACCGCAGTGCCCTCCCACACCTCCCATCGGGCACCGTGCCCCCACGCTGCAGCCCTTCCCCTGGCCCCTAAACTCTTACCTGTCCTGGGTCCCATTCCTCGGAGCTCTGATCTCTGTAAGGACCCATCTGAGCAACTAGTTCTTGCTGAGGTATGAAATGTGGATAAAGGAGATGTGTGTGAGCTACCCTCTGAGTTCTAACAATACCTAAACCAGCGGGAAAAAGCACAAGAGAAGGAGAGGTGAACCCAACGGTGCCCCTGTGCCTTCTTAACCCTACCACTCAGGGCCGACTGAAATATGAAAATGTCACAGAAAACAAGTAACATCACAGAGAGCGCCTTTATGCCAAACAGAGAGGGGAGTTAAGAGCTACAGGAAAGAATTTCCAAAGAGATGCTTCGAGTTGGGATTGCATCATATCTTTGAGCAGGTACTATCAAATCAGATAGTGACCGGGACGGTACGGAACAGCCTCCTTGTAATAAGAAACAAAACCAAAACGAAACAAAACAAACAAACAAACAAAAAAAACCAAAAACCCTAAACCAGAGAAGCTTATTGTCTGGCGATGCATGTCCTGCAGCCCAACAGATTCTGCTAGTGAGTGGAATCCACTCCTACAGCTGCGTGGAGAGTAAAAAGGGCTGAAAAACGACGGGCAAAGCAGGCGGAGGGACCGCGCATGCCCAGTTAGTTTCTGTCCTCAGTAGAGATAGAGGGATTTTATTTTAACTCAGCAAGAATCTGGAGCTGGCCCGGCCATAGTGGCGCACGCCTTTAATCCCAGCACTTGGGAGGCAGAGGCAGGTGGATTTCTGAGCTCGAGGCCAGCCTGGTCTACAGAGTAAGTTCCAGGACAGCCAGGACTACACAGAGAAACCCTGTCTCAAAATGCAAAAACAAAACAACAAAAAAACAAACAAACAAACAAAAAGAATATGGAGCTGTAGAATTGGGCTCCACCCTCAAGCGTCCCCTGCAGCCACCACGAACCCATCTGTCTGAGCTTGTCTTCTCAATTGTAAGACACAGAGGACAATTCGAAAGACTGGAGGGACAGCACTTTGTAAACTGTGAGGCACTCAGCAAAGCTGAGGGTCAGTAATAACTTACCCAACCCAGCCCACCAGGCGATAGGGCCCGAGCCCAGTGCACCTGAGCATGGGGGCTTTCTAGATGTTGCAGTGGATGAGAGAGGGCAAAGGGTAAGAGCTTCCGCTTTGACATGTCAGTACATACACAATCCAGAGACAGAAAACAAGCATCTCTACCTGCATTCTTCAGAGGGCGTGACGGCAGAGTTGGGGAAAAAACAACAAAGTAAATGCAATTTGTTACAGTCTGCGGTGGCACATGGGGAATCCAAGGGACACCTTGATTTTTAACAGCAACCTGACTGTCCTGGGTAGACTTTGAGAACATGTAGGCATACATTTTGTTTTACTGTTTATTTTTATTTATCGAGTTGTGCACCACCTGCAGAGGGACCCATGGAGTCCAGAAGAGGACAGCAGTTCTCCTGAAGCTGGAATTACAGACAGTTGTGAGCCACCGAGTGGGTGCTGGGACTCTCTTCCTGCTCTTAACCTCTGATCCGTCTCTTCAGCTCTGAGATAAAAATTTCCATTTCAAAGGACTAGGAACAATTAGCTAACTTTATTAAACCCCTGGTCGACAATTTCCAGACACCAAGTGTTACAGGAAGCGTTAAGGCACAAAACCTAAAGTAGTTACTTTCAAGACAGGATGCGCTGGCAAAGGGACCAGGCCTCCTGCACAATTTGTGTGACACACGTAGGACAATGTACCAACAAAACTCAAACAATTTGGGCCAGAAACACCAACAGTTAGATAAGCGAGGCACTGCAAAAGAGATCGCATTTGTCTGGGACCTTGAGGACTGAGGAACTTTGTACTTCTTGTGTAAGTCAGGAGTGACACACCCAGGAAATAAATAAGGACAAGGACAGCTTCCTTGTAGTAAGTCATCTGAAACGCTGCACGCAGAGTTTTAAGAGAAATTTGGCAAGCTGGCAGCAGTCCAAAGTGTGACCACAAACCATGGAGACCATGTCAGAGGACCACAGATCATCCAAGAGGGCAGGTTTATGATAAAGACACTAAAAAACGGTTCATGGTAGTTCTCACATACAGAAAGTCTGTGTATGGAAGTGGGGGTGGGGGTGGGGGGATGTGGGGAGACTGCTCAGGAGTCACAGTTTGAGCTGAGTCAGCCCAAGGGTTCTGGTCTTGCCTGGTGTCCTTCACACACAGAGAGTGCAGAGTCTAGGCAAGCCTCCTGTGAGCTTCTGGTGGGCTGGCTCTGAGTCTCCAGGTCCCTGGGCAGGAGGGCATGAGTAGGCACCATAGTGTGTCAGGGAAAGTGAATCAGTCTGCTCTCGTGCATTGGCAGGGTAGAAATCAGTTTTAAGTTCTTGAAATAACTGGGAACACGGGAAATATGGCAGCGCTCAGTCACCCACAGGCATAAAGAGTGGTGGGAGATGGGAGAAGTTGCCAGAGGGCAGAGGAGGACAGAGGTTCAGTCTCCACAGAGAACATTCACTGAACTTGACGACCCCGCTGAAAAGGTGAAACCCCACACCCAAGCCCTGACCTCCAAGGCAAACAGTGACTGAGACCCCGCACAGTGAGGAGGGGTGCGGGAAGCCACTTCATAGATAGGTATTTTAAATTTTGATGAGTGACATAGATATTGGCCAATACGGTCAAGTTTCGGGTTATTTCATAAATATGACTTGTTCCAATAAAATCTCCCATTCAACTGGAAGTCATCTCTCCTGTGTGCTAAGAGGCTGCTGAAACCAAGGCTTATTTTCTTCTGGACCCCCTCCCCAACTACTGTCCCTTCTAAACTGGGTCTCACCTGTCTTCTGTCACTGAACCTTTTGTAAGTCTGGTTTGTTGAGCCTTTTCAGAGATGACTTTTTCTTTCCATGTGTAATCCTTATGGACTCCTGTTTGGCTCTTGGTGGCTTACACTATGGGCAGAAGTTTAAGTCTCTAAGGTTTTCTCTAGGTAGACTTAAAGACACGCCATTTGCTGCATACTTTACTTGCTTCTTAGTCCCTTCTAGACAACACACAAAACAGAACATTGCTGGCCTTTCTGACTGCCATACTTTACTCAGAGTGAAACTGCTCAGGTCCATGACTGGGCATCATGTCTCCGTTCCTAAGACTCATGTGACCGTGGGTTCCCCTGTTCTCCCAGCAAACTAGCAGAGTGTGCATCTCCAGTGTGGCGCCAGGCTGCTTTCCCCTTTGCTCTGTTCCTTTCATTTTTTTTCTTACTTCTATCTAAATGTCAAATTAGCACCTAACGCCATAGCAACATATTGAAAACTCAAGACAGTAGAAACACTAGCAAAGCAGAAGTGATTAAGTGACAGTATTTCGACTATAAAATTTAAGTGTAAGCAATAAATACCATTGCACCAGCTTCAGAGATGAGGGGCGTGCCTCAGAGCTAACCTTCTCTATGGTGGTCAGGAGCCTCACGCATTAGGGCAATTGAGCAAATGAAAAACAGAAGAACATAGAAGAAATGAAAATAGACAATCACTGCCACGTAGTTTCCCCTCCTCCACTGGCCCTCTCCAAACTCACTAAAATTACAAGAGAAATTCTGGCTCTAACCTGTATCTCATAGCTTACTCTCTCATGATTATTTAGCCGTCAAGAGTTATGGCGTGATGGGTATCTATCAGCTGAGAAGGTCCAATGTTACGTAGGTCTCCCTGATACCCCTGCCTTTACATTTTCAGACGTGTTGGTAGATGGATCCCTATTCATGACCCAGCTTGGGCGATCCCCCTGGTAGTTCTGTGCATTGAACATCCTCTCAGTAAGCTCTCTTTTCAGCTTCAGGAGCTGAAAAGATCCACACATCCTCTCTGGTCACCATGTCCCTTAAACTTCATTTCCTCTGCCTTTTTCTTCTTTTGGTTTGCACCTGGACTTTTTTTTCTGCCTGATCTCACTTTTTTTTAACTTCTAATTAGAAAATGTTCAAAATTATATACAAATGGGGGAAACACAGAACAATGAGCACCGCTTACCCTCTGTCTACAGTCGCTAGATTTTCATGTTTGGTCTCAATCATTCTGTTTCCTCTAGTCAAGGCTCTTTAATCCTGTGTTCCTTCTCTGCCAACATTCTTCTAGGTAAGCTCAATGCTTGAATTCATGTCATAAAGATTTCAAAATTTGGGCTGGAGAGATGGCTCATCAGTTAAGAGCACTGATTACTATTCCAGAGGTCCGGAGTTCAAATCGCAGCACCCACATGGTGGCTCACAACCATCTGTAATGAGATCTGATGCCCTCTTATGGGGTGTCTGAAGACAGCAACAGTGTACTTACATATAATAAATAAATAAAAACCTTTGGGCCAGAGTGAGTGGGAGAAGGGAAAGGGGTAAAAAAAAGACTTCAAAATTTCCTCTCACAGTTTCATAATTGAAAAATACTTTAATTCATTTTATATTTAAATATTTAAAATTTTCTCTTATGGTTCCCCAAACGATCTTCATTCATTCCAAGTGCTATCTTTGGTAATTATGTGTCTTTGTTGTCTTTAAAACTGTCCCCATGTCTCTCTCTCTTTCTGGAAGAGTCCAGATGAGTCTCTGGTTGTTTGCTCAGGATTGGGTCCAGACTAAACCTTTTGGAAGGGTGGTATGTAGGAGAGATGTTTTTTCCTGATCTCACGTGACACCCACCCACTGCGCCCATGCAGACACTCGGCTAAACTTCCGGGTCAGTGAGTCTTCGTCTGGGAAATAAGCTCATTGGCTGGCTTAGTGACAATACTAATGTGTGAAGCCAGGACCACGTGACTGTCCTGGCTTCCAGTAGCCTTCCCGGTGCAGCCGACACCTCAAGATCCTGCGAGTCTTAACGTCTCTCATTTGAAATTCTTGTCATATCTTCTGGGTAGAACTGTCTTATAAAGAGCTGCCTCTCTTCTCTTCTCATAATCTTTATCTTATTTGTTTATTTATTCATTGCTATGAAGCTCAAACTACTTTTGCCTCGGCTTCTCAAGTGCTGGGATCGAAGGCATGTAGCACCATCCTATACTTGCTTGCTACAGTAGCTCTGATAGGCTTAAAGTTCACTATGCAGACCAGGATGGTCTCATAGTCAAGGCCAATCCTCCTGCCTCTGTCTCCCCAACGCTGGGATTCCAGGCATGTGCCCTCCTCTCATTTACAGTGTTCCAGCTGTCCCAAGTTCAGCTGGTGATACACTTCAAGCCGGCTCCTCTTAGGAAGAGGCTCCTGCTTGTGAAAAGTATCCTTATATTTCCTAGTTAGCAAAGACACACAGGAAACAGTAAAGTGCTAAAAAGGAAGGGTAGGCTCCTGTACTCCTTCATGTAAAAATAATTCCTAACATTTGGTCTTATATAGAAAGAAATCTTTAACTCCTCTATTAATTGCAAGTGTTTATGCACATGTGTGAGGTCGGAGGACAAGTGTCAGGGGTCATTTCTCTCCCTTCACCATTCAGGTTCCAGAAGCAAACTAGGGCCGTAAGGCTTGGTGGCTAGTGCAATTAAGGAACCCAAATTGTGTGTGTTTGTTTCCCTGCTCGCTTGCTTGTTTCATTTCTGAAAACGAGTCTCACTGGGTCACCTTCACAGGCCAGGAACTCACAGAGATCAGCCTGCCTCTGTCTCCCAAGTGCCAGCATTAAAGGCATGTGCCATCACACCCAGAAGACATCTTTAAAAAGTTCACCTTTTGTATGAAAACGGGAATGTGATATAAATCATACTAAGTTTTTGCCCGCAGTATTTTTTTTATATATAACAAATTGTTGCTCACCCTATGAGATTTTTTTTTCTGTGACATTTCAACACATGGCAGCTTACATCTATTCAAGGGGATATGCCACAGTTTACCTAAGAATTATTTCTTGACTACCCAGTGTGCTGTTCTTGCCGCCTCCTGTCTGTTGGTCAGAGGCTCCCCATCAGGAGGGTTATCTTACCGAATTTCACTTTCCTATAGGATAGAACAACTGCTTTTTAATGTTATTTACAGAAATCGCTAGATTATAAAGGCTAAGTCTTTACAAACACACCCCCACCACATACGACTTCTTTTATCTTCAAATTGTGCCCTTGATGGACATCAGAACAGTCTTTGGCACCCCAAGATTATGTCAGTGTGTCTATATTGTAGTGCATGTTCCTCCTCGCTCCATCTGAAACTTTACGTATGCACAGTACTGGTTAGGGATCTAACTTGATTGTTTTTCTACCTAGGACCCCGGCTGTCCCCAAACTGCTGCCTAAGTGTCTTGTCTTTTCCCATCATTTTGAAATACTTTCTACACTGTACCACATGACTGCACAGTTAGAACTGTCATCGGGCTTTACCATTTTGTTCCTCTGTTTGGATCAATCTTCTTGCCTTCCTTACTAATATTTTTACTATACTCAGTGGTGAGGATATTTCCTTTTTCCTTTTTTCTTTTGTTTTTTTTTGGTTTTTTTTTTTTTTTTTTTTTTTGGTTTTTTAAGACAGGGTTTCTCTGTGTAGCCCTGGCTGTCCTGGAACTCACTCTGTAGACCAGGCTGGCCTCGAACTCAGAAATCCTCTGCCTCTGCCTCCCAAGTGCTGGGATTAAAGGCATGTGCCACCACTGCCCGGCGAGGATATTTCCTTTATAAAAATTTATAGTTCTACTTTTTAATTGTTGTTGCAGAAGTGTCTCTGAACAATGTCAAGGAAAAACATCTCCTTCTTGCTCCATGATAGTTTTAGTAACTTCCCCAGCGTGGTCAGCAGGAAACAAAGACCTTGGTGTGTCTGAGCTTGCCCTAACCTTTGTAACACTTTTATGAAGTAAATAATAGTGCCTCCAGTTTGCAGATAATGAAACTTGGAGAGATTAAATAGCTGGCCAGGGTTCAAAGTTTCCAAGTGTCACTGCCAAGGTGTTCCTTCATGTCTAGAGAGAACCATGCTGCGTGGTGTCACACTCTGGGTGTTCTCCTAGCTCTGGAGGAATGCACCTTACTGTCTCACCTATCGGCGACATGTAGCCACAGTCTGCACGTGTGTGCCTTCACCTGCAGTTACAGTCCACCTTTTATTATGACACTTCCTTAATTAAAAAGAAAAACTGACATGTGTATGTGAGTGCCTGGGTGTGTGTCTGCCCGATGCCCGTGGAGACCAGAAAAGAGCATCAGATCCCCTGGCACTGGAATTAGAGATGGCTATGAGCCATCATGTGGTTGCTTCGAACGAACCCTGGTCCTCTGGGAGAGCAGCCAGTGCTCTTAACCTCTGAACCACCTCCAGCGCCAATGATGACACACTTACACTGAGTTACATCATTGAACCTTGGCCACATTTCTCCCCTGTCGTCCTCAGCAGCCCTGTGCGGCCACCATTCAAGGCGCATCCCAGCTGCCCGGCAACTCTAGGTTTTGTTCTGCACCACAAAAGGAGGCAACAAACCCCTGAAACTGCAGCTTTAAAACATACACTGCCACACACTCTTGGAAATGACTGCACGGTGACAGCCTTCTTGGGAGGTGTCTTGGGACCCATTGCTGCCATAACTGCTGCGTCTTCAGCTCAAAGAGGTCACATGTCACAGGCAATGCATGGTCATATTCACACTTGCTCTGTGTTGCTGTGTGGTTTTCTGCTTTGTGATTCTGCTAACCTGTGCCTCTAAAGAACTTTACAGCTCCGAAGTTTACCTCAGAGTCTTTAACACACACACACACATTCACACACTTGCTTGGCAATGTCCTTTTCCTTTGTAACCTGCTTTTCCGTCAACACCCTTCTTCAGAGCCCTCACTTGTCTCTACATCACAGAGAATCTTGCAACATAAACAAGAGTTAAATCCCGAGGCAGTGAGGACCAGGCTGGGACCCTGTGGACCTTCCACCCTGGGCTGTTCGTCAGCACCATCTCCTCTTGGTTCTGGGGTTCAGTTCAGCCAGCTGCCCACTTTAACCCTGGTGCTCCTGGGCTCCTCCTGGGCTCCACTCCCACTCTCCATAGCGCCCTCCTGGAATCACAGGATTAATTCCCTTACATTGAACACTTATTTCCCTGCCGCAAGCATATTAGGTCTACCTGGGCAGGGTCTTTTTTTTTTTTTTTTTTAACTAGTGCTTCCCAAGTACCTAGAGCATTGCCTGAAATATGAGTGGAAAGATGGAGTACTGCATGCTTTAGATCTCTTCACGTTGGTGGTACACAGGCTAGGTTCATCCCCTTTAACTCCCACATAGCACTCCGTTATCCATGATTTAAAAGAAACAAACAAACAAAAAACCTAACATTAGATGCTGTGTCCCAACTGCTACTCCAGGGCTTTTTATTTCCTGTATAATGAATGCTCAAGTAGTGGAGCTGGAGAAACAGCTCAGTGGTTAAGAGCACCGACTGCTCTTCCAGAGGTTCTGAGTTCAATTCCCAGCAACCACATGGTGGCTCACAACCATCTGTAAAGGGATCCGATGCCTTCTTCTGGTGCTTCTGAAGATGTGTACTCATATACATTAAATAAATAAATAAATAAACCAAAACAAGACGGCAATAACACAGGCTCTGACTCCAGATCCCCACACTAACCCCTAGGTCAGAATGTTAAAGATAAAACGAAGCCTATCAATCTCTAGCTTTCTCTACAGACACTTGGGGTACTCACAGTGATGCCTGCCATGAAGAAACTCCAATGACTGATCTCTTGTGTGCATTTCAGGTTGACCTGGGGCGCACACTTCAAGTGCACTAGCTCCGGCGGGCTTTGGGATTTTGACTGTGTTTGTGTGGGGTGTTTAACATGGTAGAGATCGCTCTGAAATTATCATTCATCTCCAGGACGGAAGACACGCTCCCTGAAGGCAGGGTTTCTGTGTTGTGTCTGGCACTCCTATCTCAGTCTCTAGAATGAATGCCAGGCACACAGGAGGTAACAAATACTTGGAGAATGAGGGTTTTTTTTTCTTAATATACAATTTATTTTTATTTTCTGTTCATTGGTCTTTTGCCTGCATGTGTGTCTGTGTAAGGGTGTCAGAAACCCTGGAACTCGAGTTACTACCAATGGTTGCGAGCTTCCATGTAGATGTTAAGAATCGAGCCCAAATCCTCTGGGAACACAGCCAGTGCTCTTAACCACGGAGCCATCTCTCCAGCCTGAGGGATGGCTCTCGGATGCCATATTCTTTAGCCATAACTTTGCAAGCTCTTCTTACAGGGTCTCAAACTCTGTGGTACTGTTGTCAAGGTCAGCCTCCAAAGAGGCCTGGGAGGGAGGAGCATTCTACCCAGCACTCAGCAGCTTGGGGGGGGGGCAGTGGGGAGAAGGGGGCAGGGGGGACCCTGGGCAGCTTCCTGAGGGCCGGTGTTGCCAGCCCCCACATTACTGCTGGGCCCTGACCTTGGGAGATGGGCCTCGGTCTCCACTGTGTCTCTCAGCTCCGCTTCTCAGACCTAATTAGATAAGCAGCCTTCCACTTCCCGAGAAACTTCTACTGTGTCAATGGGCCACAAAGGCTAGTAACAGTTCCTGGGCTGGCCTATGGTTCACTATCTCTCACTTCCATGTTTCTGGGATCCAACAGCAGACCCCCCTGCCTCCCCCCACACACACACACCGTCATCTGGCAGTACGGGTCCACCTACCTCTAGATAAGCTCTTCTTGCTATCTGACACATGGACAGCCTGTCATGTCTAGCAATGGGATCTGCTCCCTGTCCTGTTCTCAGTCCATCAATCATGGTCGCTTGTTCTCAGAACTGGGGGGAAGGAATCAGGAACTAAAGCCCAGGCTTCTCGTTGATCCAGAGGGCAGCAATCCAGGCCCTCACTTTACTGTGGACCACAGGTAGTGACAACCACACATTTGATCATAATTTTTAAATCTATCTTTAATTTAAAGATCAAATAAAGGGGCTGTTTATCAAATGCTTTCATACACTGAAAAGAAATAGAGTTCTCTGCATCAAATGCTTTCTCGGATGTGTGGTATAGCCTGCCCTCCTCCCCGTGTCTTCTCTACACCACACACTCCTCTCACATCTGCTCACAGGAGCAGCCTCTTCTTGCTTTTCTTCTTTCCTCAAAAGCCACACTAGCATCTGAGTGTCTGTCTCTGAGGAAGTCTCCAGAGTTGCCTTTCGTTAACGATCCACGCAACAACTCTTTTGTGAGTTCCAACAAGATGCAGGTCTTCTTTTAGAGGCAGGACAGAAAATAAAGACAGTGTTGGGCTGGAGAGATGGCTCATCAGATAAGAGCACTGTTCTTCCAAAGATCCTTAGTTCAATTCCCAGCAACTACACAACCATCTGTAATGAGATCTGATGCCCATTTTCTGGTGTGTGAAGACAGCTACGGTGTACTCATACACATATATAAATATATGTATATATATATGCACATATATATATATATATACATATATATATATATATATATATATATATATATATATATATATATTTGGAGTTGGAGAGATGGCTCAGTGGTTAAGAGCACTGACTGCTCTTCCAGAGGTCCTGAGTTCAATTCCCAGCAACCACATGGTGGCTCACAACCATCTGTAATGGGGTCCAATGCCCTCTTCTGGTGTGTCTGAAGAGAGTGACAGTGTACTCATATACATAAAATAAATAAATAAATCTTTTAAAAAAAAGACAGTATTTGTTGAAACAGGATCTAATATAGTCCAGGTGGGCCTCAAACTTACCGCAATCCTTCTGCCTGCGACTCAGTAAGCACCAGGACTACAGGTATGTAACTCAGGTATAGTTTTATATGGAGATAAAGATGTAGCTTAGATATAGTTTCTGACTCAAAGAACTTACATCACATCTGCTGAAACTCATATTCTAACAAAGAGGTATGTTTTGGGGGTAGAGGCATCTGTTTACGAAAAGAAGAGTCACAGAATAAGCTAAATAAAGCTTTGGAGTCTCCCTGGATAGCAGAGAAAGCCCGTCCTCCTCGTATGGTATTCTCAATTCTGAACGAGCAGCTCTAAGATCATCCTTCAACAGGGTGCTCCATGACTCTGGGGACAATGCATGGAGGAACGTTTGCCTCGGAAGAGCCCCTGTGAGCTCACCATTGCGTAAGTGTGCCATGCTCTGATCCCAGCATTTCCATGTATGAAACAAAAAGCACAACCGGGTGGTGGTGGTGCACACCTTTAATCCCAGCACTTGGGAGGCAGAGGCAGGCGGATTTCTGAGTTCGAGAGTTTGAGGCTAGCCTGATCTACAGAGTGAGTTCCAGGACGGCCAGGGCTACACAGAGAAACCCTGTCTCGAAAAAACTAAAAAGAAAAAAAAAAAAAGCACAAGGTTGGGACTGGAGAGATGGCTCAGCCATTAAGCACACTGGTTGCCCTTGCAGAGGACCAGGGTTCAGTTCCCAGCACCCACAGGGCAGCTCACACCCATCTGCAATTCCAGTTCCAGGGGATCCAAACCCCTTTCCTGGCCTCTGAGGGTACTGTATGCATAGGGTCCATGTACATACATATAGGCACAACAACACGCACATAAAGACAAATAACTCTTAGGAGCCCCTAGTCTCCTCCCTCTTCCTGGATCCTTACCTTGATATAACCAAGAGCTTTTTCCAAGCCATGCACAAGATGCAACCAAGAGTCTTTCCCATGTTCATTAGTTTCTCACAAGCCTTCCCCAGTTACACAGGGTTAGGCAGACTTTAGATGACTTGAAGGAACCAAAAAATAATAAAATAACATCTTATTGTATTAGAGTCCAGATGGCCCTGGAGAGCATCCTTCTACAGCTATTTCACTGGAGTACCAAAAAGGAAGTCAGTTAAGTCGAAAGCACACTACCTCGTAAGCCTAGCTAGAGACCAGAAGCTGCCATCCCTCTCCAGTACACTGTGATCAGCTGAACAACCCACACTTACAGTCTGAATCTCAGCTCCCAGTGAAATCCACTAGCAAAAGACCTTGGTGATATTTCTAATTAGGAGAAACATCCCTTTTTAATACCGACAATGATAAAAGGTAGCTTCCTTACCCTGAGATTTGAAGTCCAGGTTAAATCAGGCCCCTAACAGGGACCTGAAGGGTTTTCTACCACACCTGATGTTTCATAGACTCAGACCTAGCGATGGAGGTCTGTGGTAGTGTGCTTACCTGCCATGTGTGGGGCTCTAGCTCTAAGCTCAAATATTTAAAAACCATGGTGGGAGTGGGCTCAGCCCTATGACTTTGATGGAGTCTTATCATAGAAGAGTCTTGGGCCCAGTTGGATGAATACTGCGAGAGCTTCTTAGCAGGCTCCTTGGCCACACCCCTTAGCCTTAGCCACACCCCTTAGTCGTTCCTGTGAAGGCGCCCTTCTTGACTTCTGCACTCACTTCTACTTCCTTTCAAATCGTAGTCCACACCTGTGGTACTACAAGCCCTCATCAGCTGCTCCTCCCCCATGTCCCCAGCAGGGCCAGGACACACGATGATGAGGTTCCAATACGGTGGGGGCCACTTCCCCTAACATGGCCTTTTGTGAGTGATTATAAACCCATAAGACACTAGGAACTCTACTTCTTGTAAAACTCACAGGGCACTCAGTCTCCATTTGTCTAACCCCCCAGAGGGAAGTAATGCAAGGACCCTAGTTAGTGAAATTTAGGAAAACCATGAAAAACTGGAAATGCTAGTAAACATTTCCCACAGTGGCTTAACCAGAGAGGTCTGAGCTGTCACCTGTCTGCTACTGTATTGTGATGTATAAAAAGTGGAATATTGTCAACTCTCGGTCTTGGTCTTCCCTCTGAAGGAGAGCCATTCCCTCATCCGTGAACTGGTCCCTGTTCTCAGTGATTCTGTTCCCACGTCTTTCTCCTCACCTGTTTGTCCCCACATCTTACTAGACAAGCACCCTTCCAGTCCTGAGAGATGTGAGAGGAGGAAGGACAGCCGTTAGGCAGCATCCTTTGACCCTAGCTGAATACTGAATACATTGGGAGTTGTGTGTGATGGTGCCAGAGGGTGAAGATCTCAGAGGGACCAGAACGTAACCAGCACTATGGTGCAAGACCTGGCTTTCACAGGTAGGGAAAGATGAAAAAAATTTCAGGGAACAGATAGAAGAATGAAGACGTTTAATTTTTCAAACAAGGCTACTTGAATGGAAAGACTCCTATTGCCGTTCACAGAGACGCCTTAGTTGTACAATGGAACACAATGGAATATTTTATTCACACATAAAATTAGGGCATTCTCAGGTGTGGCACAAGCATGAACCTTGGGACAGGAGGCAGAGTGAGGGACAGGACAAATTATGATTCACATTCATGACGCACTTAGACCAACAAGAACACAGAGGCACTGAGGAACTTGCAGGCTGCGGGAATAAAGGGGAGAGAAGGGGCCAAGGGGTGGCTTCTGTCGAGGGTGATTAAATAAAGAAATACAGTGACAATCACTGCATGGCAATGATCTGTATCCTTTAAAGAGGTGAAAATAACCACAACAGAGACATTAACCAACACACGAACTCATCCACACACACGCACGCATGCACACACGCACTCAGGGCACGCGCACAGTTCTGGACCACAAGCCCAAGAGCAAAAGGGTCCCCCAACTTTTAAAAGCTTCATTTTTATTATTTGTGTGGTGGGGGGGGGAGGGTGCACACGCATGCGTGCATGCCTGCATGTGTGAGGTATGAGTCGCATGGTGTACCACAAAGACTGTGGTGGCCAGAAGACAGCCTTACACTGTCAGTTTTTCCCTCCACCTTTCTGTGGGCCCTAGGGATTGAACCCAGGTTTTCAGGCCTACACAGCAAGCACTTCAAAGACCTGCTGAGCCATCTCTTGGGCCCTGTGTTCAACATTTAATTGTCTCCAAGATCCAGCTTTGGGCCTACCTAGTCAGTGGATTTACTGCTAAGAAATATCCCCTTCAGTCAAGCCCAGCAGATCAACGGGCTCTTTCCCATCCCCCACCCTACTCCCTCTTCAAGGCCTAGACACGAACCACCTCCATGTGGAGGAGGCTCTGTCCCTAACGGGTTTTCACCCTCTGCTCAGGCTCCCTCAGCCTAGAAGGCTATCGGCACAAAGGCACTGTTCCCTTTGCACCCCACTTGCCTACAGACAGAACTGATTGTTACCTGTTTGCTTTTGCTTGTCACTCTGAAACACCTTCAAGGCCCTTCTACAGCCTTACTGAGCATAAGTCTCAGTAAGCAAGGGAACATGGTCACTGTTGATTAGCGACCCTCACGTCCCACAGCGCCTGTGTTTGCTATGCTCTCTGTGATCTTCACAATGAATGTGTTTGTGAGGTTGTCTTGTGTTCCCAGAGAACCTCAGGTGTTAAGGAAGCAAGACAAAATGCCACAGTTGTTAAAAGTCCATCTCTTCAGGAGTTTCCTAGTGTATGTCCAACTGGAAATCAACCTATGAAAGACTTTTCCTTGAGAGAAGGACATAGTTATTAGCCAAGTCATCAAACAGAGAACTTTTTCCTGACTGTGCCTTGGTGTTTCACCTTTAGAAAGTTAGTACGTGGCTGGAGAGAGGGCTCAGCAGTTTACAGCACTTGTTGCTCTTCAGGGAGCCCGGGTTGGATTCCCAGCACCCACATGATGGTTCATGACCATCTGAAAGTCTAGTTCCAAAGGAGGCAGTGCCTTCTCCTGACCTTTCTAGGCATCAATTACACATGTGGTAAACACACACGTGTGCAGGCAGAACAACCACACACAAATAGCTTTCAAAAATTTGGTTTTGTTGTTGTTGTTGTTGTTTTTGGTTACCAAGCAACACACAACTGTTGCTGAAGATCATAAAGTAAATGAGGAGAAAGTCTACCATCCCATTACTAAGTCAGCACCCGTGGGTGCCTACTTCTCTTCTTCTCACAGTTTGTTTTTCTAAGCATCTCTAACAGACCCCTTTCTCTGAGCATAAAATGAGGTTTGCGTGTCTCTGTGTAGCTTTCTTCTTAGTTTGTTTTTCGTTTTGGGGACAGGAGTTCATGTATCCCAGGTTGGTCCTGAACTCACCATGTAGCCAGAGATGATCCTGAACTCCTGATACTCCTGCCTCTACTTCCCAAGTGCTGGGACCACTGGTGTGCACTGCCCCAGCCGCTCTGTGATGCCTTGAATCTAAGGCTTTGTACGTGCCAGGCAAACATTCTATCCACTGAGCTACAGGCTGGGACCTGTGTATATCTCTTAAGACAGGTTTTTAGTTTCAAGAAAGAATATATTTACAGGTCACACGTGTGTGTGTGTGTGTGTGTGTGTGTGTGTGTCTGTGTCTGTGTGTGTATGTGTGTATCTGTGTGTGTGTGTATGCTTCCATTAGTTACTGCGTGACTCACAAGCTAATCTATTTTTATATTTACTATTTAATTAATATATTTATTTAAGTTGTCTTCTCTGTCACATAAGTGCTCTCTCTGATGAACATTCCTCTGTCTCCACACACTTGTCCAAGCATTTCCTCAGGATGAGTTCCCGGGACTGGAATCATAGTCCGTAGCAGCCACCAATCCCCAAACGATGCTTAACTGAAAGCAGATTCTAATGCAGATTTAGAATGCACCTAGCTTGAGTACTGTGATGTTGTTAAAACGTTTAAACCAGCCGGGCAGTGGTGGCACACGCCTTTAATCCCAGCACTTGGGAGGCAGAGGCAGGCGGATTTCTGAGTTCGAGGCCAGCCTGGTCTACAGAGTGAGTTCCAGGACAGCCAGAGCTACACAGAGAAACCCTGTCTCGAAAAACCAAAAAAGAAAAAAAGTTTAAACCAGATAAAACTCAATTTAAAAAGAAAATCTAAAGAATTCAGAAAGATGTTTTCCATATACCACCCAGTTGGATATGAAGATTCTAGAATATAATGTTGACTTGAAAGACAAGACATATCCTATTTTTAAAAGAGACTTTTATTAGTTACTTAGTCAAATGAGATATAAAGGTTAAGCAGAAAAAGATGAACCCTTATTTGCAAAAACTAACTTTCTCCAACATTAAAGAAAAAAGTTTTATTGATCTGATTTAAGAAATACATGTTCATTATAAAAAATGTGGAAAGCATATAGAGAAAGTGACTCTCAGGATCTAGCAAATACACAATACCCATATAGTTTCTATGTTCTACACAATGGATTTAAAGCAATCTTCTGGTCTCCTCTCTTCTGTTCCCTCCCTGGGAAACACCGTTGGGGAAAGGCCTTGTTGTGACTTCCAGACCAGTTCTTACTTGCTCTGAGCTGCAACCCACCCTGCTGAACTTTATATATAAACCCACAACCCACCTGGAAGCATGCCAAGCTCCTGAGGCCCAAAGCTTACACTGCTCAGCAGGGGGGTTGGGGGGGGGCGAGCCCATGGCACGCTTCCTCCGATCACAGCCAAGGATGCCTCTGTAACTCAAAGGGCTCATCTCAGCCTATCTATCACTCACCTAACTAGTGACTACGTCTCGTCTCCAGTGAGTGGCAGAGCTTGGCTAGGAAGCCATACTTGATCTGAGGCCAGCACTCTTTAGGTCTGGCAATAAAGAGAAAACTCTCGATTAAACCCTCTAATGTAATCACCTCTTAGAAGTCACAGAGAGGCGTAAGGGTGGCTGAAGAGAGCAGCTAGCTAGTGATGAGGTAATCTACAGCGGGCTTCTGCTTTCAGATCAGGGCTCACCCAATCTGTCCCTACAGGTGTTTAGTGAGATGTTCTCTTGTCCGATGTCTTCTGCTTAGTCAAATGTCAAGCAGAAATTAAAATCCTAGAAGTGTAGAAAAGGAGAGAGAGAAAGGCCCTTAAAAGACTCCCCGGGGCCAAGCCCTGGCTTTCCCTCCCTCGGGCTCGGCTCTCTTCCCTGTTCTCTGATCCTCACACTACTTCCTCTCAGCACGGGTTACAGATGTCATGGCTAAAAGTTACCTCCTTCTCTGACTTTCAGCGTATGACAGATTACAGGCTGGCAAAGCGAACGTGAGATCGAACAAGATTCAGCATCCTGAAAACACCTGGTAACAGATGCACCCGCTGTGAATTGCTGTATCACAAAATAACCAAGTTGTCCGGGGTTCCACACCACCCAACCTGCCACGGCCTCTGGAAAGAACCTACAGAAGGGTGTCTTAGAAAAAGGGTACCAGTGTAGCCTTCGCAAGTCACCTATCCCTTTAAGATGCAAAGGTACCAATTTTCATTAGCTGGATCCTTCTCTTCCACAAATCAGCTAGAACCCCAACACAAATGTCAGTCCCTTTATCCGGCCATCTCAGCTTCCCCATCATCCACATCCAAAAGACTCCGGCCCTCCCCCTGTGATCACTACTACCTGGTGCCATGGAAATCAGCATGTGACCGCAGGCCACCTTGATTCTTCAGCGGTTCCGGGGTCCTAGGGCTAGCCTTAAATGATGAGATGGAAAGCACACAGGTGGCAAGTGACTGCTTCTATGGACTAGTGTGTGCCACATAATGTTCATGGCGGGTAAGACAGGGCCCCTATCTTCAAGTATCTCACAGAAGGAAAAAGCAATCGTGTGCAAACCTAAGCGTAGTCACAGAGATGTAAACAGGAGCGAAGGCGCGGAGAAGAAGGGCGGCTTCTACGGCAGGGTGAGGCAGCTGCGAGGGGAGGTAATCAGAACCGGTTTTAAAAGGCTAGTGACATCAGTCGGGCAAAGGGTGGCGGTGGGAAAGCCAGGCAGGAGGGCCAGCATCATCAACCACAGCAGGGAGAGAGAACCAGTCCAACGTTGCTGGAACACCAAGTGCAGGGCAGGGAGTGGAGGGCGTTCAGGCTGGAGCGGTGGGCCTAGCAAGGTGCAGCAGGCAGCAAGCCCGCGCAGTTCTCTCGGCCCGGGGACCCGGAGGAGCCGCTTACGCAATTCGCAAGTGAACGAATTTGGGCGCCCGCGGAAAGGTTGTCGGGGACGGTCGGTGGTGGCGCCGCCAGCCCCCCCGCCCCCAACCCAGAGCACCTGTGCGCCTTCGCAGCCGCCAAAGCGGCCGCAGGCTGCGCCGATCCACCAGATCTCAAAGCGGCCCCCCTGGTCCCCGGCCAGCGCCGCGCGGAAGACCCCCGACCCGGAACCCCCCGAACTCGCTCCGGTGACAAGCGCCTGTGGACGCCGTGGCGGCTGCCTGCGCGCCAGCGGGCTGGGAGCGGGTTTCTCTGCAGTCGCCACAAGGTTTTTTTGTTTTTGTTTTCCCCCGAAGAGCTGTCCCCGCGGGCCTGCCCGACCCTGGGGGTGCTGGGGACGAAGGTTGCCCCGGGTGGCACCAGGCGGGCCGAGCGCGGCGCGGAAGGGCCGGCGGCGTCTGGGGCTTGCGCAAGGCGCAGTGCCGAGGTCCGTCCTCCCGGGCCGGCGCGCGGCAAAGCTCTCGGGCGCGCGGGGCAAGGGCAGGGGCGGCGCGCAGAGCCGCTCGGGGCAGGGGCGCGCGTGGGCGCCAGGCCGCTCTCATTACCTGGCCAGCGTGGTTTTCCCCGAGCCCGGGAGGCCGCGCAGGAGGTAGAGGTGTTTTCTAAAGCTGTGGCGGCGCGGAGGTGGCCCCCGCGCGGGCGACGGCCGAGGAGGCGGCTGCTGCTGCCGCTGTTGGAGGCTCAGCCTCCCGAACGATTCCAGAAAACTGTCCTCCATGGGGAGGGGGGCTGGCGGCGAGGGCCCTGGGCTCCCTTCCTGAAGTCACGGTCTTGGCCAAAGCTGTTGTTTTTGTGACTCTCCGGCCATGTGATAGATGGAGGGGCGGGCGCTCGGAGCCCAGCCCCTCCTCCCGGCCCCGCGAACCGCGGGTGGGGGCGTCTCTACCTGCGAGGCCCCGGGCGCTGCGACTCTGACAGCCGCGGGAAAGCGTGGGTGACGCAGCCCCCGGCGCTCCCCACTGCCAGTCCCCCGCTGCCTTCCGCTGTCCTTCCCGAGGGAAGGGGCCTGGCCCCGGGGACACAGTGGGAGGTTTCCCTGCAGTCACAGTGGAAGCCCAGCCCTCTTCTTACAGCTCTGCCTCGTCTCACTTCAGACAGGCCTAGACCTTGAAAGTAAATACTTTCGGTTGGAGATTAAAGAGTGTGACAAGCTCCTCAGAACAGTCACAGTAAAGGCCATTGTCTCCCCTACTGCGTGTGCATCAGCACCTGGCTGGGGTCCCAAGGGCTGAGGTACACACTCCTTCAGGGTCCTGTACAGTTAGTTCCTTAGTACCGGTACCGGCCTGCCAAAACTATCCTTAAAAAGCTGTATGCAACTTTTAAGTCTTGTCTTACTCCTTGGGTCTCGGGTGGACTCAGGAGGCTGCATGAATACCTTCTGCTGCCACACAGCAGAGGAGATTATCCTGGGACCATTTATAGAAAACCAAGTTCACGTTGCAGGAGTTGGCGGCACCCATTGGTAGGTACTGGCTGTGACTCTCCAGTATTTCCCTATAGAAGCTCCTGGTTTTCGGAATAAAACTGTTCAAAATTTACATCCTAGAACCTCCGAGATGTTGGTGGCTTTGGCTACAATTGTTGTAAAAAATAAAAACATTTTGTGTCTGGCACCTAAGTAATGGGCATTACGAGAAGGAACTGTGGAGAAAGAAGTAGTTTCTAAGACTCAGAACCAGAGATTTCCTGATCGGGTTCTGCCTGCGCAGCTATCTGGCTTTGGACTTCCCCTGGTTGGGGTGTGGGAGTGAGGCAGGCTGCTCCCCGGGGAATTCCCCTCCCGGCATGAAGCTACTTCTTTAGTCCTTCTTAGTACTGTAAAAACTCTGTGTGTACGTTGAGGGGAAGTATGAGGAACGGAGAAGACACGTTTGTATAGAAATACATCCCAGTTTACGTATGATGAGGAAGTGAATCTCCAGCACCCTGAGCGCACCCTTAGCACACAGTTACAAACGTGGTTTCCCTCGGCCTCAAATACTTTCTTTTTCATTCCAATTCTCTGCTGTCCAGTAAGGAGCTACTGTCACATAAGGCCATGGGGGCATTTGGGGTGTGGATGGTACAAAATGGGGTTAAGGGGCTTGATTCGGCAGCACCTTAAATTGGAATGATGCAGAGCAGATTAGCATGGCCCCATGCAAATTCATGAAGTGTTCCATATTTTTAGGGGTCCTGCCTTTCTTGTTGAGTAGAGATCTTAACCCTGGTCACTCACTGATCCCTGTTTTTCTAGAATAAAACACAACAAACAAACCCAAAAATGTGGTTAACACACACTGAGGGCTGAGGAGATGGCTCAGTAGGCTAGAGTCTTAGTGTGCAAGCATGAGGACATGAGTTCAAATCCACAACCCCCATGTAATAAGGCGGGAGGAGTGGCTTAGCAGAGCAGCTACAGCTTCAGTGAGAGACTCTGTCTTATAGAGATAAGACAGAGACCATAAGGGAGACACCTGACGTGTCCTCTGGCCTCTACATGCATGAGCACAGGCATGTTGTACACCCTCATATGAGCACGAGTGTACACACATGCACACACACACTCACACACTCAAACACCATGGAGAGATGGCTCAGGGACTAGGATTAGTGTTTCCTTCCCAGCGGCTATGTGAGGTGGCTCACAAGCACCTTTAACTCTAGATCCAGGGGATCTGTGGTACGGGGCTATCCTTTGAGCCAAACAACCCCATTCTTGAGGTATTCAGCTGATCTGGCTTGCACAAATCTAAGCTGGGCTGGTTGCCGATTTACGTCCCCTATAAGAGGACTGGGGAGAGTCACCAGACCCTTAGCTCCTTCCTGCCTGTCGAATGCAGCTCTGTCCTAACAACATGCAGCCTGGGGAGAAGACTCCATCTATGCGGCAATATGGGAAGGCCCTCGTCCAAGTCTGGTGGGTGAAGACTTTGTGGTGTGGCCTTTCAGGTGAGGCCCATGCATCCCCTAGAAGGTAAACACTCATCTGTGCTGTGTAAGGACGCCCAATAAACGCACTGCTTCTCCAGAGTGAACTTGGGTGGAGTCATGCCCCAGTTTGTTGTTCGGACAAGAAGAGAAGGAATAAAGATGTTGCATAGGTCTCCCCAGGGGACTCTTAGCAACAGGATCCAAGGCCCTTCTGCCCTCCTAATATGTGTGCATACATACACTAACACACACACACACACATGAAGACTTAAAAAAATATGTCAGGCATAGTACATACACTTTTTTTTTTTTTTTTAGTACATACACTTTTAATCCCAGCACTTGGGAGATATGGACAGGCAGTTCTCTGTGAGTGCTTGAAGCCATCCTGGTCTACATAGTGAGTTCCAGGACAGCCAAAGCTATGCAGAGAGACCATGTCTCAAACAAACAAAAGAAAAACGCACACTGTATGTTGCAGCGTGAGAAACAGTGGATGCCTCACTGTGCTGTCGTGGAAATGATCACTTTGAAGGAGAGAACAAAATAAAGCAAAGTGCAGTGTGCTAACACTAGGAGCTTACTTGGGAGCAGGGGAGGGCAAAGCAAAAGCATCTCTTAAGCACAGAAATCCAGGGTAGCCTGGGTAGCATGGACGACACAGGTTCAACGGAACAGAAAGAGAGAAAAAAAAATCATCTGATAAACCATTTGGGGAAGTGATGTTTTTCTAAATATTACATTTTAATAAGTTGTGGAGAAACAAGAAGCACAGTGCAAAAGAGAAGCTGGGCAGACAAATCCCCTGCACAAGCCTGATAAGAACATCCTAACCGGCCTCACCCCCTCTCCAATACGCCCCACCCCTACTCCAGCAAGTCCCACCCAACTCCAGCAAGCCCCACCCCCACTCATTCATGTGCATATGAGGTTCGAGGGACCAAACTCAGCTCTACAGCACATCCCTGGCATCGTATGTCACTCTCTTGCTGGCAGACACCTCCCCAGAGGTAAGGACTGCACCTGATGTTTGCCGCAGGTGCAAGGACCCTTGGTGTGACTGCACACGTTTTATGAAGATACCATGGAGGAGAATAGTCCTAACCCATTTCCCCAAAGCGTCTTTTTGGAAATTAGAAGGTGATAAATGTAGAGAAAGGTGTAGAAAATTGCAGCATTCTAGAACCCAGCCTAAGCCTTGTGGCCAGTGAGTCAGTAAGCATGATTAACTCATAAGGATGGTCCAGATTGGTGACTGTCCTCAGGATGCCCACTGTTAAATATTTCCAACACTATATCCTTAGCCACAGCTTTGATGGAGTGGCTTTTTGTTTGTTTTTTTTGTTTGTTTTGTTTTGTTTTTGTTTTTCGAGACAGGGTTTCTCTGTGTAGCCCTGGCTGTCCTGGAACTCACTCTGTAGACCAGGCTGGCCTCGAACTCAGAAATCCACCTGCCTCTACCTCCCAAGTGCTGGGATTAAAGGCGTGCGCCACCACTGCCTGGCTGATGGAGTGGGTTTTAACGTAAAAAGCCACACATTTTGCTGTTTAAGGCACCAAAAAAAGAATTTTCCAGATGCCAGTCTCCTCCCTGGCTGGCTGTCTACCCCTCCTCCTAACTCTGCCTCACTCCTGGCTCTTCCTCATCCCTCATCTAGATGCCCAAGGGAAGATGTGGGAGGCAGGTGAGCTTAGGGAACCGCTGGGCTACTTTACATTAAATTAAATGCATTTAGTCTTAGCTACTTGGGAGGCCCAGACAGGAGCACTGAAAGTTCAAATACTGCCTGGGGAACTTTTTAACGTAATTTTTATCTCAAAACAAGACTGGGGGAAGGGAACCAGTCAGGAAAGGAGAACACTTCAGCCTCCTAGCATGGAGCAGATCTGTGCTGCCAGAATCCTGTTTCCTGGCCAGAGACCTGGCTCTGTGAACAGCCTTTGGTTTTCTTGGCCTTTCGGGACTTCAGAGTATAAGAAAAGAGCAGGCCACGAACTGCGGCTGGAGACCTCCAGTGTAGCAACAACACAAACTCACTCTGCACAGGGTAAACATGGAGAAGGCACTGGGCAACCCTGAAGAACGTGATAAATACCCACTACAGATGGCAGGTTGAAGGCAAGTGCAGAACGTCTGCTCTTCCTTGAAACCTCACTGAAGTGCAAAGGAAGCTACTTTGGGGTTTCTCCGGAAGCCCCGGCTGTTTTGTCGGTATCACTTTAAGCATAAGCTGCGGAGGGGCCATAGCAACAGGATTCTAGAAACTGGACAGCAGGGGGTCAACTGCTGACTGATTTGATCAAAAGTGCCCTAAGTTACGGAGAGCCAGAAAGCTCAAGTCATCCAACACACCCAAGAACCTCAGACACGGGAAGGTGTGGAGCTGTGGGTGGAGCTTAGACTGAGGGGAGTTCAGAGTCCAGTTAGGAAACAGAGGTGAGGGTTGGAGGTGTGGCTGCGCAGGTCCTCCCACTCCTCCCCCTCCCCCCACCAAGGAATGGAGGTGTGGCTATGCAGGAAAGCCCCGGTCCCTCGGCAATAGAAACACACACACACACACCTGCATCATGAACGTTATTCTGTGGAGAAGGTAGGCCAAGGGGTTGCAAAGGAAGGACAGACTACATGCCAAATGAGTAAAGAAGAAATAAAAGCCAGGTCCTGTCTGTTTAGGTCAGTCTTGCTGACAAATTAATTTTAATGTCATGCTGAAATCAAAACCCAAAGTGGATGCTGGGGTGAAGGCCAGGTTAGGGAGCTGGGTTAGGTTAGGTTGGATGAGAGCAGCCCTGAGGGCAGGTGGTCATGACCGTGGGTATGTTATGAATGAACTAAAATCCACTCAAGAGGAACTGAAGGTGGGGCTGGAGAGAAGGCTCCGAGGTTAGGAGCACTCACTCTCTGTAGAGGAAGGACCTGGGTTTGGTTCCCTGTATCTGCACTATGGCTCACAACTGCCCAGAACTCCAATTCCAGGACACCTGGTGCTTTTGCTGGCCCCCACAAGCTCCTTTATGCACTAACATACACTCATGCACACACATACACTCATACACATACACACACACACTCATACAATAAAATAAATGAATATTTTTCAGATAGCTAAGGTAATGTATTTATTGTATATTTTACCACCATTTTTTAAAAACTGAATAAACAGAACAACGTTCGGATTTTAAAGCTTTTGGGATTTCAGATCCTGGAGCTATGGCCACAGATCAATACTCGGATAAGGGCTACTAACCCAATCTCAGAGCAAGGACGGGCTGTCTGTGCCTCTCTTTCCTCTGCAAGTCGAAGCTGCAACAGCTCTTGGCATCAGGCAGTGGCTGTGTTCACACTGTTGCTGCCTGCCGAGTTTTCTTTTTCTTTTTGCTATTAATACAACTTATCAGAAGCAACACCTGCAGGGATTAGCCAAGCCAGTGCCGGTGTCCAGTGGGAGCGTGCTGGGAGGTCCTCTGAGGGTCAGCCTTGGGCTCCCTGCCTTATCCCAGCGATTTCTCAGCAGCAGGAGAGAGAACAGAGATCTCCACTGCAGGCAAGCACACACCCAGACATGTCCAGACATGGTGGGTCCCCTTTGCTGCTCTGGTCATGCCACGACCCGGCATCTCGGGTCTGTGCTGTCCCTTCAGTCCATTCTGCCCGGTTCTGCTCATTTCACCTTCATCTATCCTCAGCCTGTGAGGTACAGCTTTGTAGTACAGACGTTAATAAGACCACTACGGGAATTTATACAAATGTGTAAGCAGGTTTCCTGGCTCAATCTTTCCCTCTTCAAGATGCCGTGTTCTGTGCTGCTGGAGGCCTTTGCCCCGGAGGTGTAGGAGGATGAAATAAACCCGTGTTACAGCCTTGCCTTCTCAGGCACTAGTCCAAGTACTCTGCACATGTTATTAAAGTGATATTATCTACTTATTGTGAGGAGATTAATTTTTCAGAGCACACAGCAGGTAGCAGCTCCAGGACAGGCATGTAGGAGCAGATTCTTGGCCTACCTCAGCCTCTACAGAGGACTGTGGCTTCAACACACGGCAAGCAGTGCAGAGTACTGTGGAATAGGCCGACAGCACACGGGACTTCCCCAGCCCAGCGGGTCTCCTTATACACTTGCCTCTTCCTATATGTCTATTTGCCCTTCAACCTACTTGTCAGCATGCCATGACAAGCCAAACCCGAAGGCTCTTTCTCAGAATACTGCAGTGAAGACACATATTGCTACAGACCTCGTGAGCTGCTCAGATGAGGAATTAGACCAAGGCTGTCGGTGAAGCCAGTGCCATGGAGAACAGCTAAAGCAGAACGGAGGAGTGACTTCAAAACCAAAAGTACATTCAGAGCCTGTCCTTGACACAAATCCGCACTGTCAGCACAGAGAAGAACTCTTGGATTGGCCACAGCTAAACGACTCCCTGCATGTCACTGGGCTGGGCAGCTCAGTGTCCCTGTAGGGTCACCTCACAGGAGAGAAGGGAAACAGTCCCTAACCAAGACTGCCATCTACAGCAGAGGAGGGCAGGAAAGGGCTCCCTGCTTTCCCTCAGCATACAGAGCAAGGCCTGAGATGAGAAACAAAAGGAACATTTTCATCCCTTTCCCCAGAGCTCTCCAGTCTCTGACACACTCATCTCATTCTAGCGCTCTCTCCAAACCTCTAGACTCCTCCCCAGAATGCACTGCTCTGGCTCCCAGAAGAAGCAGGTGCAAGAGGCAAACATTTGGAAAACATGCCAAACACATGTGCGTTCATTCTTACCAAGTGCAGACACAGAATGCACTGACATCACATGTGTTTACTTTAATGCCACTCTGTGTCAAGTTTATGACACAGTGTCTATCCATGCTGCCTCTGGTCTTAGAGCATCTGTTAATATACAGTATTTACATGTAAACTACAGCTCTGGTCACACACCAGTATGTGTGCGTGTGTGTGTGTGTGTGTGTGTGTGTGTGTGTGTAACATCTCCTGCACTGTGTCATCAGAATGCTCTGAAATGCATTTTAACTAGTGAAATGGGGAATAAATCTTGGGAGCAACAATCCAAGCTTTGTTGTAGTTCACAGAAAGATGTGAGACTGAAGAAAAGAATTGAACACGCAGTCGCACAGACAGGGTTGCTATGGTAACAACTCTTCAACTGCAATACATCTGCGCTATTACAACCAGGCAACGCCAACCCTCATTTCCTCCTGACCGTACGGATCGAGGTCTCCATGGCGAGAGGTACTTACAGGCCAAGGGATTTTCATTTTTACCAAGATTCTTCTGCCTTTTCTAGAAATAATAATTGAGATACATAAAATAATGATTAATTTTCCTGCTCAGGCATTCCTCAAATATCAAAAGAAGCATCACACCCACAGATGTCAGTCTGAACATTGCGCTCTCTGTGTGCATGAACGACAACATGGACCCCCCCCCCAGGACTAAGGAGATAAGTAAGTCCGTATCAACGAGCAGGGCATGGCCGTACAAGAGCATCAGCCCAGCACATGAGAGACTAAGGCAGGCATATGGCCACGAACTTGAAGTCACACAGGGCTACATAGCATGACCTCATCTCCAAAACAAAAAGGCAGCTTATAGAACGTGTACATACGATTTTACAGACAAAACAAGTGTCCACATACGAAATACCTGCCGCCTTAAAGCAACAGCTCTACATCTTGTCTTTAAACTTTAATTTTACTACTAATTCCAAAATGTGCCCCAAGGTGCCTCCAGCTTCATTCATTTCACTATTAATTAATCTAAGAAAAAAAAAGCCAAACCAACCAACCAAACAAAAAACTGCTATGTACTACTCTTAGAGTCTCTGTCTACTGTCAAACGGGGCAAGCCAGTCCTCTGCCAGCTACCTGGATAAAGCGAGCAGCCCTCAAGTACAGGGATGTTTACCACTGTGGACCAAAAGATCATGTCAACGACGAGATGTTTCCAAGTCAAACAAATATGAATCTAAGCTAGTTTAGGGCTGGACAGGAGAAGAAGTTATGCAATGAATGTCAGACTCGCCTAAACGGTAGACTTTTCAGAGTGCATAGCCTTAAATAAACATAGAGAATTGAATGCAAGGTTCTCCTAGGGCTAATTAAAATAATCTCTATGTATATTCTTTTTCTAATTTTCATAAGCACAATCCCCCCAATTTTATTTTCATAGACATACTATCTAGAGATGGCTCAGCAGTTATGAATCCATACTGCTCTTGCAGAGCCCTGACTGGTTCTCAGCGCCTGCAAGGAACCATGGAGTTAGCTTGGCCTAACTACCTTGAGAGGCATGTGTTGTAAGTTTTTCAGTTAGAGTCCATGGCTTCTGGGGCACAATGTGTCTTCCAGTTCCTGAGAAACCGATGCACTCCCTCAGGCAACGAAGCAATTAGGCCACTTTGTGTTTCTCAGAAGTCAAGGACACATGGAAGCCTGACAGGCCAATCGGGCCTGGACACTAATCTTGTGTACCCTGTATACCTTGCAAACATCATTGTGTCCTGGTAACTGTAACTGCATCGATCATGACAATTGCCACTATCTTCTGTTTCTGATAAAGGGATAAAATTGCTCTCAATAAAACGGTCACAGCCTCAGACTTACTGTGGCCCCCCAACCCAAGCCTGGTTTCCTCCTGGCCCTGTCAGGTGGCCTTGGCCTGGTAAATAAGTGTGGGTGCTTACAAGCCGTCAGGCAGCTCACGTCTGCCTCCAACTCCAACTCCAGGGAGATTGGAGAGCTGCAGCCTCTGTGGGCCCACATACATATGCACACACACACATATGCACACACACACACACACACACTAATTAAATATAACAAAAGTAACTATTTTGAAAAGAAATCTCTGAAATCTACAAAAGATACCTTTATTGACATCTTCCATTGCAAAGGCATTATCTTGAGTGACTTCCAGTCAGAGGGAACCCTGTGGTTGGCCATCCGGTAACAAGCATTCTGTGGACATAAGAGGAGGTAGTGGACAAAATTAATTACAAAGTCACACATATTTTTACTCTGAATGTAAAATTATGTAAACAGGCTGTCTGAACACCTATGTTTAAAGTCTGATTGTGAAGATTTCTAGGAATAGCTAAGGAGGGCTTTGTTTCAGATCTCAATTAGTGAACAGTATACAGACTCATTGAAAATTCTCATTTTGGGCTGGAGAGATGGCTCAGTGGTTAAGAGCACAGACTGCTCTTCCAGAGGTCCTGAGTTCAATTCCCAGCAACCACATGGTAGCTCACAACCATCTCTAATGGGATTTGATGCCCTCTTCTGGTACAGTGTACTCATATAAATAAAAATAAATAAATAATTTTTAAAAAAGAAAGGAAATCCTCGTTGTTTGTATGTAAAATGCCATCAGACCAGATTTTCTCACAAGCATAAACATATGCACAAGTATCAACACGCACACACATATATTATTCATATACAATATCAATATCGATATATAGGCATAAAACTTAAATTTAATTAAAGGTATTTTAGACAGGAATCTTGGTCTAAAGTCTATTCTGAAATCATAAACAGAAAATGTTTGTGTCATTTTATGACTCCTTTCTGAGAGAAAGTACATAGATTTTTATTAGCATATCAGAGGAGTCCCTAACTTAAAACTATTAGCAACTGTCACCTCAGGTCAGCATGAGAAAGGCCAGAGGCACCAGAGTAAGGGATTCTAAATCTCTTCCTCCCTTAAGTACACAATGTCATCACCATCAAATCTTTTTGTTTTGTTTGTTTTGTTTTTGTTTTTGTTTTGTTTTGTTTTGTTTTGTTTTTCGAGACAGGGTTTCTCTGTGTAGTCCTGGCTGTCCTGGAACTCACTCTGTAGACCAGGATGGCCTCGAACTCAGAAATCCGCCTGCCTCTGCCTCCCAAGTCCTGGGATTAAAGGCGTGCGCCACCACTGCCCGGCCACCATCAACTCTTAAGTACACCTCATCATCAATAATAATCAAGTATTCATTAATTAAACTTCAGAATGAGTTTTAAAAGAAACAACTCATTTATCAATAGCTTGCCTCACTTGTAAATGAGGAGGATTTTAACATAAGTTAAAATCGCTGCAAACACAAATGATAAGTGACCAGCTTATGAATACTCCATGAGTAAAGTTTATCTCTGCTATTACCGAATAGAGAGTGGGATTCTGGCTCTCTTCGGGTTCCTTCAATATGGAAGTGCATTACAGCCATATCCTTGGGAGGCAGAGGCAGGTGGATCTCTGTGAATTCCTGGTCAGCCTGGTCTACCTAGAGAGTTCCAGGCCAGCCAGGGTTACACAGAGACCCTGTGACCCCATCTCTAAAAGAGGAAAAGGAAGAGAAAAGAAAGAAAAGGTAGATTAAGCAGTGCTTGTCGAAGGAGGAGAATGTGGATGGAAGAAAAAGGAACAGCAAAGAATGTTCCATTTAGAACGGCATATGGTCAAAAAGAAAAAGCAGATACCACGGAGAGTCTGTGAGGCAACTTGTTTGGCCAGACTAGCAAAAGTTAAAACAATAATAGAAGACAATTGCACTTTTGTTAAAGTTTGGGCAGGTGTCCTGTTGTTGGCCATCTAGGAGCACAGCCAAGTGCAGCAAGTAGTTAGATTTGGTTATTTGGAGACCACAGAGATCATAAACATGTGGTCAGGAGGCCAAGCATTGAGGTTGCTTTGCTAAGATTTAGCCTATCATGGGTCTGAGCTTCTGAGATGACGTCCATCTGAAGCATCAGAACCTTAGAGCAAAGTGGCCATGGAGGGGAGTTAAGCACTAAGACAGTGCAGGACCTAGGAATACACCAAATTCATCATATTAGGAAGCCCCAAGAGACCTGGGGGACTAGAACCCTGGCTTCCTGGCTCCTCAGGGTTCCTGGACTCAAGGAGGAACATGGAACAGTCTATGATGAGCCTCTCTTCTGACTGCTCCAGAGTCTTCTCAGACAGTTTCGGGTGGCTTTTGGATCTTTCAGTCTTCTCCTCTTTCACATGCTACATCTGAGAGAGACCTGTGACTGAGAGAAGGTCACTATGCCAAAGAAGGGAAATGTACAATGTAAAAAGGTACACAGATATATTTTTTTTAAAAATGTGAATGAGGGGGCCGGGAGAGATGGCTTGGTGGTTAAGAGCAATGGCTGCTCTTCCAGAGGACCTGGGTTTAGTGGTAGCTATAACTGCCTGTAACTCCAGTCCCAGAAATCTGACCCCTGTCTTCTGGTCTCTATGGATACCAGGTATACATGTGGTGCACAGACATACATGCAAGCAAAACACACACACATACACACACAGATATATAATACAAACTAAATAAATACAACAAAAACATGTTTATGTGTACCATACCTACGCCTGGTACCCAGGGAGGCCAGAAGATAGCAGATCTCTTGGAACCGGATTACAGATGGCTGTGAGGCACCATGTGGGTGCTGGGAACCAAACCTGGGTCCGTGGCAAGAGCACAAGTGCTTTTGACTGCTGTGCTGTCTCTCCGGAGAGACACTCAGACATTTATGAAGAAATAACAAGCCAAGTACTACTTACTACGGGTCCTCACTTTCCCTGCTTCTGTGAACCATAAGATCAACACTGCATGATGTCACTAACACAGGGGAGGACCCAGGACATAAAGTATTTGCATATAGTAAAATGAACTCATTTTTTGTTTTCAAGATGGGATTTCTCTATGTAATAGTATTGGCTTTCTAGGAAATCGCCTTGAAGACCAGGCTAGCCCCAGACTCCCAGAGCTCCATCTGCCTTTGCCGCCCAGGCACTGGGGTTAAAGGTGTGCACCATGCTCAGCCTGACCTTTTATTTTGCATAAGTAAAAACAATTTACCCATTGAAATTGCACAAGATCCCAAAAGTTTGGCTGGGTGACAGGCAAACTCTTGTGCTAGTGGTCCGAAGGACTGACAACTCCTGCTGACATCCTGGCTGTCCTCAGCGGGTCCACACTGCACCGGCTCCCGGGCTTCCCACATCTTCAGCTGTTCATCAAATCTCTCCTTTGAAAACTGACGATCAGAAGAAATCCTCAGAGAGCAAACAGTATCAGGCGGGCTCCTTCCAACTTCTGAGGGAACAAACCCTCCATCGGTTAGTGTCCTGTCCACTCTTTTCTGGGATTTGAAGGTCAAAAGTGTTCTTTTGTTGTTAAAAGATATCATGCAAAAGGCAGACAGATAATGTAGCATGAGAGAAGGGACGGGGTTTTTATAAAAATACACAGCACACCCCAGTCTGTTAAAGGACAGATGATAAGAGCAAGACTTCCCAACCACACTTAGAGGAGAATCTTGGAGGAGGGTATCAAGGTAAAACCATGGCAGACGACGGTCAAAGATCACCACTTCTTGCTTTCTCTCATCTTTATCAGAGATATCTTTCCCCCGAGGAAAAGTGTTCAGTCCATGACTCTCTGTTAAGAGGTCACGTTTCTCCTTTTCTTCGGGGTTGATATAAATCTGTCCCAGTGACTTAGAATCTGGTGGCAAATTGCAAATCTCCCTCTGCACCCCTTGTGTACCCTTTGCTGATTCTAGGGGGTGCTCTGAGGAGTTCAGATGGGGGACACAGCTGCTGGAGTTATCTGTTCCTGGGTTTCTGGGTAAACCTACAGTTTCAGCTCTAGGAAACAAGTCTGTCAGTAGCTTCCTCTCCGTTGGTATTTCTGGGCTGCTTCCTGAGCCTGTTGCTCCTTCAGAAGTGGAAATCAACTTAACCAACTGTTCCTCGCTATCAGGGCAGGTCAGCTTGCGAGACCTAGCTTTCTTGGGTCTCTGTTCACACACAAACTTATGAGGTCCCTCCAGCCAACTGCCCAAATATGGCTGACTCTCAGACCTGAGTTGTGACTCTTCATCACACAAACTAGCTGTAAAAAAAGCCCAGCAATTGCTTTCGACTCCTTGTTCCTTTCGCAAAATTTCCTCTGACGTTCTGGTTCCACCCTGATGATTCACAGCAAACTCATCTGGGCAACTTTTATCCATCATCTCTAGCTTCTGCACAAACGAACCCGGGGTTTTAGCAAATATGTCCTGGGTGTCTAAGGCTGAGTTATGTCTATTCCTCACACGCTGTTCCACCCTCTTGGCCGAGCAGCCATCTCTCACTGCATAAGAAAGATGTTGAGTGCTTGTATGACGAGAGGCAGGTGGTACCAATGGTAAAGTTAGAAATGAGCCCTTCTCCTCTTTCTCCTTGTCCTCCTCCTTCCCCTCCTTAAGGAAGCAGTTCTTAGGTGTGTGGCCCAACTCAACTGTAGACACGGTCTTTTGGAAACTGTTGGAGATCTTTCTGCCTTGCCAAATTTGCTGTTCGTGGCCATTTCCACAATCTGCTCCTTCATTCCATAGGCCACCAATTAAGGGATGCCCTGGTTCTCTCTTGGCCTCTTCAAAGCCTTCCCCTTCACTGTGAGATGGACCCTGACCTCCAGGTGCAAGGTGACCTGAGGTTGCGAATGAGTTCTCACTAAAACTGTTGCTCCTTTTCTTTCCTGTCCTGTTTCTCTTCTGTTTGGTTTTGTCAAGCCTGTATCCACTTTTCTTCAAAATTCTTCCTCTGAAATATAAAGAACAAACAAAATGCATAACAGTTTTTGTAACATTAGCAAATTCTGAAATATTACTTACTGTGCAAAATTCATTGGAACAAGAGTTCCTGTGCACTTTGTACCACGTTTACAATCACTTTTAATAAGATTTTAAAGTCTGCTACACTGATATTAGGACACACTGGAAATTTATAGTTCACATGCACACATCCTTTCGTAAGGAGTTTTCACCTAGTATTTATATTAAAGAAAATATTCTGTGTGTACAGAATAGGTATCTTATATTTTGTGATATTTTAAAGGAATTGATGAATTAATTATAATCCCATTTAAAGCCTCGGCAGCAGTTTTCTTAGAATGTTACAGACTTTATAATACTTTAGATTTGAAAGATAAGTGGCTGCAAGAACCTCAGGATGGCAGGCTTTTATGTGGTTTTCATGACTGGGCTATTTAGACCAAAAGCCTGACAATCAAGGTGCGCCCTCACATTACACACAGTACCCACTAATGAGCATCTGAGCCCAGTATCTGGCGATGTATTTGAAATGGGATTGTCTGACTAGCAGTGACCATAAGCCAGAGTCATGCCACTTCTTTGTGAGGTGTTTGGTGGTCACAGTGACTGGCAATACGTTACAGCATATGGCACTGAAGCTAAAATGCTAACCACCCTATGATGCACGTACACAGTGTGACAAGCTATGCCACCTGGAAACAAACAGAATTCTCATCACTCACACGAGAAGTGTGTAGCTCTTCTTAAGTGAATACAATACTTGATACTGCTGGGCATGTCCAACCCGTGGCCCAGATGCTGCATGCATCCCAGAATAGTTATGAATGTAGCCCAACACAAAACTGTGAGCTTACTCAGACTACTGTAAGATTTTTGTATGTGTGCTTTTTCTTTCTTTCTTTCCTCCTTTCTTTCTTTCTTCCTTCCTTCCTCCCTTTCTTTCTTTCTTTTTTTTTTAAAAGATTTATTTATTTTATTTATATGTGCACACTGTAGCTGTTAGACAGACCAGAAGAGGGCATCAGATCCCATTACAGATGGTTGTAAGCCACCATGTGGTTACTGGGAATTGAACTCAGGACTTCTGGAAGAGCAGTCAGTGCTCTTAACCACTGAGCCACCTCTCCAGCCCTCTTTCTTTCTTTCTTTCTTTCTTTCTTTCTTTCTTTCTTTCTTTCTTTCTTTCTTTCTCTTTTTTCTTCCTGTAACTCAACTGCATAGTTCTCAATTATGAGCTTTAGAGATGACAACATGTCTCAATGTCCAAAGGGTGACACTCTTGAAAGATGATGCTAAGGGACAGTGTTTGGTCCTTTTGGATGGTTTAGTGAACATCATAATTTCACACATAAAGACTAGTTTTCTTCCCTTCCACAGTGAATGATCACAGTTAGAGACAAGGCATAGACAACTGACTAAAAGGAGAACAACAGAAACAGGAAATGGGGCTGAAGAGACTGCTCAGTGGTTAGGAGCACTGCTCTCACAGAGGATCCAGGGTTAGTTTCCAGCACCCACACGGTGGCTCACAACCAACTGTAACTCCAATTCCAGGGGATCAAATACCTATTCCGTCTTCTGAAGGCACTAAGCATGCACCTGACATATATACTTGCATGTAGGCAAAATACACATATAAAATAAATAATTTAAAAAGAAATCAGACAGAAACAGCAAGAACAGAGCAACAGAAAGACAAATACAGAAGTCAGCAAAGAGACAAATACAGAAGGACAGGAAGGCAAGTCTCTCTCTCTCTCTCTCTCTCTCTCTCTCTCTCTCTCTCTCTCTCTTTGGTTCATGTGGTGTGCATATGTACAGGTACACTTGCCCGTGAGTGTCCAGGGGTCAATGTTCTCTGTCTCCTCTATCACTTACTGCCTACATTTTTAAGGTCTCTCACTGGATCCAAAGCTCATTGATTTGGCTAGACTGGCTGTCCAGCAAGTCCCCAGGACTCACCTGTCTCTGCCTCACCAGTGCTGGAGTAACATGCATGCCAGTGTCTGGCTTTCTTCTTCCATATGTAGGTGCTAGGGATCCACTCAGGTCTTTAAGAATATGCATCAAGCACGTTACCCACTAATGCCATCTCACCAGTCTCCCCAACATGCTTTGTAAACCTCCTCTGGTCTCTAACCAGTATTCTACACTGCTAACTTTTCAGAGAAAGGACATATGAACACTGTGTGTCACTTAATTGTTGCTGCCCTTGCTCACACACTCCCAAGTGTTGGCTTAGAAAGAACAGGAAGGAAGTCTAATGTACCTAGAAGCCTTTATCTAAAAAGAGACTACATAAAGGATGCCATCTTTGGTTACGGACTTCATTATTTATGGTCAGTTCTGTGAACTGGAGCAAGCCAATGAACATTCTAGTTAAGCCTAAAGTGCAACACTAGTCATAAAATTCATACCCGGGCTGTCCTAGAACTAAGGAGCCTTGTCTTGCTCTATGATCCTCCTCCCTCCGCCTCTCAAGTGCTGGGGACAACCGAGCCATCAGGACCAGCTGCTGCCCCTGCTGCTGCCACCGCTGCTGCTTTTGGTTTTCTGAGTCTCACTATGTGGCCCTGGGTGGCCTAGAGCTCACTGGTTACTGGTCCAGTTTACCCTTGAACTCTTGGAGATCTACTTGCCTTTGCCTCCTGGATGCTGGCATTAAAGGCATCTGCCGTCACACTCACTTATTATTATTAAGTTATTATTATTGTCGAGTTTTATGTCAACATGACATGTCTTCGGAGAAGAGGGAATCTCAATTAAGAAAAAGCCTCCATAAGATCCGGCTGGATGTGAACTTGTAGGGCGTTTTCTTAACTAGTAATTGATGGGGAAGGGTCGAGCCTATTGGGCGGTACCACGCCGGCTGAGGTGATGGCCCTGGGTTCTATAAGAAGGCAGGCTGAACAAGCCATGGGAAGTAAGGCAGTAAGCAGCACGCTCCACAGCCTCTCCTCTAATAGTCTCTGCCTCCGCCCCTGCCCCATCCGAGTTCCCATCCTGACTCCCCTTGAGGATGAACAACAGTGCTGCCGATGCGGATGCCAAATAAACCCTTCCCTCCCAAGCTGCTCTGCTCATGGTGTGTTATCACAGCAACAGTAACTCTAACTAGGACAATCCTCCTCCTCCTCCTCTTCCTCCTCCTCCTCCTCTTCCTCCTCCTCCTCCTCTTCCTCCTCCTCCTCCACCTCCTCCTCCTTCTTCTAGACTGGGTCTCTCTGTATAGCCCTGGCTGTTTTGGAACTCACGCTGTAGCCCAGGCTAGACTAAAACTCTCAGCAATTCTCCCTGCCTCGGCATTCCAGGTCCTGGCTTTCAATGTGTGAGCTACCACACTTCAAATCCACCGATGCTCTTTGGAGTTACTGTCCTTTTTCTAGAAACAGTGAGCCAGCCAGGCATTTTGGACAACAATCGGAAACCTGCTTAAGCTGCTTTGAGATAAGAGACGAGGTGGTGGGAACTTCCGTTGGAACGAGTTTGCCGCTGAGCTGACTGATCAGTAGATGCATTTTCATCAGGAACATGGATCTATACAGTGTAAGAGGCTCATCAGAGTTGTGTCAAGGATTGTCAAATCTGATCTCACTGGTACTGAGTCACTTAAGGATGAATGGCCCTGCTAGGAGAGAAAAGCATCACTAAGTAAGAGTGAGTCATAAGCAGGAAGTCGGGAGGGCTAACGGCACAGACTGCAGCCTTGACAGGAAGGAAGAAATGAGAACTAAGCAAGGTAAACACATCTGTTATGAGTAAGACTAGGTGATGGCTCAGGGCAGGGTGGGCAGGAGCACAGTGTACTTTTTGGGAATGAGAAGGGGCTCTCAGAGGCGAGCTAACCTGACCAACGGTAAGAGAGCATCCAGATGAAGCCCAAACTGACTGTGGAGAAAAGCAGGGAAAGGGGGAATGAAAAAGAAAGGGCTGTCGTTCGGTGGCGGCGCACGCCTTTAATCCCAGCACTTGGGAAGCAGAGGCAGGTGGATTTCTGAGTTCGAGGCCAGCCTGGTCTACAGAGTGAGTTCTAGGACAGCCAGGGCTATAAGAGAAACCCTGTCTCGAAAAACAAAAACAAAACAAAAACAAAACCAAAAAAAAAAAAAAAGGAAAGAAAAGAAAAAGAAAGGGCATTGTAAGTAATGAGTTCATGAAGAAAAGTCACTAGGAGGAGGCAGGTGCACCATCGCCCACTGAGAACCCCACACACCGTCTCCAGTGTATGTGCTCCTTCTAATCAACGGTCAAAGCACAGCAGATTAGAAAAACTCTTACAGCTTTGTGGAAGGACTACATTTGGGATAACCAAGATCAGGCCCCAACACTCACTCAGTAATCTACTAGCCGGTAGGATCACAGGTAGATGTGTCTCCTTTATAAAATAAGGGTTACATTTCCTTCTTGTGGAATGGCTATACAGATTATTAGTACAGGTGCTCTTAAATGACATCCATTTAGCTGATAGGACAGATGACCGAATCTTTCCTCTTCCTCTATATGACAATGACACACGCTGATGGCACACTGAATGAATATTCCCAACTAGATGGCTGCTTTCTGTGGTAACTTGGTCTTTTAGCTCCTTGCGTTTAGAACTGTGCTTTTCAAGGAGTCAATGGGTTCCTCCTCAAATCTGTCTACAGCAGTCATAACTGGTAGGATAAGGATGTGGTTCACCTTAGTAAAGGTGAGATGCTAAAGCAGTTGTTAAAATTAGTTGTGGACAGGATCACTACAACATTTGTCTCAGAAGCCATGAGACCCTGTCATCATGCCCACATACTGCTTTGAAAATGTCTGTGGGTTCATCTTCCATTTTTGGTTTTATCGATATAAACTATTAGGTCTTGCCAATCCATTGCAGGCATGGCTTATGTGTGAAAGGGAAAACAAGAGAATCACACATGACATTGGGGAAATGTGTGGAGAAAAATGGAGCCAGTATTTCTCTCCTATCACTTTTAACTGTGCTCAAGCAGGCTTTTCATGGGGAAAATTCAGCTGAGTTTCTGATCAACAAAATGAGGCTGTTTTGCTTTAAGGTGAAGAAAAAAGCTTAGTGAAAACAGAACCAGGGGTGTGGCATTTGCCTTGCATCCATATAAAATGTCTACAGTATTTGTGACATCATTTCATAAGAGTTCCTCACTATGCTGTTTTTCCTTCCGTGATTGGGGCCTAACCCAAAGCCTAATACATTTTAATCTAGCATTTATCAATATCACTGTCCCTGAATCCTTAATCAACTTGTTCAGTCAACTAAATGGAAAGGAAGGAGAAAAACGGTATTCTGGGAGATAATTACCTGAGTACACACATTTAAAAATCTGTAGGTAAGCTAACAGCATTAATAAGTAAGTCTGGCAAATGTTATAGGGCATAAAACTAACATTCGGTGAAACCACATGGCAGAGTAACAAACTCCAAACTCCTTCCCACCACAACAGCAATTGGTAAGGACTCTCAGAATTAACTTCATCAGGATTCTGAAAGCAAGTTAGCGCTCTGCAAGAATTGCTATTAATTAAGAAAACCCCAGAAGTCTCGATAAGAAGGCTTATGTTGATTCTTACTGTGTGTTATAACTTACTGGAACCCAAATGCTGCCAATATTCGCGTTGGCCCTAAAAACAGCAAAGTGCATCTCAGTGTAAGCTTCTTATAGCAGAGGCAGCAGAAAGGCCCTATTTTCAATAATTATGATTGTTTCAACCTCTCTGGTTCCATCCATTACTTCCTTTTGTTGTTATTTTTTTTGAGATATGGTCTTACAATGTTGCCTTGGCTGGCCTAGAACTCACCATGCAGACCAGACTGCCTTGGAATTCTTAGAGATCAGCTTTGCCTCTGCCTCCCAAGTCTAGGATGAAAGAGTGTGCCACCACACATGGCTGGCTTGCTTTCATTATGACTAACTTGAAACTCTCTTGAGAATAGCAGGGAGAGGAACATTTGCTGAACACATTAAAGGGAAATGCATTTGACAACATATAGATAACATATACGAGGCTAGGCATAACAGCGGGACAGAGAGTTGACATTTATAAGGAAAGGCAGGGATGAGGGCTGGGAATTAGAAGGTCAAAGCCATGGGTAGTGTGGATGTCTGTGAAGAGGTGACTGAGAAGTCCCAGCTCCCTCTACTGGCTCAGAGACTCTAGTCCAGCAGGAAGCAAACACTAAGGCAGAGTTGCAAAGACCCTTTGTGTGGACAGTGGGAAGCATGGAGCAGGGCCTACTAGCACAGGCGGTGTTTGGCCATCATTGCTGTTGTTTTAATAAGTTTAGCAACAAGCTGAGGATATAGCTCAGTGGCAAATGTCTACCAGCACGCTTGAGAACCCAGATTCAATCTGCAGGCCAATCTTGTAACCTTAGGACTGTGAAGCAGAGGCGGGACTAGGGTTTCAGGGTCATCCTTGGCTGCAGCAAGTTCATGGCCAGCCAGACACACATGAGACTAAATCTCAAAATAAATAAATGATAAACTTATCAACTGTACTTCTAAACCTTTCCAAATATAAGGTTCATAAGTACTCTGTTCTCAATCTATAAAAAATGTCTAAGAGTACATGGCCTAAAACAAGTATATATTTCCTACAAAGAAGTGGGTCTCTGAGTTTAAAGCCAGCCTGGTCTACAGAGTGAGCTACAGGACAGCCAAGGCTACACAGAGAAACCCTTTCTCAGGGGAAAAATGCTATGCACACCACTGGTGCAATCAGAAGGCAATGGTAAAAAGAAAATAAATCTTAAAGTTCTTATTTATTTACTTACAACTCCAAAAATATACAAGTCTTTTGACCGTATTTACCTCAATTCCTCTTCTCTCTCTTCCTCCCTACCTCTCTCGCTTCCTCCTTTCTTTCCTTTTGTGATCCACTGTGTTTTATTAGTTTTGACCATGAGAATGGGGAATTAGTCACTTGAATAAGGTCAACTTACCAGTGGCTATGGCCTTTGTAGTCCTTATTTTAACATTAAGAAGTTAACATAAACATAGGCATCTGGTAGACAATAATTCTACTCACTGGGAAGTTGCTGATACTTCTACGTGTTTTTGATGTGTGTGAGTCTGTCTATCTTCCATGTACTGTCACTTTAAATGTGTCATTACTACTGTACTGTAAAGAGATCTAACTTATATTGCTTTTGGGCCATGAGAGCTAAGTTATGGTTGTTTCCAGTAGCTCTGTGTGGGTTTTTTTGTTTTGGCTTTTTTGTTTGTTTTGTTTGTTTGTTTGTGTTTTGTCTATCTGCATTCAGAATTTTTATATCAACTATTTTCAAACTGTCTGGTCTAATTTTTTATTACTCTCTAAGTAGCTGACCCAGCTTTGACTTCTACCACACACTATAACAAAAAGTACCCAGGACAGGGAGGCTACTGAACTAACCTCACTAAATCTTTGCACACAGATGCAAAACTGCTTCCAATACGATTTGAAAGGTATTCCATAGGGACTTGGGGTGCAGAGCATGTGGCATCTACATTAGCAATTGAGAGGCTTCTCAGGGACATGGGTCACATATCACAGTTAATAAAAGGAGAAGACTCAGACATAAATCTACACACTTATAGACACCTGATTTTGTTTTTATAAAGAAGCCAGAAATACATACTGTAAAAAAGAAAAAGATAGGGCTGGTGAGATGGCTCAGTGGTTAAGAGCACTGACTGCTCTTCCAGAGGTCATGAGTTCAAATCCCAGCAACCACATGGTGGCTCACAACCATCCACAATGAGATCTGATGCCCTCTTACAGGGTGTTTGAAGACAGCTACAGTGTACGTACATGTAGTAAATAAATAAAAAAAAAAAAAAAAAGAAAAAGATAGCATCTTCCACTAATGGTGCTTGTCAAACTGGATGGCTACAAGGAGAATGATACAAATAGATCCATACTTACCACCCTGCACAAAACTCAACTCCAAATGGATCACTAAACCTGATAGGAGAGAAAGTGTGGACTAGCCCTGAGCTCATTAGCACAGGAAAAGACTTTCTGAACAGAACATCATTAGCACAGGGACTAAGATCAAAAATAAATAAGTATAATCCCATGAAACTGAAAAGCTTCTGTGTATTAAAGGACACCTTGTTAAGACAAAGTGTCAGGCTACAGAATGGGAAGAGATTTTTTACCAATTACACATCTGATAGAGGACTAATATCCAATATATATTAAGGACTAAAAATAATATAGAGAACAAATAATCCAATTAACAAATGGGGCTGAGATCTAAACAGAATGGTCAGAAGAGGAAACTCAAAGGGCTGAGATGCTTAATGGAATGTGCAACATCCTTAATCATCAGAGAAATTCAACTCAAAACTCCTTTGCGATATCACCTTACATCATCAGAATGGCTCAGATCAATAAAACAAATGACAGCTCATGCTGGTGAGTGGGAGAAGTAAGGGGAACACTCCTCCATTGCTGGAGGGAGTGAAACTTGTGCAGCCACTATGGAAATCAGTGTGGGTGTTCCTCAGCAAGATAGGAAGCAATCTCCTTCAAGATCCAGCTAGACCACTCTTGGGCACATAACCAAAAGATGCTTCATCCTACCACCAAGACACTAGCTCAACCACGCTCATTGCTGCCCTATTCATAATAGCAAAATATTGAATATCCCTCAGCAGAACAATAAATGTGGTACATTCACAACAGAGTATTACTCAGCTGTTAAAAAAAATGAAACCATGAAATTTGCAGGTAAATGAGTGGGACAAAAAAACAAAACAAAACAAACAAACAAACAACCCATCCCGAGTGAGGTATCTCAGACCCAGAAAGACGTCAATGATAATCAAGCTACAATCCACAGAACCATAGAGGTTAGGTAAAGAGTAAGGAACTTGGGCAGGAGGAGATAGATCTTAGGAAAGAGAAATAGAGTAGTTATGGATGGGTAAGGTGGCTGCAATGAGAGAGTCAAGTTGGGAGGGAGATGGAAGAGGGAGATGAGGGAGGAACAGCTAAAATTGAGGGCCATCTGACGGTTAGTATGGAAACCTAGTATCGTAGAAACTTATTATGAAGGTGATCTAAATGAAGTCACCAAATAACAAGGGAGACAGAGCCCTGACTGGACACCTCTTGTCACCAAATGAAGCCTGCAATCCAGGAATGGATTACATGTAATTGAATTGTTGGCCAAAAGGGTCCCCACACACAACTCAGGATGTTGCTCTCCACAAACAGATTCACTGAACACGGCGAAATCTGTGCTGACACAGAGCCTTCACCCCTTGTTCTAGCATCTTTGATACAGGAAGGTACTCTGCACAGTACCAAAAGAGAAACGTAAACACCAGTTAAGCCACAACCTCTTGGATAAATGATGATGTCCAGCCTGCAAGATATGCTAGGGCAATGGTGGCACAAACCTTGTGGGAGTAACCAACAACTGATTTTATTTAAGGTCCCTCCATGAGATAGAACCCATATCCATCAGTGCTTGGGTGACAAGAACCTGAGACTAGATAGCCTTGGGATCTGGGGTAAAACCAAGTATTACTGTTTCAGAAAAAAGAAACCTAACAGTAACATTAGCCCTAGTGACATTGTGCTGTACTCACAGATCAGTGCCTTGCTCAGCCATCATCAGAGATGCTTCCTCCTGTAGCAGAAGGGAACAAGTACAGAGACCCACAACCAGCCATGCAGAGTAAGGCCTTGGAACACTCACCACTAAATGGAATGTCTCCATTAAATCCCTTCCCTCAGGACTCAGGGAACCCCTCAAAGAGGAGGCAGAAAGAGTGTAAGAGGCAGAGGGGATGGAGGTCACTAAGGAAACAAGGCCCTCTAAATCAACATGGTCAAAGCTCTTATGAACTCAGAGATGGAGGCAACATGCACTGGGCTTTCGTGAGTCAACACCGGGTCCTCTGTGGGGATGTTACAGCTCCCAGTTTAGTATTTTTATGGGATTCCTGAATGTGGAATGAGTGTGTCTTTGATTCTTGTGCCTTCTCTTGGGCTCTTTTTTTTCTGTTTGTTTGTTTGTTTTGTCCAATGCTAATGTGTTAGCTTTTGTTTTTTTCTTATATTTTAATTTATTATTTAAACAAAAAGTGAGTACTGAGTGAGCTGCTGTATTTGTGCTGCTGGTGAAAGAGCATCTAATAGCAGAGCTGAAATATAGCAGTTCCGACATCAGTGCAGGTACTCCTGTGTGTGTGTCCCTTGCATGCATACCACTCCTGTCTGCAGAACGGAACGTGAGGAAGAAGAAGAATAAAAAGGCTCCTGCTTTTGCCCCATTCTCCCTTACTATTTAGACTGTTGGTGTATAACTTACATGTAGGTTGGTTATGTTGGAAGATAGAGCAGGCCCAACAGCTCTTCCGCAGTGTGCTCCCAGGGTACTGCACCAGGCTGAGTTCTTCCAGCTCAGGCACAGATGGAGCATCTCCCGTTTGCAGGAGCTGCTCAGTGCACTATCTTCACAGCACAGGTGGAGCAACGCGGCTTTAAGCCATGCTTCAGAATACATCTGATTCTTACTTTCTTTTCCTGTTTGCAGTTTTCACTGTTTGATTCATATTATTTTCTAGGAAGACCCTAGCACATACATTGCCAGAGAAGCGATCTAGAAACTGACTTTTGTGATGGGTCAGCTGACTTCTTGGATATTTATGTATCCTCTAAGTCCTAAGGACTTATGTTTAAAAGGTTGGAGTCATTGGCCATAGAAACCACTGTCATTTTCTGTAGGCTTTGCCTTTTTTTTTTTTTGGTTTTTTGAGACAGGGTTTCTCTGTATAGTCCTGGCTGTCCTGGAACTCACTCTGTAGAACAGGCTGGCCTCAAACTCAGAAATCCGCCTGCCTCTGCCTCCCAAGTGCTGGGATTAAAGGCGTGCGCCACCACCGCCCGGCTGCCTTTTTTTTTTTTTCAAAGAGGTGATCCATTGTTATTTCCCCTACTGTCCTGTCCTCCAGCCTTGTTTCCCCTTGTCTACGTGTGCTTCAGTAAGTTACACATGCACGTGTGGAGCTATGGGGTGTGGCTCTTTTGGTACTGGATCACACCTGTAACTGGGAGCTACACACCCTGTAGCTGACTACCAATTAAAAGCATCCATGTGAATGGTATGTTCCTGGCTTCAGTCTTCCTTGGGCTTTATCCGCAGTCAGTATCACCATATTTGTTCAACAAAATCATTTATAAAATGTTACAAAGTTAATAGTTTCTGGATGTTGCTGAGCAGAGTGAGTTCCCTGGCCCTTCAATAGCTAAAGAAGTTTCATGTCAAAGTTTTTTTTTTATTATTTAAAGTCAGAATGTGGGTACAAAACCAAGTGGCTAAAAGTGAATCTATTTTCAATCACGTTCCATGTTTTTAACATATGAAGAAAATCAACCTTCACATAACTGCCTTAGAACCATTATGGATTTCTTTTCAGACAGGTTGACCCTGATAAGCATTAAACTACCAACTATCACTTGACATGCCACTCAGTGGCAAAATTCAGTTGTGGGAAAGAATGACTGAAAGACTGGAGTCCTGGAGGTATGAAGTCCTCACTCACCCTCCCACTGACTCCAGGAGTAAGTGGATGCACCTCTGAGGACTTCCTTTCCTAACTGTGAGAGCGAAGGAGACGCCCTACACATTAACCACTAACAGCCCAGTTCTATAGCCTGTCACATACTACCAAACAGAAATCAATAATGATGTTTAGTTTCAGTATCTATTAAAAGGGGGGCAAGATGTATTCTCTCGATATTGTAGGAAGTGGAGAAAGCCCTTACTGAAGTCCTTAGTGAATGCTGATATGAGCCAGATCTGTCAAAGACCCCAAAGCCTCAACTGGGGCCCAAATGGGATTGTTGACAGTGTGCAGAAAAGTATACAATAGCTTTCTTCCCCTGGATGTTTACTGCCTAAAGACTGCTTCCCTACAGACGTCCCCTGCCAAATTAGACCAACCTGTCTCCTTGTTCAGCTGTATGTAAGAAGCCCTATCTTTGCCCAACTGTATGCACTCACTCAGAATGCCTGCTCACCACTACGATAAACACATTGAGTTAAGTGCTGTGGTTTTTCTAACCAGGAGTCTGGTCAACCTGATCTTAGCTTTCTGTCTATCGGTCTGCCTGTCTGTGTGTCTTTCTTTATTCTCTCACTACCCTAGTCAGTGTAGCATGATGCAAAAGTCATGACCGGGCAGCAACTTGTGAAACAGCAAACACACCTGCAGCAAACAGTGATCTCCTTCCTCGACTGTGATTGAAGACTCACTATATCGTCATTGCTACTTTACTACACTCAGCGAGGTTTGAACTTTCCTCACCACAGTTAGCCACCTTGCTAGCCAATGTTCTGTCTCTTCTATCTCTTCTCCTCAAGTTCAACAGCTTGATGTCTCAGAGTATTCCCTAGCCTCTTTAGTTCCTATTTTAGAATAATATCATCAGACTGCCTTGTTTGTTTTCTAAGAGCCCACCTCTAGGTTCTAACTGGAGTGTCTCATTTTCAGCATTATTTGTATTAAATTTTACCCCAAATATCCTCTCTATCTCTTCTCCATTCAACACTTACTTCAAGCCTGTGCCTTAAAATGGATGTAATACATCTAAGCATTGAGTGGCTGAAAGAGCTAGCAGATTCTTTGCACTGTTTATCATACAGTTTATGTGCCTTCCTCTGTGACTGTCCTTACATTCCCCCGTAAGGTCTCTTAGCTCCTAACCCTAGAAATGAGTAAGTGAAATACTTCTTTTAAGTTCTCTAAAGACACTGACTTAGAAAGCCCCTCTGACTTCCACAGGTGATTACTTTGCCCCGCTGTGACCTCAGCCCTATCACTAACACATCTGGCCACAACATCAACTAAGTCTCTTTGCTCCATCACTTCTGTTTCAGTTTTCAGACTTATCACTAACATTGTAAGTATGAAGCCATCCTCTACTCCCTGGACTCAGGAAAGGCTGAAGGTATAATTCTAACCTTCAGTTGGTTCTAGCAAAAAGCAGGTTTGAGAGTGGCACTATTTCACCCATATCAACCACCCTCGTCTCTGCTCCATCCAAGATTGAGGAGGGAAAAAAATCCCAGCAGCAGATACTCAGATATAAATATAAATAAATATAAATAATACATATGTTTATATCCCAGACATCGAGGAGCTAATCTTTGGTCCTAGCTTGTAAGACGATTAAAATGCTTATCATTAGGCCTTCTTAATTAATAGTTTGATCCTTCAGGATTTCTATAGATCCATCAACTAACAGGGTAATGATTGGGGACTCCAAAGAGCCCCCAGATTCCTTCTCTGGCACAGCAATTAAGCTGTGTCTTTGACTGGTTAATATCCAGGCCATTAACTTTCCCTTAAACTCCCTTCCACCACCACCCCACACTGAAATGTGCTTCTTGAACCTTGAGTTTCCTATAGGTTAGCCTGTACTCTTCCTCCCCACCTAGATTTTCAAAGATTAGTGGGTCTTGACAGGAATAGAGCTGCCCTCTAGCTCAGATGTGAAACCAAAAGCATGGGCACCTCTCAAAAGGAATGTTTGGCTATGCTGAGATGAAACTGAGGCTGTCATTGCTGGCCACTAACTCCCCAGTGTCTTCATGTAGCACCCACAGCCTCCCTAGAGTTTTGACTGAAGCAGTCAGTAAGAGAACAGATATGCTGGCCCACAGGACCACTGTACTGTTACATAATCCCAGTATTCTCTTTATTTGAAGGCATCTGCTGCTATCTCTTCTGACCTCCCTTCTGACATATTTATAGTCGGCTCTGGTGAAGAAGGTCAGACACTTGTTCACTGTACTGAAGGATTGAGTCAATAAGCAGAAATACTACCAAATTCCTAAGAGCCATCTTGTCCTGCTCCTCACTCAAGAGTTCAAGATAACCCTCGAATCTGTCACTCCGGTGGTATTCTGGCCTAAGACAGGGCAAGTCAGCCCTGCGTTAGGATAGGGAGGGTGGGAAGGACTGCGTAGAGACCAAACCAACTGAGTGGACTCCTACTTCTCAGAGACAAACAAGGAAAGGGAACATGAGTGGGAACCTCATGTCCTGTCAAATAGGTGAACCCATTTCCAAAGTAAAGTTCATGTCTTCTACAACAGGGAGAGGAACAGAAATCCAGGAGAACCATATCTTTTGTGCTGGTGCCTTCTAATAGAAGAAAATAGGAACCACTCCCAGGGAATGGTCCCTCTCTCAGGACCAGGACTGTGCACTAACTGGAAAGACTAATGACTCAATTGTCACACAAATTCAGAGAGACTCCCATGCTATGAAATGTTTAGGTTTCTTTTGTTTGTTTTCCTTTTCTAATAGTGAGCAATCAATTCAGGGCCTAGCACAATCTAGGCAAACCTTCCCCTCTGTTACTTTCCATGTTTGCTTTGCTTTTTGAGACGTCTCACTAAGGCACCAGGCTGGCCTTGAACTCACTGCATAACCCAGGCAGGCTCGGAACTTGTCATCTCCTTGCTTCTGCTTCCCATGTGCTAGCTGACAGAAGTGTACCATGCCCTGCCATCCTTAGTTTCTCCTAACCTAGGTGTTGGATAGCTGAAGACTAGGACGTGATTCTCTGTCACAGGATCTGGAACACCAGGTGACAGAAGCCACCTTGACAGATGTGTCACTTCAGTACCTTGAGATCTTTATGATCACCAAAATTAAGACAACTAATCAACTTAAGTATGCAGTAGCTGAAGTAAGCTACACCTAACCAAGATCAAAAGAACACCATTCCCTGGGGGCGATGCCGATTTTCTTCTGTTAGAAAGCACCAGCATGAAAGATGTATTTCCTCAATTTTTGTTCCCATCTCTATTGTAGAAGTCATGAACTTTACTTTGGAAATGGGCTTACCCATTTGACAGGACATCAGGTTCCCTTGCATACTCCTTTTCCTTGTTTGTCTCTGAGAAGTAGGGGTCCCCAAAGTGGAATACTAGCAGAGAAATAGAGGAAACTGCACCACCCAAATGGCCAGAAATGTTTACTCACTTGAGTAAGCTCCCTCCCTGCGTTAATCTTATGCACTTACCAAACCAGTGCCAGCTGTTTAACAATATGTGTTTAATCTCCCAGTTGGTAAGATATCCAGAAGTATCTGTTTCTACTGCTACTAACAAGGCAACATAAAACCTTATAGATGTTAACACGTTTTGCTACTTGTTTACAAGATAAAGAAGTTGTGGTTGCATTGTTTAAAAAAAATCTTCAAGTTAAAATTACTTTTGTTTCTTCTACAGTATTTAAAATGTGTTGCATTGATTGTACACTTTTTAATTGTGTTAGTGTGTTGAAATCCGGCATGTCAGTTATGGAAGTCTTATCAACTAGCTTTTGTTTTATTGCCCTGGGTATCACAGAACCTTAGTCTTCTGTTTTTTCAGCTTGCAAGTACTGGAAGAAGTAAGTCAAGCTTTAAGCAGAAGCAAGAGGATAGTGGGCTTGATTATTGCTGGTGTAACAGCTTTACTTTCATTAATTGCTAGCACCACTGCTTCTGCAATTGCTTTGACACAAGAAGTTAAGACAGCTACTTTTGTTAATCATTTAGTAAAAAATGTTACTAATGTGTTGAATATACAAGAGGATTTAGATAGGCATTTGGAACAATGGATTGATGCTCTTTATTCCATTCAAATGACCGGAAGGAGGTTCAGAGTTTAAGAGAGTTTAAGAGTAAGGAGCCATCTCAAGTGTCATGCCAAATACCATTAGATTCATGTTAGTTCTAAAATTTATAGTGGTAGTCATTATAATTAGGAAAAAGTTTAAAGACACTTTCAGTGTATTTGGCATAATTCTAACACCTCTCTGGATGTTTTAACTTTGCATAGTGAGCTTATGAATTTAAAGAATGCTTATGAATTTAAAGAATGCTGCTCTGCTCAGCGTTGATGCGGCAGATACTGCAGATTAAATTACCCATGGCCTGAGGTCAGTATGTCTATTTTGGTCAAACTTCAAGAATGGCATATATAGCTTGATCATGCTATCCCTTTTTGTCCTTCGAATAATTTTATTCCTGCCCATCATGTTAAAGTTTGTCTTTAACAACATCAACATGTTGGCAGCCAAAGTACATGGCTTGAACCTGAAAATGGACCTCCAGACAAAGTTATTAAATTAACAGGCTGGCAAGCCAAGGACAGGTAAGTCTGCACAGAGCCTTACCAACCTAAGACAGAAGTGCATTGCTTTTGATAATGCACATTCCATGACAGGTAAGGAAGGGATTCTTGGCAGAATGACCTAAGACAGGCTCAGTCTTGTTTATGAAATAAAAAAGGGGGGTAGGTGGACAGCTTTTGGGGATGCTTGGCAAGAATCTGACATGGGCCAAGGACAAGGAAATTGGCTGCTTGGCAGGAATATGACATTGGCCAAGGACAAGGAAGTGGGCTTCAGGCACGAGGCTGACATTAGGCTAGAACAAAGGAGTAATTTCAGGGAGGAATCTAAATTTTAGGCTAGAACAAGGAAGTAGGCTTCAGACATGAAAATAATTTGAGGCTAGGACAGGGAAGTTGGCTCAGATATTTTGGTCATCTGACAAGCCCTTAGAAACAGTGATTGTGGGAGTGTTCCTGGAATTTTGTTTATTACCTTGCTTATGACTATTTGTGTTTATTGTTTTGCTTGTTCCTTGACTATTTGCATCTATTGTATTCCTAGTTCCTCAACCTAGAACTGACCTTAATACTTGCATGTAATTAAAATGGTATAAAGCAAAAAAGAGGAGGGGGGATGGGATGGGGGTTTCTAGGGAGGGGAAATGGGGTAAAAGGGATGGCATCTGAAATGTAAATAAGTAAAATATCCAATAAAAAAAAGAAAAAACTTCATAGATTTTGACAGTAATTGTATGTGTATTGGATAAAGAATTATTGTAGTTTGGTATATTGACCTGTATTTTAATATTTTTTTCCCTTTTAGTATACAGGTGATTTTTTTCTTTTTTTAAAGACAAGGTTTCAGGAAATTCAGACTGGCCTCAAACTTGCTACTTGGTCAAGGATTCTGATCCTCCAGCCTTTATATTCCAAGTGCTAGGATTACGGTCATGTACCACACTCAGTTCCGTGTAGAGCTGATACTGAACTTGGATGTTGCACATAATAGGCAAGCCCTCCACTGACAAGGGTTCCACTTCAAGTCTCATGGGAAATTTTCAAAATCTACTCTTGACTAGACTGAGCAGTATCTATTTACACCAGGTGAGCATGACTCACTTCTGCTAAAATGTTTCATGGACTTCTTCAGTGATTCCTGTTGTCTGGTTCCTGATTTGGTCTCTGACCACTTCTCTAGAGCAGGAGTTTTAAACAGCATGACTGGCAGTTTTTCAAATGGGTGACAAATGGAACCTGTAAGGGGAGCTCCCAAGCTTTGGGAAGAGAGGCCTCTTAGGTCAATTCTAGCAATCTTTAAAGGAAGCAGAAGAGGCTGAGATTCACTGAAGCCTCCTACCTTATATGCCAGATATGCTCCTGTCTTTCCCTTGCTTATTGACACTTGTATTTCCAGCTCAGACTTCTCTGAATTATGAACACATTCAGCATCTGTGCCTGGATGTCTAGAATGTACCACAAGCTTACCATGTCCAAAACGATGTTTTCCTTTCCAGATGTGCCCTCCTGCTGAACACCTATACCACAATAACTCCCCATTCACCTTCTTAACCTATTACTTGTCTAATTCAATCATCTTAACTCTCTAGTCAGTAACTTCTCACATGTCCACTTTTAATTTCATTATAATTGTTTTAAAATGTTTTTGTGTACCTATGTGTGCTGTGCAGGAGTCCAGAGTTCAGTGAAGGACACTGGTGTTCTGCTTTCTCTCTACCTTGAGACAGGGTCTCTCACTGAACCTGAAGCAGGCAGAAAGCCCAAGTAATTCTTTGATTACCAACCTCTACAGCCAGCACAGTTACTGGTGCACATGACCATACCTGGCTTTTTACATGGGTTCTGGGGATTTAAACTCAGTACCTCACATTTGTGCATCAAGTGTTCTTACCTGCTGAGCCATCTCCCTAGCCATCTTGACTTAAGTCACAGTTACGTTACATGGTTTACTGAAAGTTATACAATCCTGCCGCTATTCTTGCTTCACTAAAGTCATTCCTAAAATGGCAGTTGGGCTGGATTATGTCTTAAAGCACAGGTTACTGACACTATCTCTTTGCTCAGAACTCAGTTGCATCCCTTCTCAAGTATGGTTAAAGGTCCACAGTCCTTCAATTTTTGAGACCTCAGATGATCTCATTTCTTGTTTTCTGACTTGCTTCTTCACTGTGCCCTAGCCTGACTTGACTCAAAGTTAACTGGTCTCTTTGCTTTTCTTTGACTACAGTCTCATCTCATCAAGACCCTCACTTGAAGGATTATGCCTGAAATGCTCATTCACTGCTCTGCAATTTGCTCTCAAGTTTCTGTTTAGATGTTGTTAGTCACTCCAAATAAAACGGTAGCCATTTCTGTAAGCCTTGCCTTTGTGCTTACATTCACATTGCTTTATCATCCTTCATGGTGGACCATGTGACCTATCTATAGCAGGGGCTGTTTCTCCACACTGACAGTGCTATGGCAAAGGCCATTTATTTAGCCACTGTTACATCTCTACCACACAGAACAGGCAATATTGAAGCTACTCAAGAACTACTGTAGCATGAACAGACTCTGATCTCCTGCCACTAAGTCTGATCATTCAGTTGCCACTGCCTATCTATACCTTTTCTATATTCTTGTCCACTTGCTAAATCCCACTTTTAGATGATTTAGTCATTAATTCCTGTGGAAATTTCCCCCCTGAACCTGACACTGCACTTTTCCCTCTATCCATTAATTATCCTCCATTAAACAGTGAAAGCATATTTTCATGGTTACACATTTGTGTACACAAACATTTATTGTCTCTTTTCATTCCAGGCTCACATTCTTCCAACTAGAAGAATTTTTTCCCTGCGCTGGAATTTCATCTTCTATCCATTACTCTTACACAGCAAGTACTCTTAGGAAAAAGCATTCTGAGCCCAGGCCTGTAACCTCAGTCCTCATGAGGCTGAGGCAGGAAGATCACAGGTGCAAGGCTACCATGTCTTCCAGGGAATCTGGGTTACAAAACAGAAACAGAAGCAAAACACAAAGGCTTTCTTCTTTTCCATACTTTCCACAGTTTCAGTTCCTAGGTGATTTTTTTCTTGTGCCCCAAGTCATTTTCCCACAATCTTAACTCAGTTTATACTCACTATGCTCTTCCCTGTTTTTGGCCTATGGATTCAATCCTTATGCCTCTGCTAAACTTTCACAACTAGAGTAAGAATAAATGGAGGAAATTTCCCTCTGCTCACTTCCTACCAAGCTCCATGTCTTTCAACGGCAATCAAGACAGTGAAGGAAGGGTCTAGCCCAACCTAAAAAATGATCCCTCCCAGGCTGGGTGTCATGATGCATACCTCTAAGGAGAGGGAGGCAGGAAGGCAGGAGGTCAAGGTTATTCTCAGCTATGCATACAGTGACTAAGGAGACAGCCTGGACTGTATGAGAAAGTGTCGCAAAAAGGAGGAGGAGAAGGAGGAAGAGGAAGAGGAGGAAGAAGAGGAAGAGGAGGAAGAAGAGGAGGGAGTAAGAAGGGAAAGAAGAAAAAGGAGAAGAAAGGAAAGAAGGAAGGAAGAAGGATGGAAGGAGAGAAGGAAGGAAGGAAGGAAAGAAGGAAAGAAGGGGAAAAAAGGGCCTAGAGAGAGCTCAATAAAAAGCTTTGCTCTACCAGAGGATCTAAATTCAATTCCCAGCACTGATATTGGTGAGGTCACAACCACCTTCAACTCCAGCACTAGGGAGATCCAACAGCTTCAAACTTAGCAGGCACTTGCATGCATGTGTGCATATCCTCATAGACACCCATGTAATGAAATATATTTTTTAAATGCAGTAATTAACCCCTCATCATAAAACTACAGCATACAGCCAAATGAAGCAAGCCTTGAAGAGTCGCAGAGCACTCACAGCAAGACTCTCATTCTTTTCTCCATCCAATCGTATTCAGTTCCATTTCGGTTGGTTCCTGACCCCAGACTGTCTTTCATGCCTTCTTTCAGTATTTTCTCAGCCAAGCATTTCCTAGCACAGCATTTGGTGTTAACCTCTTTCTACTCTGGTTGCCTTAGCCAGATGCCCACCAGAGCTTCAGACCTGGGCATCCAATATGAACTCTGTCTTCAGCAAGTCTACCTAGCTTCCAAAATGGATGAATCTGTAACACTGAATACACATTTGGTGTGCTGGGTATGTAGCTCAGTAGTAGAGCATGTTATTACATGCTTGAGCCCTGGATTTAATTCACAAAACTACGTATCTCTGTGTACACACACACACACACTTTCTAGAGAGTTCTGTATCAATTCTGTACTATAAGAACTGATCCACATCCTGCTTGTACAGTCTTACTGATTAATAAAATTGATAAGCTAGCCTTTCTTTTCTCTTATCTATCTTTCTTTCTTTCTTTCTTTCTTTCTTTCTTTCTTTCTTTCTTTCT
>NW_021604781.1:4157010-4177010 GCF_004785775.1 Grammomys surdaster
GTTTTTCCAGACAGGGTTTCTCTGTGTAGGCCTGGCTGTCCTGGAACTCACTCTGTAGACCAGGCTGGCCTCAAACTCAGAAATCCACCTGTCTCTGCCCCCCAAGTGCTGGGATTAAAGGCGTGCGCCACCACCGCCCGGCTTCTTTTCTTTTTTTAATCTGCTTTTTTCCTTTTATTTTTTTATTGGATATATTTACATTTCGGTGTTATCTCCTTACCCCACTTCCCCCTCCCCCAGCCAGGAGTCTCCTATCCCATTGCCCCTCCTCCTCCTGCTTCTATGAGGATGTGCCCCCATCTATCCCCCCACTCCCACGAGCTATCCTTTCTTGATTGCCTTTCTCTGCTGAATGTTATATATCTTGCCTACTAACATGATTTTTATTTTTTGGAGAGAAGGTATCCCTATGTATCTTCAGTTGGTCTCCAACGTGTGATTTGATGAAACCCATCTCCCTAATACAAGAGTAACAAACGTATAGTCCCACCTGAACTAATAAAGCCAGGTTTCTATGAACCGCTTCTAAATTTTTTTTTTTTTTTTGAGTATTAGAACCTAAGAAGTGAGACTAGAGAACTGGCACATTATATAAAGGTCAGAGCAGAGCTAATTCAAAAGTCAACAGGCTGACAGGATTCTATCCTAGAACTACACAGGTCTCTCCTGCCCCTCCTGTCCATGCTTGCTCACCTGTCTTCTGACAACTCTGTCACTTCCGGAGCTGTTTATAGAAACAGAGCCTGTGTCTGCTCAATCTGACGTTCCTATCTTGAATGACTCATTCACAGGCGCCCAGGCGGCAATTAAGTAGCAATTTCACATGGGTACTGAACATCACACAGAACATTATGTGCTCTACAGGGAGCGGGGGCCGGTGGGGGGGGCTCCATGAGAAACAAGAGACAGGAAAACAGGGCTTCTTAGTTTCATTAAGCTTTACATTCTTTTTTAATAGTTTTTTTTTTTTAAGAGAATGCCATACAAAGCTTGACTTTAAAACAAAATAAGGTTTTGTTTTTTTAAAAAAGAAATCTGTATGGGTTGTTTTATGACTATTCCATGAAACTAATGCTACCACTTTGTCAGAAATAGGCTTATTATCCATTACCCAACTACACACTGGTAAAGCAAACCCACAATACACAGAAGAGGCAACAAAATGCTAAATAATTTTTGTTCTCATAATCATACTAAATTATAAACAACTAGGCATATGAACTTTCCAACTGCTACACAACGGCCTGTAATTCCAGTTCCAGAGGGATCTGATGCTCTTTTATGGCCTACAAAGGTATTACATGCATGTTACACACATACATACAGGCAGGCAGGCAAAACACTCACATACATAAAATAAAAACAAATATATATTTAAAAGGTACATGTATCAGTAACTGAATCATTCTATAGGGTGATTCCTGTCTATAAGTGATTTGATAAATCTCAGGAAAAACTAAACCTCTACTCTTCTGGACCTTTCATATCATCTCTAACTAGCTTATTCTCTCTTTTGCCTATACTCAGTACATTTCAAGCATCAAAGTGATCATATACAAACAAAATCACAGAACTTCTTGACAAAAATGTTAAATATTTAGGATGAAGCACTAACACACTCATGTTGCCTAGTCCACCTGACCACCTGGTTATGAAGGTACTATCATTTGTGAGGAAACCTCAGGAAATTACATCACTTGCTCAAAACTAATTTCACATCATGCTACTTGAAATTCTAAGTCATACTGGAGGTTTCTAGCTCCCACTGCCCTTTGGAATCATCTCTGAGGTAACTTCAAAAAAGTCTAAAGCCACAGAGCCACTGCACTCAGGTGCCCTATGTACACTTCCAGTGACATCCCTCTCAGAGCTCTTGAGGCTTGGCTCTGTACCTTTCCAAGAGCGCAAATCACACAAACATTTTGATTTTGCCATACATACAGAAGACACATTCATACTACATGATAGTCTATTGTATTTACAGCATACCAGCTCATTTTTGTGACAGGGTTCCACTATATGTGATCTAATTTTCAAGGACATAATTTTTTTAAAAATGATTTATTTATATAAAATTTATTTATACTGTGGCTATCTTCAGACACACCAGAAGAGGGCATCAGATCCCATTACAGATGGTTGTTAGCCACCATGTGGTTGCTGGGAATTGAACTCAGGACCTCTGGAAGAGCAGTCAGTGTTCTTAATCACTGAGCCACCTCTCCAGCCCAACATAATTTTTTTTTAAATGCACATAAATTGCAAGTACTTTGTGGCTTAAAAAAAAAAGCCCACTAATTTCCACATAGACTTGAAACAACTTGAAGCAATAGATTTTGCTCTTGATAATACTGCCTTAATACTGAAAGCTACTGAATGATTAGGATGGTGGCTGCTGCTGGTTGTATCTGTGGCAAAGGCTTAAAATGAGTGTGTCTGTCTGTACTGGCTGACTCTTACATTTATGAGACTTTTCTGTACTAAGAAATGCTGTTTGACAGTATTCTGTTCAAATATTTCAAATTACCACCTAAACTGGTACAATATTCTAAATTGTTTGCTGTCATTTTACCAGTGTTCTCACTTCTTGAGGAACAGACCCCAAGGAACTTTTCTTTGATCATGTGTAGGAAGCACCCCCAACTATGACATTTTACAGTGAGACTGTAGTCAGACATATCTTCAACCTCACGTATAACTCTGGTTCTCTTGCTATGTCTATCATATCTCTGAAGTCTAACCCCTCAAGAGTCATTCTGGAAGACAGAAATCTACTTCTGAGTATTCTCTTGGAAAGCACAAATGTTCTCCGTTACATCTTATAATGGTGAGTCCTTTCCACCATTTTGGTTTCACTTTGATAGACTCACCAAAGGACTCACCACCTCAGCTAGAGCTTTATGAAAAGTGTTCCTTTAAAAGTTAGACTTAAAAAAGATGGAGTTACTCCTTGATTCATGTGCTATAGAATGGATTTTGTGATCAGTCATGAAACCACTAATCCCATTGCACGTTTCCATCAGCACTCTTGAATGACTGACCAAGTGTATCGCCACAGAATGCTTTTTCTCATCAGGTCTCAATACTGGACTACGCAGATGTGACTGCACTTTTCTTAGAGAGAGTGTCTTCCCTGAGTTGCAAACTTTCTATCTTCAGCTTTAGTAGTTAGGGCCATTGCTAGTGGAATGTTGAGGCTGGTTTGATCCTCTATCCACAGCAAAGTTTTATCATTGGAAAATCTAGTTCTTAAAATTCATGTGTGCACTGGAGTACCACTCTGTAATTTTCTTCAACAACTTTTATTTTTAGGGGCTGGAGAGATGGTTCAATGGTTAAGAGTACTGGCTGGTCTAGAGAGCAGCTACATTCAACTCCCAACTCCCAACTATGGTGGCTAAATAGTTCTTAACTCCAGTCCTAGGGGATCCATACCTCCTTCTGGCCTCCACAGGTATCTGGATATACATGGTGCATCAACATACATGTAGGCAAAACACTCATACATATAAAATACCTTAAAATTCTTTTTTAAATTGAAAAAAATTCTTTTATTCTTCATTCAAATCATGGCTGATTGCTTGGCCCATCTCAGCTTTCAGCATAACTTTCTCAATGATCTTTTACTAAAAAAAACCGAATTTGTGCACACTTGCACATGTGCGCATGCATGTGCATGTGGGGGTGGGGCCATGCCACTGTGCATCTGTGGAGGTCAGAGGACAACTTGGTTTCACTGTGTGGATTCTCAAGGATCATCCTCAGGTTTTCAGATTGGCAGCAAGTACCGTCACGCACTAGGCCATCTTGCTGGCCATTACTTTCAATATTTAATGGAAGTGAAACTTTCCTTTCTCTAAAACACTCAGGACCACTGCTGGGTTAAATCAGCTTACTTTCAAAGATGGTGGCGGATGGACTCATCTAGCCTTACTTTTCTGGTCCCAGCACTCACACATACATTGTGCTCATTAGTCATTGTGCTCAATAGTTCACACAAGTCTAAAAAAGTTAAGGCTAGCAAGATGACTCAGATGCTTCACAAACACCAAGGCACGTGAGTTCAATATCCAGAACCCATAGAAAACAAAAGTGGTGGTGTACACTTGCAATTGCAGCGCTGCAGAGAGGGATATAGGTTCCTAGGGTCCACTGTCAGCCAGCCTAGACTAACTGGTGAGTTCCTGGCCAGTGAGAACCTATAATTGATTACCTCTTCAAAGGCCTCCACGTGCAGTCATATTCTAAGTACAGGGATTATGACTTTCATGTACAAATGTGAGTTGGACATACTCTAGTGTGCAATGCTGACACGGGGCTCTATCCACAGTAGCCCCCAAATTTTAACCCATTTCATCAACTCTTACACCCAAAATCTCATCTAAGTGCCATTAAAATCAGGTATGGCTGGACTTGTGATTTATTCCAATGCAAAATTCTCCTCAGCTATAAGCCCGTGAAATCAGAAAAGTTATCTCTTCCAAAATTCAAATGGTGAGATAAACACAAGAGACATCCCCCTTCCAAAAGCAAGAAATCAGAAGATGGTAGGCCACACACTAAGTCCTGCAATCCGGCAAGGCAAATGCCATTCCTGTTTTTATTAGTAGTGATAGTCTTCAGACAGGGCCTTTGTAATCTAGGCTATGTAGCTAAGAGCGACCTTGAATTTTTGGTCCTCCTACTTCCACCTCTATTTTATTTTATTTTATTTTATTTTATTTTATTTTATTTTATTTTATTTTGGTTTTTTGAGCCAAGGTTTCTCTGTGTAGTCCTGGCTGTCCTGGAATTCACTCTGTAGACCAGGCTGGCCTCGAACTCAGAAATCCGCCTGCCTCTGCCTCCCAAGTGCTAGGATTAAAGGCGTGTGCCACCACCACCCGGCCTACCTCTACCTCTTGGATGGTGTAATTACATCCACTACCTCGCCAACTGGGAATTGAACCTAGAGCCTTGTGTTATGTTAGACATTATGAAATTAAGTCCACACCCAGCCCTTAGATTTTTAAGTCTTACAAATAATTCTCTCTGAGCAAGATATAATGAATAGGACCTATAATCCTATGGTCTGAGACTGAAGCTGTAAGTTTGAAGCTAGTCTAGGCTACGTTAGTAACTGTTTAAAAGGAAGAAAAATCTTTCTAGGTTCCATACTGTATTATTTGGCTTAATATGAGTGGCAGTTCTGTCTTTTAGGCCCAGGGTAATAACATAACCTCCTCCACACTAAAGAGTAGTCCAACTTATAATAAGGACCTGACTCCTCTGCTCTTGAGCAAACAGTGGCCCTGTTGACATCTTCCAGATTATGGTTCTCAACCTTCTTTATGCTGTGACTCTTTAATATATTTTGATAACCCTCAACCATAAAATTATTTTCATTGCTACTTCAAAGCTGTAATTTTGCTACTGTCATGAATAGTAATGTAAATAGTAATATAAACATGTAAAAATGCTCTTAGGTGACCCCCGTGAGAGAGTTGTTTGACCACCACAAGGGGTTGAAAACCACTGTTCTGGACCTTTTGGTGAAGATAATATATGCTCACAGGTAGCTCTCTAGACCCACGTGTTGGAATCCCTAAACTCTTACAGACTTCTTAGGTTTTGTCCCACCATTGACCGTTGAGTGTCAGCTGGCAGCAATCCTAATACAAAGCCCTTCTCTATTCTGGCTTTCAGTAGTTTCTGCTGACATAGCTGTCTAGATTGACACCGTTTCCAGATCATTATTTGTAATTTCTCAAATCTGGTCTGAGCATTTTTCTAAATCTTTAAATTCTAGTTCTTCTGGGCTTAATAAGTCATTCCTCAACTTACCTCTATCACATTTTATTATAAGTAACAAGAGACATCAGGTCACACTGTTAATATTTTCTTTAGAATTGTCAGCTTTAGGAACTGGCCAAAAAAAAAAAAAAAAAATGTCTGCTATGGATCTGACAACCTGAATTTGATCCCCTGATCACATATGGTGCAAGTATCACTATAGGACTATTTCTGTAGGTTAAAGTCAGCATTCCTCAGGAACTTGTGAAACTGGTCCCCATCTATCAAGAGGAGTCACTTCCAGTACCTTTGGCAGGGGGAAAAATGGCTACCTGTGGTGCCTTACTTGCACATCAAAGCTTATGCTGAGCCAATCCTAATTGTGTTTGCCCTTTAATCCCAGCACTCAGGAGGCAGGTCTCTCAGTTCAAGGCCAGCCAAGCATACTGAAAATCTGTCTTAAAAAACAAATCAAACCAAACCAACAAAACCTCATGCTGACCTCAGTACCACAAGGACCTGTCCTTCCTAGCATCCTAGCCGTTCTCACCACCTCCTCTACCCTCAGTTCCCTCCAGGTCACAGGCTCCCCCCTCCCCAAGCTACTCATTCTTATAGCCATGCTAGTCACTATGTCTTCTCTAGTCCCGGATACTCTTCTCTCTCTTGCAGATAGCCCTGGCCACGTACAGTCTGCTGGTCATTGTCAGGCTTCACCTTTCTCTGCTCTCGACTCTTCCAGATGCTCCTGGCTGTTCTCTTTCATGTCTACAACTAAAAACTTTCCCTTAACCTTATCATAGAGTCATTGCATTGTCAGCTCACGTAACAAGGAGAATGACCCTCCTAAGTTGTCTCTGACCACCACACATGCACCATGGCATGCATGCCTTTGTTCCTGCCGTGCACAACTATGTACACACATATATTATAATGTAATACAACTAAAAAGTTCTAGCTAAATATCCAAATTCATCACTTATGAATGCATCTACTTTCTACAAAACATAATAATTTGGGGGCTGGTGATACAAAGGTTAAGAACACATACTTCTCTTGCTTGTAAATGATCTATCTTCCTCTGGTTGTCTTCATATATTCAGTCCTTTGAATGAGTCTGTGAATAAACTGCCTCTTATTTTTGAAGGATGTGGTCCCAGTTACTTAAATTGTACAGCTACAAATGTAGGCACGTTCTGAGTACTAGAGGCTAGAATTTCAACATATGCATCAGAAACTCACAGTTCAGCCCAAAACAAGTTGGAATAAGTTAGAACAACTATGTTCACTTATCTGAAAACTGAATAACACTTTTTCCAGTCAACATGCTAGTTGATCATGCAATGGAGGGGCAAAACAGATACACTCTTTAACTCACAGAGATGGTGGTTCAGTGGTACGGGTCGCAGGCAAGTGAAGAAGGAAGGAGTATATGAGAAATATACTGAAGACGTACATTCATCAGCTCTGGAATGTGCATACAGGAAGACTATGGAAGCGAAATGTGTGTAGAAACTTCCAGAAAGAGGAGGCAAGCCAGTGCATTCAAGGACAGTAAAGAAAAGAGAAGACACAAGGTATACAGTTGGGTGAGAAAGAGGGATGATGTAATCCAGCATCTTAATTAGACATCATGATTACCAGACTTTGTCCTAAGAACAAGGGGAAACAATGGAGGCTTTAAAAACAATTTCAGCTTTTTGAGACAGGGTTTCTCTGTATAACCCTGGCAGTTCTGGAACTTACTCTGTAGACCAAGCTGGCCTCAAACGAGAGATTCACCTGCCTCTAACCCCTGAGCACTGGGATTAAAGTGTGTATCCCACTCCCTGGCTACAATATGTTTTTATTCTGAAAAGATTACTAGCAGGGAAGAGACACAGGGGCTGCAATTGTTTCTACACTTGAATACAGGAAGAGCATTCCTTTTATGAAAACCTGTGAAATGCTGGCTGTTAAAACCCACATTCAAGAAATATTTTAGGTGGCAAAATTCACAAATCCCTTTTGATGGATTGAAAATAAGCTGGGTGGTGGTGGGCATGCCTTTAATCCCAGCATTTCAGCAGTGAGGCTAAGGCTGAGGCAGAGGCAGAGGCAGAGAGGGGCAGAGAGGGGCAGAGAGAGACAGAGAGAGGCAGAGAGGCAGAGAGGCAGAGGCAGAAGCAGGTGGATATTTGTGAGTTCAAGTTCAGCCTGAGCCAGGACTGCCAGGGATGTCACACAGAAAAACCTTTGCCTCAGAAAAGCCGCCAGAAAAGAAGAAAAAAAAAAGTCACCTGCTGGGGGTAGTCAGATCTCTTGAGTTTGAGGCCATCCTGGTCCAAGGGAGCCTATACAGAAAAACCCTGGCTTGAAAAACAAAAACAAAAAACAAAAAAAAGAAGAAAAAAGAAAAAAACAAAAACAAACCAACCAAACAAAAGAAAAAAGAAAAAAATCCCTCCAAACAACAACAAAAAAGAAAATAAAAAGTATCAGACTTCAAGGTTTCCATTTGTAAAACCCAGTGGGAAGGTACACCTATACATTCCAGAAAATTCTGGAGACCCAGATTTTGAGAGACCACAGGCTTATATGAGCCTTTCAGGATTGAAAAAGGAAGTCTGATAATTCAGTACAAACTACAGGTCAAAAGAGATACAAACACAGATATAAGAACATATATTTGGGGTCAACACTATGCACTCCCACAGTATGATAAACACTGGTTTAGATTTTTGTGGATGCACCTATGAACCAAACAAATTCTAGCAGGGCATGGTGGGTGGGACATGTCTTGAACCCCAGCACTTCAGTAGCAGAAATAGGCAGGTCTCTCTGTGAGTTTCAGGCCAGCCTCCTTGGATGCATACTGACAAACTAAACAATACTTAATCTATTAGTATTATGACAACAGGACAGTGCAAAGAAGAAAAAGGTAGGGCATTTTATTCTGGATTGAATCAGGGAAGGTAAGAACAATAAAGATGGAGAGCAATATTGTAAATAAGGGACTGGTATAAAATGAGGTCCAGAAGAAAAATGCAAAGAACTGGATTATGTAGAATTAAAGAATTTTAATTAGTGTGTATGAATATATATACATATCGAGTCACAGATCCAAGGTCTTAACTTAAACTAAACTAGTTGCTAAAAATTATGGGGTAGCAAAAGTGGGGAAGAGGGGACAAAGACATGACTACTACATCCAAATGAGAAATAATGAGGTCACTGGAAAGCACAATAATAGAAAACTGTCTAGAAGTGAAATGTAAGGAATGTGAAAATTAAAGAGTAAGAGGAATACAAGGCAGCAAAGATTTATAAGAAACACAGCCAGAGATATGGACAGAAACCACAATGTCAAAAAAGCATATAGTATATGCAGAACATATTACTTAGTTTTTATTTATGCGTGGCTGTGTGTGTGTAGTCATGAAGACCAGAAGAGGAAGTGCAGTTCCCTGGAGCTGGAGAAAGAGGTGGTTATGAGGCACCTGAGGTAGGTGCTGGGAACCAAACCCTGCTCTGCTAGATGAGTTCCAAGGACCTTTAAGGGCTGCTCTTATTTATTGTAATGGAGGGAGGGTGGGTATGCCACAGCACATATATGGAGACAGAACAACCTAGCAGAGATGGTTTTCTTTCTGTCTTTAGATAGGTCCTGGAAATTGAATCGAAGTCCTCAGGCTTGCTAAAGCTAAATATATTGTTTTCTGTTTCTTTGGGTTTTGTTTTTTTGTTTTGTTTTTTTGAGACAGGGTTTCTCTGTGTAGCCCTGGCTGCCCTGGAACTTGATCTGTAGATCATGCTGGCCTCGAACTAAGAGAGATCTGCCTGCCTCTGCCTCCTGAGTGCTGGGATTAAAGGCACATGGCACACTGTTGGACAGTGCTAAACATCTTAATAAAAAGGTTCAAAACTCAAATGCTACAAAATAGCCAAAGATAGGCAATGAATACTACATATCAATATAAGTGAACCTTCTTGAGATTGCTATGTCAATTAAGTAAAATGAGAGAGTGGGAATGGGTTGAATATAATCAATAACAAATGAGGAAATAAGACATTATACAGATTGTTTATGAGGTTTACAACTCAGCGAATTGTGCCAAAAAAGATTTAACAGAGACTTGAATGTGTTTAAATGCCGAAGCAAAAATCTCAGGAACAAGGATGAGTCAGAAAAAGACGTGAGACCTGGTGATAAACTGCGACTCCAGACAAGGTGAGAGATAGACCCCACAGTACTAATGAAGGAGCTAGCCTCTGTCTCAGGGTTTACTGCTGTGAGCAGACACCATGACCAGGCAACTCTTAGAAGGACGACATTAATTGGGGCTGGCTTACAGGTTCAGAGGTTCAGTCCAGTATCATCAGGGGGAGCATGGGAGCATCCAGGCAGGCATGGGACTGGAGGAGCTGAGGCGTCTACATCTTCATTTGCAGACCTCTAAGAGAAGACTGGCTTCCAGGCAGCTAGGACAAGGGTCTTAAAGCCCAAGACCATAGTGACACACCTGTTCCAACAAGGCCACATCTCCTAATAGTGCCACTTCTTGGCCCAAGCACACACAAACCATCACAGCCTCTAATGAAAAGGAGTGTAGACATGGGGTCTGGAGAGATGGCTCAGCAGTTCTCTGCTCTTCCAGCGGTCCCGAATTCAATTTCCAACAACAACATGGTGGCTCACAACCGTCTATAATGGGATCTGATACCCTCTTACTGTTCTGAAGAGAGCAACAGTGTACTCACTATACATAAAGTTTTGTTTTGTTTTTAAAAAATGAGTGTAGACAGGATAAATGTGGACTCAGACTGCATGACTCTTAATTATGGGGAGGGGAAGGAAAGGGTGGAGTGTCAGGAGCCATCTAGGAGAGGCTAGCAGTGATCTTCCAGAGATGCTTCATCAGGGAACTACAATGAATGAACCCTTGGAGGCAAGGCCTGAGGGACAAATCTCAGGATTTGATTCCTGCAGCTGATATACCTTTCCTGTCCTTATAAAATTAGTATAGTAACTCCTGGGCATCAGCCCACCCTACTGAGCAGACATTTTTGCAGATTGACTAAGATGTACTGTCTTATAGTGATGATATACAGACGATTATTTAATTCCTAATGATGATTCTATAAGAATTCTTAAAGTTATACTAGTAACTATTAAACACTTTATACCTTTTATAATTAGGGCTACAACTAGAGCTCTCTCTGATACGAAAAACAAAAAGCAAAAAAACCAAAAACTCTGCCAGTCTTCAAGTACCATGAATTAATTGCTTCTGAGATAGAAAGCAGGCATTTACAACTTAGAATACATTCTTTAGAGCTGTAAAACAATTAACCAAAGGTCATAAAAGGGAAGGAATGAAGTATCCTAAGTTCAAGGACAGAAGATAAAATATTGACTGGGTTTATCTATACAAAATCTCATTGTTAACTTAAGATATGAGAATTATAGTTTTTAACTTTCAATGAACTTATCGACCTAGTGACAGAAGATGAGTATCTAGTTAAATAACTAGACTTAATGAAAACACATGTAGACATGTCTGTTGTAAACTCCTTTCAATTTATGATCTGAATTTATGTTTAAATCGCAGTGACCTTTGAGATAGATACAATGTTACTTACTCTTCTAAAATAGGTATAAAAAAACTGGAAACGATGGCATTAGGAGGCAGAAGGAGAGAGCAGAATTAGGAGGAAGAGAGATTTAGGAGGAAGAGAGGAGTACACAGAATGCAGAAAGAAAGAGAGACAAAGGAAGAATGCAGAGAGAGCAGAAATTTCAGGCAGGCTTCTTTTTTACCATGGGACGAACAGTTTTCTTAACACCAAGGCAAACAAACTTAGTCTTTTAAAGAGGAAAACGCTGTTTTTCTTACATATCTGGTTTAATTCACTTAGTAATAAAAAGGTGGAAGCTTTTTTCCCCCTATGCAATAAAGGTCAAAAGCTTATTTCTCATCCAGAATGAGTGAGTTCTTTCTGCACTGGTGCTTTTGCTCCATATGCATATGTAAGTATGGATGTGTGTAAGTGTGCAAATATAAGGTAAGTAGCTGGGTCCCGAAGGAGTGTATGAAGGTATATGAGTGTGTGTGTGCCTGAAATGTGTAAATGAATGTATGTGTGTTTATGTCTATTTGCTTGTGTACAAATTTTTCCTCCTGTGAGCTGTCTTCTCCTGGTTCAATACAAGTTTATTGCTCTAAACCTCTCTCCTGCCTGGCAAGCAAGAGGCGAGGCTTCTGGGGAAGAAAGAGGCCCTAGCAATTAATCCTTTACTTAACAACCCCCAACCCCCTTCCACTGTTAATCAACAGGTGTTAATTCACCCAGAGGGCTGCAGCTTCTGGCTTCAGAGTAACCTAAAGACAGGTAAACATTATTATACAAAGCAATGTCTCACAAGACCAAGTCTTGCCCCCACCAAGACTTCCCCCCTTGGCTGCTTCAGAGATGACCTAGCTCCCAGTAGTAGAGAAAATTTCTGGTTTGAAATTTATACTGAGGATTACACTCCCCAGTCCTTTTAAGAACTTTTGAAAATGTTGATGAACATTTTTGTGGATAACTTAAGATTAGGATAACAACTATCTAGATTTTTTTCCAGATTTGTCTAGGAAAGTGTTGATAACTATAAATGGCCTAAAAGACATAATCAAAAGCATTAACAGACTTGATCATAGCTCACAATCGTCTCTAAAGCCCCCTGGTAACATCAATCTGGAGAAAGAGGCTCTGGTATGACACCAGACACATCATCAAATATGACTGACTACAGAACAAACTCCCTGTAAAGATGCTCTGTTTTGATTAATGTTTTCTTACTATCTGATTGTTTCAGGGAGAAGCCTGGGGCCCAGGTATCATATTTAACCATATTCACTGACTTCTGTTAAAAACAACAACAACAACAACAAAAACTCCCACAAACATTAAAGAAACAAGATCTAAGCTTCTACAGCATTGAAATTCTGAAGACATTATGACAATCTTTCTTATTATTTCATTCTGGCCTCTACTGGTTTTTAAACAGCAAATGGTAAGGAGGTTGGGGGATACCACTTTCAACAACTATTTTTCCTTAGAATTTTAAGGATATAATTTCTCACTATTTTTAATTATTTAAAAATGTTAGCTTATTTTCTATGCTTGTATTTAACAGAAATACAAATAAAACACTACAAATTGGATCTGTAGCTAGTGTTATAATTCATTATTTTCCGAGAATAGTACATCTAGTGCTTTCTAGTTCCTGAGTTCAAAGTTACCATAATACAGTCATAAAACCAGTGGCATCTATCCCTTCTTTCATTCAGCCTTTCCTACTTGAAGCAAAACCTAAATTGTCATCAATAAATGACACAAAACTACCACAAACTATTCTTAAGCAATTAAGAAACAAGTCAAGCCCAGTTCATTAATTTATTTTAGTAAAAACAAAGTCAAATACTTAAGTCTCCAGTGTATAAACATTTCCTTATAAAACTTATTTAATTCCATGTTATTTATAAAAGCAAACTTAAGAAATTGCTTCCTCTATCTTTTAATTTTTGAAAATTAATTTAAAGCATCAAAGAAGGAACACAGATGCAGTTTCCACAACACTTACAGCTAATACAGCTAAGATAATAAGTAGGCAAAACAGAAAAGGAACTAAGACCATGCATAAATGTTTACCTATTTTAGGGAATGCTGTCTGAAAATTAAGCATGACTAAAAAACCCAACTTGTACAATTTAGAATAATCCATTTATTGAACAATACACATTTCAAATGTGAATTAAAATGAGAAATTTTTAAAGTAAATGTTAAGCATTAAAAACACAACAGCAAATACTAACATTTTTATATCAATATATAATTTGTGTAAAATATTTAAACATTAAATGGCTATCAATTTCTTTACTTTCAATATTGAGTTTTCAAAAACTGAATAAGTACTACAGCTTTAATCTAAATTAAAAAAAGAGGGCTGTGTGGTTAAAGATAAAGATACACTCCTCCCTAGATTTAAATTTTTCCATCCCTTATTTGAGGAATATATGTACAGGACAAATTGTTCAATTTAAATGATGTTTCCTTTTGTAAAAGCTTGTATTGGGACTATATATCAACAATGGCAGGTATTAACCTGTCATTTACACAAGTGTCAGGACGCTAAGGTGTGCTGCAACAGCACTGGAGGAGGCTTAACTCTCTAACAGTGAACTATGTGACATTAGTCTTCAGCTATAACCTACCAACTGAATTCTCCTATCATCATAATTTGGTTGCTGAACTATTTCCTCCTAAATCTATATATCAAATTATTACACCATGTTTAGGAGAATCTCAACCAATGAGTATCACAATGATAGATTTTTATAATAAACTTTTCAAATAAGCCTTTTGAATCAAAATTGTACTAACCCACAGGGTTGAGAGAGTAAGTGCTGACCTGCAGCCACAGGTGAAGTTCACGGAGACACTGGGTTCAGTGGATCACAGGAAGGAAAAAGCAGTTACATAGTTTTTCTAGGCACTTACCCACCAACATCACTAAGAATGTCACGTGGCTACAGGAAGACTGCTAAGCAGAAAAAAGAAGAAAAGTACATACAGAAAAAGACTATGAAAGAAAAGAAACATGACTTCTAAAACTATTAAGAAAAAAGAAGAATCTACAAGCCCTTCCTAAACAAATGTTCTTTCATTTTGATATATACACAAACAAACCAAACCCAAGTTCAGAACTCCAACTAGAGATGAACTAAGACTACAACACAAGAAGCACTGCCCAAACCCTAATCTTTTAATGAACTTAACTAAATGTAAGAACAAGTTTAACCACAAATACAATTGAGAGGCGAGCAACCCAGGAGCTTCTTTCTCAGTCTCCCCATTAGTTTACAAAAGGTGTTAAAACTTTGTTAAAAAAAAAAAAAAGTGAACAAGAGAAAGAATTACTAAGAGTTAGACTTTAATCCCAGCAACTGGGAAGCAGATGGATTTCTGTGAGTTTGAGGCCAGCCTGGTCTACAGAGTGAGTTCCAGAACAGCCAGGGCCACACAGAAACCCCGTCCTAAAAAACAAAAAAAGAAAAAGAGCTAGACTATCACCCTCAACAAAAAGTTCACAAAGTCTTCAGTTCCCACCAAATAAGTGTAATGCTGGGTAATGTGGTTTTTGTCTAGTTCTGCATGTCCCAGCTACAAAAAAATACTTTGTTTTTAATACAGCTTATTGAAGTTAATAAAACCCGTGCTTAGAGGTGTATAATGTATATAATCATTGCAATACAACACCTGAAATGTGACAGGGTTACTAATAAGAAATCTTTGAAGAAAAACAGATTATTCTTAATACAAATGACTAAAACTTCTATTAAACATATAAAAAGAGCAATTAAAATTTCCCAATTCAAGAAAGAATGGTGATGCCTGCCTGTAATCTCAACACTTGGGAGGAGATAGCAGCATGGAGGATCAGAAGTTTACGGTCATCCTCAGCTATGCAATAGGTTTGAAACCAACTGTGGGTTATATGAAACCATGCTTTTTTTTTTTTTAAAGATAAGAACCATTCTCTTTACTGTTGACAATGATCTTTTCCCCGAGAATTACCTTGTGGGAGAAAGAATGGCTCAGTGGGTAAAGACACTTGCCACCAAATCCAACTATCTGAGTTTGATCCCAGACCCTCACTCACATGATGGGAGAACTAATTCTTCTAAGCTGTTCTCTGACCTCCACATGAATGAATGCAGGGACTGCACAGGCACACACATGCATGCATGCAAACACATGCTGGCACAATTAAAAATGCACAAAACACTAAGAGTTATTTGTGCCACAACATCCTCTTTTTCCTCTATGAAACCTGAAAGTGACAATGTGTTAAGAATTTACATAAAAGCCGGGCAGTGGTGGCACACACCTTTAATCCCAGCACTTGGGAGGCAGAGGCAGGCAGATTTTTGAGTTCGAGGCCAGCCTGGTCTACAGAGTGAGTTCCAGGACAGCCAGGGCTACACAGAGAAACCCTGTCTCGAAAAACAAAAAGAAAAAAAAAAAAGAATTTACATAAAAAGGTTGTTCTAAATCATTATTTACACACATATTCTATTCATTATAATCTAGACACTGAAAACTACAATCATTCTTCCACAAGTTTTTAAAGTTTAACTGCACTAAATCAATACTAATAAACCACTCAATCTTTCCTCTGAAATTTACAAAGCACAAAATGGTGAGAATTCTTTAGGCTTAAAACAGTTGACAATTTGGAAGGCAGAGAAATAACTCAGTGATGAAGAAGACCAGGTTCAGTTCCCAGCACCCACCTGGCAGCTTACACACTACTTATTTATCATTACTCAGAAAACTGGATTCTGACCATTTTATAATAACATTTTAAAAAAATATGAACACTTTGAAGAAAATTTAGACAGCATAAATTTCATTTGAAATTATGAATCCTTTTGAAATTTATCAATATATAAAACTAGAAAGTTCAATAATCTATATTAGATAAGAAATAAGCAAGCTTCAAGTACCTAAATTAACTGTCACTTCAACAACAAACTCGATTATTTTATTTCATTTTACTTTTAAACAGATAAAATACATAAAGCAATGTTTTCTTTAATGAAGGTTAAAGGAAATAAAACTACCTACTTGAAAAGCAATACTAAAGTTCAACATAATATCGAGTGCTTTAGTAACAAGACTATAACAAAGATAACTATAAACGTGTTTATCACATAGGTAGTTAATTTTACTCAAAGGCTAAAACCAAAGAAAACTCCAACTAATTCTAATCTGATCTTATTGAATTAGAATAGAAGCCGTGTGACATATTTTAAATACAGCAACTAATGGTTACTCAATTCTCTACAATGGACATCACACTACAGTAAGGTGTGGTACTAGTAGCATTTACATTACATTCAAACAAAAGAAAAAGATGCTGAAAACAAACAGACAATTTTGCACTGACTTTTTAGCACCCAATGTCTTATGATGAGTTGATTTTAGTAATGCCCATTGCATAGTCACTCATTATTATTTATTTTTTTAAAAAATCAGTCACAATGCTTAACCAGCTTTCTACCTTCAAAGGGTCTTAAAGAATGCTGACTTCTTTGCTTTAAATAGAATTCATAATTTTAAAAATTACACAGAAATGATTAATGATCTTAGAACGATTTTGTTTTGTTTTAAGGGTGACAAGGTCTCGCTATATATCTCTAGTTATCCTGAACTTGCTCTGAAGACCAGGCTGGCCTCAAACTCAGGTCTGTCTGCTTCCCTGCCTCCTGAATTAAATGATATTAATCAGAAATTCAAGGAAATATATCTGTCAAAAAAAATCTAGAAATTTACTTATTCATAATCTGTATCTTTCAAAGGCAAGCTTCTATTCTGTCAAAAAAAAAAAAAGTTGGATAACTAAGAGCTTATTATTCAAAACAACATTAGCTGGGCATGGTGGTTGCATACTTTAATCCCAGAATCTGGGAGATAGAGACATGTAGATCTCTGAGTTTGAGGGTAGCTTGATCTACAAAGTGAGTTCAGGAGAGCCAGGGCTACACAGAGAAGACCTGTCTTGAGAAATCAAACCATAGCAAAACAAAACAACCAAAACCCCCACCGCACTAGATTAATAGCACTATGAGTCTGAAATGAAGCTCCTTAACCACGTGTGTCCGTGCAAGGCTACGCACATGAGTACAGGCGCATAGGAGACTAATACATCACAGTCCATGGAACTGGAGTTACAAGTGGTTATGAGCCACCTCATATGGGTGCTGGGAATCAAACTTTAGTCCTTTGGAAGAGCACTTGCTCTAAACCACTGAGCCATGTCTCCAGTCCTGAATAAAGTTTCTTAAAGACACAACATAACTAACAGTTGTTTTACCTATCTATCCTTAAGCTTAATTTTTTAGTATGATTTTCAAACTGTGCAATTCTAAGTAACATACTAGAAAATACAAATCTAAATTAAAAAGCAATCTTATGTTGAAAAGCTATGTATAATGTATGTATACATATATACCTACACACGAACATGTGTTTTCATATTTTTACTATGTGTTTAGCTAAGATAACAAATTACATACAGACACACATGTGGCTAAACAAGTTGGGATCTACTAACATATGAGCAGCACAAAGCAGTCAGGTAAATAGCAGTCAGCGTCTTACTAACAGCAGTGTAATGAAAAGACCTAGCCTGCAACAGTGTATCTAGTTTTCAGTCTCACAACTTAAAAAAAGAAAAAAAAAATCAGCAAAATGTTTTAAGATAGCACACAAAGATTACGTGATTTAAGGTAGGCTATTTAGGAAAAAGGTTGAAAGTCATAAAATATTAATATGCAAAGCATACATAGGATCATGATAAATTAACAGTTGAAATCACATTGCAATTAACTAAACTTTTTCTTAAGAAAATAAACCAGAGATTAAAGATTTTCTATACAACACTGAAAACAAAGGTATTTTAGTAAGAGGTGGTCGAGTTTTTTTCCTGCACTATTCTTTAGGAACAGATGAGGCAAAACTGTGTTTGAAGATGGACATGAATTACAAGGCTCTAAAACGAAAAGATATAGCTAAAATTCTAAGTAAAAGAATATAATCTGAGGAAGGAAGCCACTCAGTGAAAGAAACAGCTGGCTTCACAGTAAGAACTAGAACCAGGAGAAAACATACTTTGCAGGACAAATGTTCTTTGCCAGCACTAAGTAACTGTCCAAAATATTTTTATATCAGAATTATATTACATCAAATTAAACAACACCAAAAAAACTGAACCATTATCAGAACCACCTGCCAGGTTTTTAAAAAATATATGACTTGCCTTACCTCTATTGCCCTTCTACAAATCCAATTAGAAAGGAGTACGGAATGCGTGAGAACAATATATACTGTCACTGGATTATGTGAACCTAGAGAATAGAGAGCCTCCCCTGCTGTGTTCAACCCTGGGGAGGAAGGGGTCTTCATATGCTTTTCTCTGTTGGTCCCACTGAATTTATCACAATAGAGATGGGCATCGTATGTGCATAAATGATCCAGGAGATGATCAGTATACCCACTGTCTAACATTTGCTGGGAAATTCTGTATAAACTAAGTTGAAATGCTAATTATGGCTTACAGTTAATTTTGTCACATTATGAATTAGCTGAAACATAATTACTGGTATGCCAAATTAAAGGAATCAACTATAAAGTACTCTATAAAAGCTGGTATTTCTGTATATTTAGGGTAATACATCGAAAATGCTAGGTTTTATAAAAATTTAAAGTACGAACTACTAAAAAAGCAGTTCAACTGTATTGAAAAATAGTTTAAAATAGTTTTAGAAAAAAAAGAAAATCCTAATTCTTTTTTCATTCTACCAGTCACAATAACCAGAAGTATTATCACAAAACATTATAAAAACATTTAAAATACAATTTTATGCAATTTTTATTTGTATTTTAGGATCTAAACAACTTGTAGGGAACACCCTTTGTGAGGCAACAGCGTGGTTTTATTTGAAGCTATTCAAAAATCAAGACAGGCTCACTACTTTGTTCTCCAAAGTAATAAATGTCAGCCAAAACAGCCAGCTTCTTAAGAGTCATCTGCGATAGATACTTGACTACGTGAGCCTAGAGAGCCTCCCCACCTCTGTTCCCCCTGGAGAGGAAGGGGTCTTTGTATGCTTTTCTGGGTTGGTTCCACTGAATTCATCACAATGGAGATGGACATTTGAAATTCATAACGATCCAACATCTGAGCAATCTTCTTTCGCGACACACCATGTTTATTCCTCCTACCAAAAAAAAAAAAAAAGACAGAAAAAAGATTTTAAATCTTTTTTTCTAATTTTTTACAAAGTATCGGTTTAGAGATTCAGCTGTTTTACAGTTATAGAATAAAGTCTAAATGATATTTTATAAACATAAGAAGACATACTTTGCTTTATACAAGAAAATTCGTATTTGTTATTTCAGAGGACAACATTAACTAATTCTTACAGAATAGCTCACTGAAAATATTAGGTATACAGCAAAATAAAGGATGTTTTCTAAAATCTGTTTTGTTAAAGAAAAAGAACATAAAGTTGGAAGGTGGGACCTGGGAGGAGTTTGGGGAAGAATATGATCAAAATATATATAATTTCTTTAAACATTTTAAAAGGTGAAAAATTAAAAATTTTAAAAGAAAAAAGATTATGAGATAGTGTTTT
>NW_021604781.1:4178682-4192116 GCF_004785775.1 Grammomys surdaster
TTTGCGGGCTGGAGAGATGGCTCAGTGGTTAAGAGCACTGACTGCTCTTCCAGAGGTCCTGAGTTCAATTCCCAGCAACCACATGGTGGTCCAGAACCATCTGTAATGAGATCTGATGCCCTCTTCTGGTGTGTCTGAAGACAGCTACAGTGTAGTCACACACATGAAATAAATAAATAATAAATAAATAAATTAAAAAAAAAAAAAAAAGAAACTCTTTTGCTAGGCATAGTGGCTCCCATCTCTAATCCTAGTACTTGAAAAACCAGGGTAGGCAGATCTCTGTGAGTTTGAGACCATCCTGGTCTACACAGTGAGGTCCAAGACAGCTAGAGCTGAAGAGTGAAAACCTGTTTCAAAAAAAACAAAACAAGCCGGGCGGTGGTGGCATATGCCTTTAATCTCAGCACTTGGGAGGCAGAGGCAGGTGGATTTCTGAATTCGAGGCCAGCCTGGTCTACAGAGAAAAAAAAAGAAAGGAAAAAAAAGAAAAGAAAACAAAAAAAAAAAACAATCAAAAACCCTAATGACAACAGTCTCTCAAACACAAATAAAGCCATAACTATAGGACAGTTTAAAAATTTAGGCATTTGTATGCCACAATTCAACTATCTTTAGTTTTAAATTTCTATCTCTTCTACCACGAGTATAACATATAGTTTGGCACGCAAACAATGCCAGCCAGATATTATCATCAGTATATAAGACACAAGTCACAAGAGAGTAGTCAAAGGAATTAAAGGTGGAGAAATAGTCGGGCCTCATACACAGAACAACAGTCTGGAGGCTAAAATTGAGTTTACAGCAGAAGGTGTGTTTTATGTGCACACACTAGTGCTCTATAAATACCAGCAGAAAATAATAAACATCGTTTTGAAGCAGGATGGGGCCAAACTTTGATGGAAGATAAAGAGTGAAAAAGGCAGTTTAAAAAGAGGACTGACATCTCTACAGCTCTATGAATACACTAAGAATCACTGAATTGTATATTTTAAATGGGTAAGTTGTAAAGTATCTGAATTATATCTCAATAAAATTGGTACCAGAGATGAAGAGAATCAAAGCAGGGAGAGAAAGAGTGAGGAGCCAAGCAGTGACACGAAGGGAAGGGCACCGGCAAACAGAACCAAGAGTGAGGCTCCAAGTCCGGAGTTGACAGTCTCTCACAAAATATGATATAAAACCCAAACCTCTAAACAGCCCAGAAACAAAACTCACAAACCCTTAGTTTTCTTGGGCAAAAAACTACTTATTCACAGAAACTAGAGCATACAGACTCTTATTTAACATGACTGGTCATAATTTGAAGCAGAAATGTTAAAATGTCTGAAACGACATATTGCCCTCAACTCTGATAGGTCAAACAAACAAACAAACAAACAAACTTCTAAACATACCACATTACCATTCTAGAAGAAAAACCAAAAAAACAAAAAACAAACAAACTGTAATTCCCAAACACTGTGATGCCAAGGCTCTTGGGATAGAATTATAGAAAGATGGAAAAGTCAGAGCAAGATGAAAACACATCTTGGTACAAAGGTGATGATGGGACCCACAAGAGGAGATGATGGTAGAGGGATGATGGCGAAGCCCTAATGTCACATATCAGTCAATAAGCTTATACAAAAGAATTCTTATTAAGAAAAAGACCCAAGCACATTTAACAGTAGATAATTGATAAATTTTGAAAGGCAAAGCTCTTCAAAAACTTGTTCCTCTTAAAAAATAAATAGTCCCTGATCCCAACTAACAAAGAGGACAAGCAAAGTCAGGGAGAAACTAACCATGCAAAGATTAATCAAGAAACAAAAAAAGGATTCAATAAAAATGAGGCTCTTACTTTTCTAATTCTTCAGGATCAAACTTCCACCAAGTTTCCGGTTCATGAAACTCTACTCTGTATCCTTTTCCTATGGCCTACACAGGGGAGGGAGAAGACAAAACCCAGAGAACAATCTTAGGGAAAAGAAGGTATATAGATACAAGTTTCATCTGACAACAGGAAGGCTGCTCAACCAAGAAAAATGCTTCTTGGTAAATGTGGCTTAGAAAAATGTTAAGGCTATGTAACTGGACGAATTCCAAATCTATCTTCAAGTCCAGGAGTAACTAAGAAGATGAGCACATTCAATCATCATAAACACCAGTCTCTTTTTAAAAGAGACTAAAAAACCCAACAAGCCTATTTAGGAAGCAAGGGAAACTAATATACCTTAGTAATAAAAGTAAAATAACCCAACTTTTAGACTATGAAAATCTGTTAAGAATAAACAAAACTTTCAAGTCTATTATTTACCATTTCCACATATGGTTTCATTTCCCAGGCTTGTGTATTAGTGTTGTCTATTATAACTGGAGATCTCCCCTGATCGATAGCCTGTTTTGCTGAAATAAAAACATATAAATAAAATTTAAATATTTGGTAGAAAGAAACAATACATCTTTGCATTTAAAACAAAAACTGTAGCATCTCTTCAATTAGTGCCATGAAATACTAGACATGCCAGGTATATTCTTTGGATGTTGGTTTTAACAAACCACCCAACAAGCCACAAAAACCATCTTGGACCATTTTGTTCACTTAACAGCTAATCTCATTAACAGGAAATACAGGTGATAAAAGACACAAGAAGCAAAAATTTACTTACACAGAAATAAATTTTCAAATGAAAAGTGTAAAACAAAATTGAAAAGCAATAATAAGTATGATCTTTTATATATCAGAGCGGTAGGCATTTCTGTAAAATAAAAATGATGTGAGAGAGATGGCTCAGACAGAAAAGAGCTTGCCATGCAAGCCTAAAAACCAAAGCCCACTCCCTGGAATCTATATAAAAAGCAGGGCAATGGTGCACATCTGTAGTCTCAGAACTCTTACCGCAGGATGAAGGTGGAGACAGGAAAACAGACTTAAACCTTATAGTCCCACTAGCCTGACTACAGAGCACACCAACAGAGGCAGGAGGAACCCTACCTCAAAACAAGATGGAAAGAGAGGATCACTTCTGAAAAACGTGTTCTCTGATCTTCAGACAGACTGGGCAAATGTGTGGGCCCTCACACATACATACACAAACACACACACACAAATAAATAAATAAATAAATAAATAAATAAATAAGAACTTAAGTAATGCATTTGAAATGTTAGTGTAAAAGAAAAACATTATCCACAAGTAAAATTTCATCTATCAAGTAGCTCAACACCACAGTTGAACTGATTTTTATCAGTTAGAATCATGATTTTTATCATTTACAATCATGATTCTCAGATGTGTGACTGAAGAGATTACAGCTTTTATTCTAAACTATCACCTGTACCAATGCCATCTCTTGAGTATGAGGGAGAAGCACTGTCACAGTGATTTGTTAATGACTGCAGTGTATACAAACTCGGGGTTATCAGATAAAAAAAAATTAACTTCAGAAAATTTGTAAAAGTTGAATGCAAAGATGGAAATGTTCTTGATATACAGGACCCAGACCACTAAATTCAACATAATGTAACGAGGCAAGTCCAAGCTGCATTTCATGGACCACATGTGGCTCAGTATCGTCATTATTTGTAGCCCAATACAAAATTGTAAACTCATTTGAAGCACCATGAGGCTTACTTTTTGGGAAATTTTTTTTTTTTTGGTAACCAGACTGCTCAGTTCTCAAGAGTGAATGATATAGAGGACAGGGTTGTACTGCAATGTCAAAGGATTGGCTACATCGGTTTAGAGTGGGAGGAGGAAATGCACCAGTCTGAACTACCCTGAGGGTAGTAACAGTGTTTTTAAAGGCCAAAGTACCTTTAAGAGGTAGGGCATGGCTGGAGGAAATGGGTCTCTAGAGGTGAGCTTCTGAGGTTTAATAGTCCAACTCCTACACTCTGTCCTGTACTTCCTGACTGTAGATACTGAGTGGTCAGATGCATAATGTTCCTGTTAAGACTTCCCTGCCATGTATTCCTTCTTAAACTGTGGGCCAAAATAAATCCTTCTTCCTTAAGTTGCTAAGGCTCTAGCGAGCAGCCTTAGTTTACCAGAGACCCCGAGTGAACCATGCGGAGACTCTACAAAATACAAGAGATCTCTACAAAATACAAGAGGAATATTTAATGTTCCAGCATTCTGGGGCCACCTTGCACCCCAAAAGGAGAGGCGGCTCCATGCTGCTAGGTCAGTGAGCTTTTGTACAGTCCTTAGTGAGCAGCCATTAGGCACAATGTGATTGGCAGAACAGTGTGACTCTTTCAACTGATTGGTTTCTAAGGAATGAGGCAGCAAGGACCTCCCTTGTCTGTAGGTGTCTACGCGCTCTGGACCTTCCCCACCCGCAGGTGGTTCCCTTCCAGGTGGACTGAGGAATGTTAATCAGCCTCTCCCTTCCTCCTCTGACTGTTAATCGAGCAAGTGTCCCCAGACCAAGATGTTAATTAGCCTCTCCCATGGGGGGCAAGGACACAAGTATTCCAAAGTTCCTCTTCACTTGCGGTATATTAGGTCAGCAAAAAGGAAGTACCTAATACAGATGTTTAGGGCAGACATATTCTAAGACTAGTTTAAAGCTTTACTTGCTGAGCCATCTTGTCAACTTAAATGTAGGTTTAAACGTAACTTATACTATGTATGTGTTTTAGATAGTTCTAGATCTAATACACAATATAATCATTTAGAAAATTAAAAACAAACAACTTAGAGCAAGGCAGATGGCTCAGATGTTAGGAGCACTGGCTGCCCCTCCAGAGGATGCAGGTTCAAGTCCTCGCACTCACAACTCTCTATTGTAGTATACCTGTTGATTCAAAGCTTTCTGTAACTCCAGTACCAGGAATCTATATCCAGAAAAAATACCTATATACATAACATTTTTAAAATGAAAACATTTTTAAAGGTCTACAGCTGCTGGGCAGTGAGTGGTGCTGCACACCTTTGATCCCAGCGCTCAGTAGGCAGAGGCAGATGGATCTCTGAGTTCTAGGGCAGCCAGTGCTACACAGAAACAAAAACAAAACAAAAAATTTTAATTTAAAAAATTTAAAGATCCACAGCTTTTAGGTCTCATTCTAAATCAAACTAAAGCAGAATCTCTAGGTCTGAGCCCCAAGGAATCTGTAATTTTTTTAAAGGGGGGAGGGATCCCTCACCTGATACAAATGGACTGTCAGGATTGAGACCATACTCATGGTGTAAAGAAACTGACCCATGTCTTCTAAAATGAAGTATTAGACAGGGTTCTTTTCATATCAATTTGTATAGTAAAACTAAAATAGGTACTTTTATTAAGATTTAAGAGATTAGTATTATTCAGGATAGAAATAACTTTCATACTACAACACAAAGGTATCAAGAGTTCTTTGAATTATTCATAAGGTGTAAAAAGAAGAAAACCTACTGAAATATTCCCACCTCTATTTTATCAGTTTATACTGGGAAACTACTTATAGCTCATCCCATTTTATCTAAATTCACCGATTCTTACAATCTTGACCAGAGAGGACAAATAATTATTATCATGTCTTACAGAAGAAGAAATTAGGACTCCAATCTATTAACAGTTTGTCAAAGTCATTCAGCTGGTAAACATCTAAGTCAAAGATAAATCCTAGGTATGACTCGTAGTTAAATACTCCATCCCAGGAGCCTTGCCCCAAAACAAACCTCTGTTCTGGTTCCAGTCATGGGCATCACCAAGTTGATTAACATTGTACCTGTACCCATCTTGATGATGAAAATAGTCATCAGTGCTGAAGACGATGCCATCACGACTCTGACCAAGCAGAATTCTGTTAACAAAAGAAATCATAAGGTCTATAACCAGACAAAGGAACCACAGGACAAACAAATCAGCACTGGAACCTTGGCACTGACTCCTTAAGGCACTGTAGCAGAACAGCAGAGGAACTGTTCAGATTTTACACATCACTTCATACTTCACTCTATCAAACTACAGATATGAAAACTGTAAACCAGCACTTGTATTGCGACTTTAGAACACCATGTATTGTTTTCCAAATAACACCAACTAACAACTATGCCTGCTTTAGCTCTCTGTGAATTGGTATTAAGAACCTACAAATGTTTTGCTCTGGTATATGTGACCTAAAATCCAAGTAAGATTAAGGAAGCCATCCATCTAGGAAAAACGTATTTGACCCAAGACAGCTTTCAAACTCATTTCTACTAAGCCCAAACAAACACGACTCATGTGAGAGTAATAAAGAGCCCAAGACATAAGACTGAAAACAACCTATGATTCTCTAAAGTATAAAAGACTAAACTTTAGAGATTGTTACATGAAATTAATCACTGAATACTAAATAAAATTTTCTCAGATCATATCAGTAACAAGTAAACTGTGCTTTGAAAATAAAAACAAAAAATGGTAGCATCTTATAGTAATAATTAGTGTAGGGAAATGTGGAAAGACATATAATGGAATTTGAAAAGAATCCAGAATTCTGCCGGGCAGTGGTGGCGCACACCTTTAATCCCAACACTTGGGAGGCAGAGGCAGGAGGATTTCTGAGTTGGAGGCCAGCCTGGCCTTCAGAATGAGTTCCAGGACAGCCAAGGCTACACAGAGAAACCCTGTCTTGAAAAGCAAAAAAAAAAAAAAAAAAAAAAATCCAGAATTCCAAACCATCAGTTCCAATCTGAAGTTCCTAGTTATTCAAGCACAGTATTATTCCACAAACAGCAAAAGAAAGTCAAATCCACTATACTTACTTTTGCCTGTACAAGTAATTTACACTACGTAAACTCAAAGGAAAGAGACTTACTCTTGAAATTATAATTGTTCCTTGGTATCAGAGAGGGAGACCCTTCAGATACCAAAATCTGCTGATGCTTAGGCCTTGTGTACACAATTGTGTGATATCTGCATACCAACTGTTCACATCTTCCATATACTTTAAATCATTTTTGGATTACTTAGAGTATCTAAAACATTGTAAATAGCCATATACACTGTACTGCTTAAGGAAGAATGATAAGAAAGAAACCTAAAGCAACAAGAATCCTGAATATCAAGAGGATCTCCACAATCAGTGAGATTGGGAGTGTCCTGAGAAAGGCAAAACACAGAAAGATAAGGATTCGGATCCAACAAAAAGTGTAATTTTGCAGTTTCACTATTCCCTCTCAACTGCTAAGCAAATACCCAGGAAATGTGATATCGTGAAGGAGCTGGAAGGAGTAGACAGTGGAAGAAGTAGCTTAAGTGTCAAACAAGCTAGTCTTGGGATGAGTCAAGAGTTCTTCCTGTTCTTCCTACCATAAGGTAGTAGGGAGGATGTCAACTATTAACATGACAAATGTCACTGCTCCTCTCCACAGCTTATAAAAATAAATGTATCAAAATAGGCAAACTTATATTTCTAGTTACAGGGTTAGAGTATATTACATTATTTTATAGCAAATTACATTAATCAAACTAAATGGAAGTGAAGGTTTGGGTTGTCTGTGTACTTTGGAAGAAATGGAGTTGGATTTTTTTTTTTTAACAGAGAAGACTATCTAAGAAAGGAAGAAAACAAGTTGGAGTAGGGACAGGAGGTGAACAATTAGATATAAAATGCTACAGTGGCATTGGTTAGTTTGTTTAATAGCCTAGTTTCAAAAAAACCATAGAAGCTTTTTAAGTATTTTAAGTATTTTGTGAATGGAAAAAAAAGAAAAAGATTGGGGCTAGAGAGACAGCTCAGTGGTCAAGAGCACTGACTCCTCTTTCAGAAGTTTCTGGTTCGACTCCTAGCACTCATATGTCAGCTGACAACCATGTATAACTCCAGTTTCAGGGGGATCTGACCTCTAAGGACACCAGGCACATGCAGGCAAAACACTTAACGTATAAAAATTTTAAAAATCTAAAAAAATATTTTAAAAATTAAAATGTCTTTTAAACCAGAGCTCAATCACTTGAAAATGTATTTTGATTATAACTAACCACATAACTAATTATATTCAACAGTACCAAAATCTAGATTGTCATTCCAAGATTCATGTTTTTATTTGGTTCTATAACCTATTAACACATGATTTTTAAGATGCTAATACCATTGTGCTCAAGAAATGGTTTAAATCTGTGAGCGAAATCTCCACCATGAGTCTCCTCAATAAGCGCAAGAGTGAGATGACCCCAGAGGAGTTACAGAAGCGGGAGGAGGAGAAATTTGACACAGGTTCCCTTTCAGAGCTCATGAAGTCAGTTAAGAACAACACCCAAGTGCTCATTAACTATCACAACAAGAAGCTCCCAGGCCAGGTAAAGGCCTTTAACAGGCACTGCAATAAGGTGCTGAAAAATGTGAAGGAGATGTCAACTGAGATCCTCCAGAGCGGCAAGGGAAAAAAGCCTGTCAACAAGGACCGCTACATCTCCAAGATGTTCCTGCACAGAGATTCAGTCGCCATGGTGTTGTGCCGGCATACAGTGGAGGCCTCGACCCTCTGAGAGCCTGCTCCTGTCCTGTCGAGTCCTGTAGAACCCTGCCCAATGGGACGGAAATAAAACCCCATGGTTTTTGTTTGTTTTTTTATGTTTTAAAAAAAGGGAAATGGCTTAAGTTCTCCAAGTTAAAAAAATAGGAAAACAATAGTCCATTTTCATTATCTAACTAGTATAACAAAAACATGAACAAGTCTCCATGAAGACCTTCTTAAACACATAAACAATGAGCAAAAGTTGAGCCTGACGAGACATTTTCTTCCCAGACAGCATGAAGTCCACATGGATCTTTTTCAATTAGTACTCATGAACCTAGGGAGATGGGATATCATACTAAGCATATGAACCAAAAATAATAACACCAATATTTTCAAAATTCTTTTACTCAGAATTATCTCTAGTCAAGTATTCTAAATGGATTCTCAGAATGTCAATATTGTAGACTAATTAAACGCTATCCTGCCAGAGGTCCTGAGTTCAATTCCCAGCAACTACATGGCGGCTCCCAACCATCTGTAATGGGATCTGATGCCCTCTTCTGGTGTGTTTGAAGACAGTGACAGTGTGTATACTCACATACGTAAAATACATACATAAATCTTTAAAAAAAAAAAACACTATCAGTGGCCATCTGAGTCACACTTTGTCAAGCGTTTTATGTCTCACATATATCTATCAATATCATTTAATTTTCAAAACACTGATAGTCTGGTATTAAGTCCAGCACAGAAACTAATTATAAAAGTTCCACCATCAGAGTTTAATATGTAGCAGCAGGTAAAGTTCTCTGACTCCCAAACCAATGGCCTACAATGATCCTGTACAATTTCCTCCCCTGAAGGCTTCTAAATGGATTTGGAAACTAACTTTGGATCACTAAGTTCTAGGCCAGCCAAGAGGCCCACATAGTAAGTTCTAGAGTTCTAGGCCAGCCAAGAGGCCCACATAGTAAGTTCTAGAGTTCTAGGCCAGACAAGAGGCCCACATAGTAAGTTCTAGAGTTCTAGGCCAGCCAAGAGGCCCACATAGTAAGTTCTAGAGTTCTAGGCCAGACAAGGCTACTATCTCAAACAACCAAAACAATCAAGCCAATGGTTCTTAACCTTAGAATCCCCAACCATAAAATTATTTTGTTACTACTTCATAACTGTAATTTTGCTACTGTTATAAATCATAATATCTGATATGTGACCCTGTGGTAGTTGCACCCCATAGGCTGAGAACCACTGACACTGAACCTGGCACAGCAGAGACCCTAGTACAGGAGTACTTTACCCAGGTGCTTAAGGATATCTACTTAACACTTCTCAGATAAGAATAAAGAACTATAAGACCAGAGACAAGTATTTCCTATTGAGTTCAACAAAGATCATTCTTTCCCAAAGGAAGGGGGTGGGGGGGAATAGAAATATTTAACCTCAAGACCCTTTTTCCTTGGAAAGTAACATGAACAGCATTTACCATGGTAATAGGTTTAAATTAAATGTCAACATTAAAAGTTGTTTTCTACAGTTCTTTCATCTTTTTATATCCTGGATTGTAAATTATCAGGTATTTTTAGCAACTCTTTACTCTTTAGCAACATTTATTTTGTAGTTTTTTGGGGGGAGGGGTGGAGGTGGCACATAGCATGTGGGCTCCAGGGATCAAATCCTGGTCATCAGGTTGACAACAGATACCTTTACCCCACTGAGCCATCTTGCTAGCCCAGATTACTATCCTTTATCTTAGATAAAGAAGTTTGAATGTCATAAGACAGAAGGTACAATTTTAAATATTTTTTATAAATCTGTTAAATATATCATACTACCATTACTGAACATTTTTCCAACTGCCCTAAAATACCAGTAACTAACAGCATTTACATTGTACTGGGCATTTTAAGGAATCCATAGATTATTTAAGTATACATGTAGGAATATATGTATAAGGCATGTATAAATATGATGCTCTTTTAAGGGACTTAAGTTTATCAAAAGAGATTAATACCTGTACAGGAGCCTGCAACCAAATACCAAGGGACAACTGTATAGTCTCTTGCCTCAGAACCCTTAACAAAAGCTAGATATAGCAGTACTAGCAGGAAATTCACAAGTTTTAGTACACCTTGTACTATACACTGAGACCTTGAATGAATGAGTGAATGAATGAATGAATGAATGAAGTCATAAGCAAAAATGTCTTGGGCACTTAGCATGTTGGGGACAGTATGGTTTTAGGCAAGTTTTGGAGTTACCTCTAGAAGTGCAAATTTCTAGTTCTAGTATTTACAAGGGATACGCTATGAGATAAATTTACTAACTATTATAGTTAAATTATATTATACTATAGAATAGTATAGTTAAATTATATTATATAACCATTGTGGATCCTGATTTCTGTAATTATCATTTACCTCCCCTGAGGGTCTAAACAAATTACAGCTGTTGCTGCCAAGCTTGGTTTTCTGCTTACAATACTGAACAGATTTAAAATATAAAATATATTACATTATATTCAACATAGTTGTTATAGTTTACCTTAAACTAGTTTAGCACAGGTGAGACCATTTGGATAATTAAGCTGTATCCTAGGCAGTTGCATATTCAGAGAAATCATATCCCTTTCTAGCTAAGCCTGGACTATTCTCCAAATGTACAAGCTATTACAAGTGTCTCAACAATCTGTTATCTTTGATAAATACCATATATTTTGCTGATAAAATTGACAACTTGTTTCTGAAAATACACCCACAAGTGAAAATCAGAGTAAAAGAAATTAGATAAAGTATTTTAAACAATCCCTTTTCCCTTGCATGATTTAACAACAACAACAACTTTGGATCTATATTCTACCTTCCTAGAAATAACACCCAAGGCTTGGTCTTTAAATGGCTCTAAGTCCAAATACTGCGTCAGAGCACTCTGTTTACCTAAGGATAACTATAATAGTAACAAAAGTCTATTTAAATATCCTTGAATCCCGTGCCTAAAATGAGCCTGTCAAAGTGCTGTTAGATAGCCTGGAAGGGCAACCTCCAGTTTACCATATCTACGAAGGTTGTAAGAAATGTGTTTCTCTCTTGCTTAGTCCTAAGTATTGAAAGTCAGCATCTGTGTTAGAAGTCAGTCTAATACTTTCATTAAGAGCTAGTAGCAAGCCTAGTGTAGTGGATTATGCCTGTAATCCCAGTCAGTAGTGAGGTTCCTAAGTTTGAGGCCAACCTCTACTACACTACATGGCACATTTCAAGCCAGCCTGAGATTTCTTGGAAGACCCTATCTCAAAACACCAAGGGCTAGGGATAAAGCTCGGTGGTAGAATGCTTGCAGATCTTGCACAGCTTGCACAAGGCTCAGGTTCTATCCCTAAGTATTCCCCCCTCAAGATCAAGTAATAGTAGTAATCAGTAATAATAACAATAATTTATCCCCAAGCATCTCCCAAAATCAAGCAATAATAGTTTTAACAAGCAGGTAGCAGAGTTCCAGAAACAAGCAACCCTTGCCTTCTTATAACCAAAGTGGCTTAGATTAATCATCAATGAATGAAAAGATAATACTGTCTTGTATAGCTGATATTGAACACAGAGTAGAAAAGTTTAGTAAAAGCTATATAAACTTAGAAATTACTAAGGACACAAGATAAATAAAACCCTCAAAAAGTTAGTGTTACGTCTGCAATGCCAACAGTTGGGAAGTTAGAGCACTATATGGCATGAGTTTCAGGACAGACCAAGCTACTTATTCAGTGTATTCCACGACATACTGGACTACAATATATAGTAAGTTGCAGACTACCTCAGGGTACCATACTGAGAAGAAACAAACAGGAGGCATTTAAAACGACCTGTAACTAAGCCACTGTATCAGCAGCAGAAGCAAACAGTGCTAAAGGTATGGAGATGGTGAAATAAGGACTAAACTAGGAATGGGACTCACTATCACACTGAAACTCATTCAATTTTCCAAATCAGCTGGGCTCTTACCTAATAACTCCTTATTCTTTCTTCTCTCCAGACTTTGTTTTTAAAGCCAACGCCTCTATGAAAGTATTTCTTGCCAGAAGAGGTTTTACATTCAGTGCCAAGCAATCCAAGGGTTAGTAATTTAAACATGAAGGGGTCAAGCCAGATGTGGTGGCACACACCTTTAATCTCAGCACTTGGGACGCAGAGACAGGCAGATCTCTGTGACTTTGAACCAGTTTAGTCTATATAGTGAGTTTGAGGACAGCCAGGGCTACACAGAGAGACCATATCTCGAAAAAATAAACCCAAACAAACAAACAAACAAACCCCCTCAAAAAATCAACAACGAATCTGTTTTAAGACAGTGTCTTAGTATGGTAGCCTTAGGTAGTCTGGAACTTACACCTAGCCCAGCATGTCCTGGAACCCACTCTTGAATAAGTAGCTCTGGCTGTCCAAACAGTATCAATCTAAAGAGGTACTATGTGTGTGTGTGTGCGTGCACGCATGATTGTGTGTTTTTGTGTGTGTGTATGAGAGAGAGAGAGAGAGAGAGAGAGAGAGAGAGAGAGAGAGAGAGAGAAACAGAGGTTAAAAAAAAATCTCTTTAACCAAGCTCCTTGAAGTGAGAACCACACATAGAAGTACAGATGTGGCTGGAGAGATGGCTCAGAGGTTAAGAGCACTGACTGCTCTTCCAGAGGTCCCGAGTTCAATTCCCAGCAACCACGTGGTGGCTCATGACCATCTATAATGGGATCTGATGCCCTCTTCTGGTGTATCTGAAGATAGCAACAGTGTACTCACATACGTAAAATAAATAAATAAATAAATAAATAAATAAATCTTAAAAAAAAAAAAGCTTGCCATGTCTCATGAGTCTAAACTGATACGGTATTGAGTTTAAAGAACAATAAAAGACTTGACAAGTTAAGTTTTGCCGGGCAGTGGTGGTGCACCCCTTTAATCCCAGCACTTGGGAGGCAGAGGCAGACGGATTTCTGAGTTCAAGGCCAGCCTGGTCTACAGAGTGAGTTCCAGGACAGC
>NW_021604781.1:4192216-4245913 GCF_004785775.1 Grammomys surdaster
AAAAAAAAAAAAAAAAAAAAAAAAAAAGAAGAAGAAGTAGTAGTACAGCTGTAGTAGAGACTAAAACTGAAGGCAGGGCCACTGAGACACACACAAATATATTAGCTAGATGGATAAATAAAATTTAAAGCCTCTAAAAAATAAAAACATGGGGGAAAAGACATTATCATTTTGATCTCATTGTTTTTCAGTGGGGGTCGGGGGGGTGTTGGTTTTTAATAGTAGCTTCTGATAACTGTAACTATTTCTTCTAGGCTTTGCTCCTATAAAATGAAAACATACCTCATCTCACCAAACTTTCCATGTCAAAGTACTCTCTAAGTTGAAAACTGTGATACAAATAGCACGTTACTATGCATTCATCTTCCTACTCTTAAATGTTCCCCTTTTCTCTAAGCAAATATACACATAATCACCTCTACCTAATCTCTCACTACATTTAAGTGTTCTTGAAATTCTACTGAGCTTAATTTCAGCATTCTCCAATCTGTTGTCCTAACTTTCTTATATTTTTCTATATTCAATTCTAACTAGAAGACTTCATCCAATTTCCAAACCTCAACTATTTTCTGACAGTCTAAATCTAGAACATTGTCTCTTTGTACAACTTCACTCTTCTGAGTCTTAATTTCATATTTTCTACAAAGTCTTAACATAAATAACACAAATCAAAATACAAAGAAAATTTAAATAGCTTATAATCTAGCTTGAAAATCTGTATTATAAACTGAATGTCTGTTTTTTTTGTCTAAAGCAGCAGCTCTCAACCTGTGGGTCCCAACCCCTTTAGGGGTTGAATGACCCTTTCACAGGGGTCACCTAAGACCACTGGAAAGTCCAGATATTTACATTACATTTCATAACAGTGGCAAAATTAGTTATTCAGTAATAACAAAAATAATGTTATGGCTGGAAGTCATAATGAGGGGCTGTATCAAAGGGTCGCAGCGTTAGGAAGGTGGAGAACCACTGGCCCAAAGAAACTTTTTCTTTAGACCATATTAAAGAAATTCTTTTAGAGCATACAAATGAATTTCATTTCTTTAGACCATATTACAAGTAAATAAAAGTTCTTCAGACAACTTTTACCCAATAATACTATTTTTTTAGACCTTGCTTAGCATACATCCTATATAACTGCAAAAAAATTTAGTTATTTTCCACAGTTACAAATTATGCCGTACTGTCTTTAAATTGTAAATCAGAAATATGAAATATTTTGTAACAATAAAAACACCACCAGTTCTAACTCCACTAATTCAGAGTGTTCAATCCCACACATTTAAAATTTTAAAACTGTAGTAATTCAATCTCAAAGGGCTAGAGAGATGGCCCAGTGGTTAAGAACACTGGATGCTTTTTCTAAGAACCAGGGTTCAATTCCCAGAACCCGTATCATATGGTGGCTAACAATTGTTTGTAACTGTTTGTTTGACTGATATATATATATATATATATATATATATATATATCCCCTAATCAGGTATGAACATGGCATAATGCTTAATACACTCAATATTCCTTTCCTTTAGGTTGTCTAACTCTTTTTTTCAAATTTTAAGAAAATAAATATCCCTTATTCCCCTACTAAAAGACAGCAAAACTGCCGGGCAGTGGTGGTGCACACCTTTAATCCCAGCACTTGGGAGGCAGAGGTAGGCGGATTTCTGAGTTCGGGGCCAGCCTGATATACAGAGTGAGTTCCAGGACAGCCAGAGATATACAGAGAAACCCTGTCTTGAAAAACAAACAAACAAACAAACAAAAACAAAAAAACAAAAAAAAGACAGCAAAACATAAACTTGTTCAGCAGCATAAAGTGAAAAAGTACCAAAGCCCAGAGTTTGTAGTACAGAGTCCAGTTTTTTTTGAAGTTATAAAGGCTAGCTAAGTAGTATTGCTTTTGTTGCTGTTTTAACTGTAGCTTATTTTTAAAGCCCTTAAGACAAACTATACACAAATTCTCCCTTCCCCATTATTATACATCTCTTAAAGTATTTCCAGAAGGATATTACTCCCAAATATAGCATATAAAAGATTTACTAGAAATACAAAAGCATTTATTACTGACAACTCATTTACTTTTAAGCATTAATCAAGTATTTACTCAGGATATTTTACTTACCGAGACAATGTTGTTTTTCCAGAACCAGGGAGTCCTCGCAAAAGAATAAGTAATTTCTGCAATTTATTTAACTTCTCCTCTTGAATCCACTGGTTCACAAACCTGTCCGTTTCATAATGCTTGTCAATGGAAGGATCTTGCCAGCACTCTCTGATTTCACAGAAACCATTATCCACACTTTCATCTTGTACACTGTAGCCATTTCTAAAGGGATAGACATCATTGCTGGTCATATCATAGCTAGCATACTCATCATTCTGATCAAAAGTCAAACAGCTCCAGCTATCCTGATAACTATCCACATAACACCCATTCTGCATCTGAGATTCATCTTGCACATGGAAAACATCTGGTGGTGGGTGTAGGGGGGCACCAAATCTTTGCATATTAAAATAATTAAAACTGGGAAGAGGATCATGGGGTATGACAAAAGGATGTATTGACTGCCATTCAGGCCTGAAGGAAGGAAATGAAGTTTCACAAAAAGTAGGTATCAACTGTTCATCACAGGGGTAGTCTGGCTCATCCTCCAAGTACTCTTGATAACCATAATGTGACTGAAGAACATTACTCAGATCTTTATTTTCTTCCTCAGATTTTAAGGCATTACAGGCCGGATCATAAGGAATAATTTGTTCCTGGGAAGGTTCTGGCTCCTTACAACTGCCTTGGGAAGCTTCATTTTCATTTTCCAGTTCTTCAATTTCTTTGTAAAACTGGGATAACTCCGTGTCGATCTCCAATTTTTTGGAGTTAAATTTCTCTTGTCTTCTTTTGCTATCTATACTATTGAAAGTATTCGTCTCACTCTTTCTTTCACGGCATTTCTTTTTTTCAGGGGGTTTGTAAATGGGGCCTATGAATGCTTTACTTGTGCTATAGATTTCATCATCCCTGGCCAGTGGTGAAGGCTTTCCATCCTGCAAAGCTTGTGAACCACTGGATTCAGTACCACCTAGTTTATTACCGGACACCTCCTTGTGCAAAGGCTTTAACACATCTGTACTGGTTTTGTCTTCCTGAGGACAAACACGTCTTCTGAAGTTAATGGTGGCTACAGGGACCCTATTATTTCTGTTTTTTTCTTGGATTCTGTGACTATCAGGACCACCTCGATGGGGGAAAACACCATCATCTGCAGCTGATTTCAATTTTTTATAGCATGGTTCCCTTGTTGGTTCTTTTCCAGGTCCCAAAAACTTAGCTTCAATTTCACTACAAGACATCTGCAGAGTAAAGCATACAATTATTAGTGCACATTTTTAAAAAATATAAACAAACGTGTTTTCATGAGAGGAATTTTAGAAAAGAATTTTTGATACATTTAATAGTAAGACCTTCCCAACTACAGTCGAACTGTAATTTTATAATCACTCATCTTAAGTATTGTCATAATAATGAATGGGAGGACTCTGAAGTTAGCATCATCTAAAAATGTATGTGTACCTCATTTTTTTTGGAGGTAAAGAAGATGAACTTATGATCTCATGAAAGCTAAACAAGCACTCCACAAAGAGTTATATCCTATTGTCTTTTTTTTCATGTTGTGAGAATGTCTCACTAAGAGGTGGCCTTGAATTCACTCTGTAGAATACAGTGATGCCCTGAACTTTCCATCCTTCTGAGTTGCTGAGATTACAAGCCTGTGCTACCAGTCCTATCTTTAAACAATCCATTCTAGAATTTAAGAACCTAAATTTGGAAACTTTAATCCACATTGTGTATATTTATATGTGTATGTACAGATACAGAACTGACATTTGTTTCTAAACTGGCTATGGCTGTTTAAAACCATCATGTCTTACCAACAGATTGGGAAAAGATCTTTACCAATCCTACATCCGATAGAGAGCTAATATCCAATATATACAAAGAACTCAAGAAATTAGACTCCAGACAACCAAATAACCCTATTAAAAATGGGGTACAGAGCTAAACAAAGAATTCTCAACTGAGGAAACTCGAATGGCTGAGAAGCACCTAAAGAAATGTTCAACATCCTTAGTCATCAGGGAAATGCAAATCAAAACAACCCTGAGATTCCACCTGACACTAGTGAGAATGGCTAAGATCAAAAACTCAGGTGATAGTAGATGGTGGCGAGGATGTGGAAAAAGAGGAACACTCCTCCATTGTTGGTGGGATTGCAAGCTAGTACAACCACTCTGGAAACCAGTCTGGCGGTTCCTCAGAAAATTGGACATAGAATTACCTGAGGACCCAGGGCAGAGGATACCACTCCTGGGCATATACCCAGAAGATGCTCCAACATATAACAAGGACATATGTTCCACTATGTTCATAGTAGCCTTATCTATAATAGCCAGAAGCTGGAAAGAACCCAGATGTCCTTCAACAGAGAAATGGATACAAAAAAAATGTGGTACGTTTACACAATGGAGTATTACTCAGCTATTAAAAAACAATGAATTTGCAGGTGGTGGTGGTGGCGGCGGCGGCGGCGGCGCACATCTTTAATCCCAGCACTTGGGAGGCAGAGGCAGACGGATTTCTGAGTTTGAGGCCAGCCTGGTCTACAGAGTGAGTTCCAGGACAGCCCGGGCTATACAGAGAAACCCTGTCTCGAAACCACCCCCCACCCACAAAAGAAAGAAAGAAAGAAAGAAAACAATGAATTCGAGAAATTCTTAGGTAAATGGATGGAACTAGAAAATATCATCCTGAATGAGGTAACCCAATCACAAAAGAACACATATGGTATTCACTGACTGATAAATGGATATTAGCCCAAAAGCTTGAAATAGCCAAGATTCAACTCACAGACCACATGAAGCGCAAAAATAAGGAAGACCAAAGTGTGGGTCCTTTATTCCTTCTTAGAAGGAGTAACAAAATACTCAAGGGAGCAAATATGGAGACAAAGTGTGGGACTGAAACTGAAGGAGGGGCCGTCTGGAGACCATTCCTCCTGGGTATCCATCCCATGTGCAGTCACCAAAGGTGACGCTGATTTAGATGTCAGGAAGTGCATGTGGACAAGAGCCTGATACAGCTGTCTCCTTAGAAGTCTGCAAGAGTCTGACATATTCAGAAGTGGATGCTCACAGCTAACCATTGATCTGATCAAGGGGCTCCCAATGGAGGAGTTAGAAGACTGAAGGAGCTGAAAGGGTTTGCAGCCCTATGAGGAGAGCAATCATACCAACCAACCAGAGCTCTCAGGGCCTAAACCACCAGCTTGGGAGCACATAGGGAGGGATCCATGACTCCAGCTGTATATGTAGGGGAGGACGGACGGCCTTGATGGGCATAGGTGAGAGAGGAGATCCTTGGTTCCATGAAGGCTGGACATCAAGTGTGGGGGAATTCGAGGGTGGGGAGGTGGGAGTAGGGGCACATCCTCATAGAAGCAGGAGGAGGGGGGATGGGATAGGGGGTTCCTGGGTGTTTGGGGGGAATGGGGTAAGGGTATAACACCTGAAATGTAAATATAACATCCAATAGAAAAAAAGTTTTAAAAAAAAAAAGAAAAAATTATCATGTCTTTTGGGTTATGTTTCAATTTCCAAACTTCAATCATCTTTAGCATCCAAATACCAGATTAATTAAATAATTAACATGCAGTCTTTGTGGGCCTTTTCCTTCCAAGTAGTATAAACAGTGTAAAAGCAATCCCCAATTGAGTGTAATAATTTGGAGAAAAAAAGTTTTGAGTTTCAGTGATGATACAAATTATGCTTAAGAAAAATAATCAGGAAACTTTAAAAATCAAATCATCTTTTCTAGCAGTTTCTCTAACTTAAAAAAACACACTTTTCAGGCAAGAGTGGTTTATGACTGTAACACTAGTGTTTGACAGAGAAAGGAAGATCAGAAGTTCAAGACCAGCCTGGACTACATAGTAAGTTCAAGGTCAGTCAGCAATACCGAAGACCCTATCAATAAATTAATTAAAATTACACTTCTCTTGACAGGCCCTGGTAGCTCAAACCTGTAAGCCTATCAATAGGCGATTTCCAGTCCAGTGTGGGCTGGCTACACAAATGGGTTCCAGAGCAGCTTGGTTTAGAGAGTCTATGTCTTTAAAAAAAAAAAAGATCACAACTTCGCTTCTCTTGTCATATTTTTTTGGAACTGCTAAGAAATCAAAAGCCCTCTTTTGGTCAGTACGTCATTCGGCCTACTCTTGGAATCAAACCCTACGAACTAGATTAGGAAGCTCCAACTGCGGAGAAAGCCATTTTCCCGGAAACAGCCCCCACCTCAGCCACATCCTCCCATTTCCTCATTCTAACGTCAGAGATCCCTGAGGAAGAGCAGAAGGGTGCACTAACATCTCTAGTGCCCTACCTGGGCCCCAAGGCTTCCTGACCCCTAGGCAAGCTGCCAGGCCAGAGGCGCCCCAGCTTCTCCGACCCTAAGGAAAACGTCAATATCCCTTCTAAGAATCTGGGGAGACCTCGAAGGCTGGAAGATTTCTCTTGGGACTTCCACGCTCACGATTAGGCGAAAGAGTCCGGTCAAGTCACCAGGGAAAACTCGAGCCGTTCACCGCAGACGAAACCGGAAATACCTCCCTTACCTACGACGGGACACTTGCTCACCTCAAGCTCTGTATGTACTTCCACCACCTTCCTCAAGTCCTCCCACAACACTCCCCCCGCCCAAAAAAAAAAAAAAAGAACTTCCGCGAATACACGAACCTCCAGGAAGGCGAAAGACCGTCCAAAACGTAGCTATTAAACGGAGCTGGAAAGAGAGGCGACGCTGGAGCAGTTCCATACGCAAGATGGCCGCCACCTCTTGGATTACCCATGCAGCACCGCGGGCTCACGCCAGGCATTATGGGGATTAAAGTCCGGCGTTCCCTACAATCCTAGTTTACTTCATGGCACCGAGACTCAGTCTTCCAGAGTTCATTGCATGACGTATGCGCTAATTTGGCCACAAACGTAGACTCAGTCTTGGTCCCCGCCCTGGAGGGGGGAAGTTACTTAAAAAACACCAACTTTATTTATAAAGGCAGCGACATCCTCTGGCATACACGACTGAAAAAGAACAGAGTGTTTGGCGCCCCCAGGTGGATCCACAAGCCTCTACGGTGAGTGAACAGTTTTCAGGCTTTTTAGGAGACAAAAGAATCAGCCTAGGCTTCAAAGGAGAAAACATTTTGTGTAACGGAATTCGGTTGCTATGGTTTCTAAGAAACAGTATGAAATACAATTTTAAGCTTCTGAACTTCTGTGGAAGAATAGAGTGCCTGTACCTCAGAGCCCCATAACAGATAGATGACTCTTAGGGGAAAAAGAAATTATAAAATATCTTACGTCCAGATAGGACAACTATGTATTGAATTAAAAATAAATACCAATCAAATAATGACTAGCTTCAGTTAAGGATCCTTTTTTTCTTTTCCATTACTATTGGCCTGTCGTCCTCTCCACCCCTTCCTTCTATTGGGTCCCCGCAAGAAAATCAGCCATCTCATCATATTTGAATAAGTCTTGGCTCCAACACAATAATATTTAATATTTTAATTTGTAAGTATAATAGCTAAAAGTCACAGTGTAGATATTTACATTAGAATATTTAACACCATTATTATGACTCAGAGGGCTCACAACCTATCCCTCTTGCAGGATCTTCTTGAAATACAATTTTCACTACAACTTTTTTCCCTTGTGTTTAGCTTCAAGTTATGCATCATTTTTATAAAAATAAACACTTAAAAATCACTATTTTAGGGCTGGAGAGATGGCTCAGCGGTTAAGAGCACTGACTGCTCTTCCAGAGGTCCTGAGTTCAAATCCCAGCAACCACATGGTGGCTCACAACCATCCGTAATGAGATTCGATGCCCTCTTCTGGTGTGTCTGAAGACAGCTACAGTGTACTCATAAATAAAATAAATAAATAAATCTTTAAAAAAAAAAAAAAATCACTATTTTAGCCGGGTGGTGGTGGTTAATCCCAGCACTTGGGAGGCAGAGGCAGGCGGATTTCTGAGTTCCAGGCCAGCCTGGTCTACAGAGTGAGTTCCAGGACAGCCAGGGGTACACAGAGAAACCCTGTCTTGAAAAACCAAAAATAAATAAATAAATAAATAAATAATCACTATTTTATTTTATGTGTGTGAGTATTTTACCTGAATGAGTGTACGGGTGTACAGGGAAGCCAGGAGCGAGTCAGATCTCATGGAGCCAGGCTGACCTTAAAAGCCAAGGAGATTTCACCTAGAATTTCTGATTCTCCTGCTTGGATTACAGGCCTGCACCTCCATGCCCACCCAAAGGAAAAAAAAAAAAAAAAAACCTTTTTTCTTTTTTTTTTTTACTTTCATGGTGATATCATATCATTGTAATATCTTACATTTTAATAATATGTCATGTGTTTGGATTTAGAGATAGAATGAAAGGTTAAATAGTAGAAATACTTTTACTCTCACATTTTTCCTTGCCATGCTGGGTTGGCAGTTTTCTACTGCCATAACTCCTAGCCAGTATTCAGTCACATATTTGGGTCCTGGGGATTGAATTCAGATTGTCCAGGCTTAGCAGCAAGTGCCTTTATCTACTGAGCCAGCCCTCTCACCAGCCGATATGAAATGTCAAAGATGAAGATTACATATACTTCTTGTGTTGATTCATTTAAACTGTTAAAAATGCCTTTCTTTCATTTTTAAGTATTAAAAATGTATTCCCATAGTTTGGGGGGATTGGAAAATCCAAAATGAGTCCATGGATTTGTGAGGGCATCACTTTGGGTATATATATTGAATCTTCTAGCCATTTCTCTTCACATGGACAGACAGGGGAAACAGCACCTTTTAAATTGTGTGTGTGAGTGTGTGTATGTGTGAATGTATCCATATTCCATGGCACTTGTGTAAAGGTCAAAGAACAACTTTTCAGGAGTTGGTTCTCTCTGTCACCTTGCTTTGAGGCAGAATCTCTCTTGGTTTATTGTCGTACTATGTATTCTAGGCTAGCTGGGCTGTACACTTCTGGCTGATTCTATCTGTATGGTCCACTTTGTAGTAGGGCGGCCAGGATTACAGATGCGTGCCATCTCATCCAGGGTCCTGCCATGGTTTCTGGGGACTGAACTCAGGTCATCATTCGGGCCCTGTGCATCCTTGTGGGCTCTACAACAATGAGTTCATCAGCCTTAGTATTACCAGCTGGTGACTACATTTCGAATATGAACTGGAGGGACACATATCTAGACCATAACATCTCTCCCCAGAGATGAGAGGATCCAAAGAACCCTCCAAACAGAGTTCTAAAGAGTCAAGTGTCATAAAAAAAAATGCCAAGAGGTGCTTGAGTGAGGAGAGGGTGACAGTGGCCACTTGTGTAGAGTTATGAGCGCTAAAGAAAGGTCAGAGTAAAGAGGTGAGGGTGAAGAAGAAAAAGGCCATTCTTAAGAGCACTGTGTAGCTGGGCATTGGTCGCGCACGCCTTTAGTCCCAGCACTTGGGAGGCAGAGGCAGGCGGATTTCTGAGTTCCAGGCCGGCCTGGTCTACAGAGTGAGTTCCAGGACAGCCAGGGCTATACAGAGAAACCCCGTCTCGAAAAAACAAAACAAACAAACAAACAAACAAACAAACAAAAAAAGCACTGTGTAAAAGAGAGAAAACCCATTTACATTATGAAGCAAAAACGAACTGTGCCTTGCCCTGGTTCTTTCCAATCCCAATTTCTACCCTGCTGTTGTGAAGAACCTGGAGTGTTCTAGGACGAAGCACGACATCTATTGTCTATCAGCACATCACCCCTAGCACCCTCCTACATCCTATCACCCCACAGCAGCGGAAACATGCTCCTTTAACCTTCACTGGGTTCCCCCCACCTTCAGTCCTAAAAATTGAACCTAGGACCTCAAGTATGGCCTTTTACCACTGAGCCATGTCTTCAGGCCCCCACCGACATCTTGAAACATACTTGATTTTCATATAAAAGTCTATTGTACTGCCTCCTTCAGTTTATGCTTACTGTGGAGCACCAGAACCCGAGAATATAAAAACCCACTTAAACAAGATTTGAGTGTAATTGTCAAAGATCACATATATGATGGCTATTCTTGGTTGTCAGCTTGACTTTCTGGAATGAGCTCCAATCCTGAAATGGAGGACACACCTGTGAAAGATTTCCTTCTTGGTTTGAAGTGGGAGAATCCACTTCTAGTGCTGACCTTTGAGATAAGAAGACACACGCCTTTGATCCAGATAGAGAGGTGGGGAGACATGCCTTTAATATGTTTTGGGTCATAGTTTCTGCTGGAAGTCTGTATAAGATCACGGAAGCAGGAAGCTTTGTTCTTTGCCTGCTTGTCCTTGCCTTGCTAGCATGTCCATTCCTTCACTGGCATTGGAGCCTTCTTCTTTGAGATTCCAACATATCCTGAAGACCAGGCGAGATACTCAGCCTTGTGGGACGGAGCAACCACTGGGTTCTTGGACTTTCCATTCACAGCTAGCCATTGTTGGATTAACTGGACTGTAGCCTGTAGTCAAGTCATTCCAGTAAATTCCATATATGTGTATAGATATGTGCATATGTATATATGTATACATATAAATACACATGTGTACATATGTATACATATATATACATATATACATATATATGTATATATATATATATATATATATATATAGAGAGAGAGAGAGAGAGAGAGATAGTTCTGTGACTCTAGTGAACCCTGACTAATACAACATATTACTTACCATTCACAATATATAGCAGTTTGACATGTCATTTTGTATATTGAGACTTTCAGAACTACTGCAGCATATTTCACAAGACTCGGTTGCTGTAATCTATAGTCATAAATGATAGGTTTTCAATCCAGAGTGTTTATATATAGTGTGTCCAAAGCTATTCTAAACGTATCATATATTTGATTCATTAGATACTATTCTCATCTTTATTTTGCAAACTAAGAAATACGGGACTTTGAACATTGTTCAAGATCCAATTCCAGTAAAAGCAGGAGGGACAGAAGAATTTGAATTCAAGCAGTCTACTTCAGGTAATGATCACCTTATGAGCTATCCTGATCTATTTATTTATTTATTTATTTAGTTAGTTAGTTTTTTTTTTCTTTAAGACAGGATTTCACTGTGTATCCCTGGCTGTCCTGGAACCTACTCTGTAGATCAGGTTGGCCTGGAGCTCACAGACATCTGCCTGCCTCCCAAGTGCTGGTACTAAAGGTGTGCGCTACTACCACCCTGCTGGTCAGCTGGCTGCCTTGTCTTTTATATCCCATCTGCCTCTATGCACATCTGTATTGTAAACTGAAGTTTCCAGTTCGAAAAAAAATCCTATGGCTATATTAAAGATTCTAAAAGGGGCTGGGTGTGGTGACACCCCTCCCTTAATTCTAGCACTCAAGAGGCAGGCAGATCTCTATGAGTTCAAATCCAGGCTGGTCTACAGAGTGAGTTTTAAGCCAGGTAGGACTACCAAGTAAAACCCTGTTCTAAAAGAGAGCGATTTTAAAAGGGGTGAATGGCTGATTGCTACTTTGTGATGCTATAAACTTGGAATGCTGCAAATCTAGACCAAAATTATCTTGGGCTATCGCCTGTCCCCCTAGTAGCCGTTCATGCTCATCTCTATGTCCGGCCAAATGTCCTTTCAATGATCAACTAAGACCTTGGGAATACAGCTACTTAGCAAACCATCAGCTTTCCCCAACCAAAGAGGTAAGAGTTTCATCACACATCTGAGACATGAGATTTCTCACTCGACAGTGACCTGCCTTCCTGCTATTTCCCACCAATTTATTTAGGAGATGCTATTATGTATGGTTTGGTTTTGTCCTGTAACTATAAAACTCTGGGCTGGAGAGATGGCTGAGTGAGTAAAGTGACCTGAATTCCATCTCTTGCATTAATGCAAGAGATGGATGTAGCAGTGTGTTTCAGCACTAGGAGGTCAAGACAGGCAGATTCTGTGGGTTTACTGGCCAGTCGGTCGGACCAAAATAGTGAGCTCTAAGTTCCGTGAGAGACCTTGTCTCAGAAAAATGTGTGTGGAGTAATAACAAAAGACATCTGACACCCACCTCCATCTGCACACATCTCACACAGACACACAGACACACAGACACACAGACACACACACACAGACACACACAGAGACACACACAGACACACATACACACACACATACACACACACACACACACACACACACACACACACAAATGCTTGTAACCACTTCTGTTCTCAAGAGGCAGAGGAGGAAGGCAGATCTCAGTGAGCTCCCAGTCTGGTCTATATAGTGAGCTCCAAGCCAGCTAAGGCTACATAGTAAGACCTTGTCCCAAAACCCAAACCAAACCAACCCCTCCTCCCCCCAAAATCAACACCACCACCTCCCACCCCAACTTGAAAACAAAATCCAAAAACAAAGGAGATTTGAGGCAACCTGAATCTATGTTCTTGGGCCATGGTTACTCAGGGATCAGAAGAAACACTCTCCTTATTTCCTTTTAAGTGAGATAAGTGGTGTTAGACTTTTATTTGGAGGCTGGAGGGATGGTACAGTGGTTAAGAGCACTGGCTGCTTTTGCAGAGCATCCAGAATTGTTTCCCAGCACCCGTGTGGTACCACAACCATCCATAACTCTGGTTCCAGGGGATCCAAATGGCCACTTCTGGCCTCTAAAGACACCAGGTACACATGAGGTGCATGGACATATGTGCAGGTGAACACTTACACACATAAAAATAAACAAATCTTCAAAATAAAATTTATCTGACAATTTCATACATTATCTTCTTTCATCTATTTCCAGCTACTGAGCTTCTTTTTTATACATAATTCTGCCTCTCACTTGCTTGTCTTTGAGACATGTGTGCTTTCCATGAGAGGGATCACCTGAAGTTATTATAGTATCAAACCAGTAAAGGAAAATGTAGAAGTAAGAAAGTTATTTGAGATATTCCAAAAACATTGAAGAAAATCAGTAAAGTATAAATGGCTATAGAGACAGGAGAACCTATTGGTTTTATGTGCTACTTATTTTTATTCTATGAAGGAGTCTGCAGTGGCCTGAATTGGGCATCAGATTCCCTGGAACTGGCATTAGAGGCAGTTGTGAGCCACCATGTGGGTGTCGTGAACTGAACCCAGGTCCTCTGCTAAAGCAGCCAGTGCTCTCACCAATCTGTCCAGCCCAGTTAAAACCTTACTGTGAGCCGGGCGGTCGTGGCGGCACACACCTTTAGTCTCAGCACTTGGGAGGCAGAGGCAGGTGGATTTCTGAGTTCAAGGCCAGCCTGGTCTACAGAGTGAGTTCCAGGACAGCCAGGCCTACACAGAGAAACCCTGCCTCAAAAAAACAAAAAACAAACCAAACAAAAAAAACCCTTACTGTGTGCCTTGCCTGCCTGCGTATCTGTGCACCACATGCATGCAGTGTTCAAGGAGGATACAAGAGGGCATCAGATCCCCTGGGACTGGAGTGACTGATGGTTGTGAGCCATCATGTGAGTCCTGGGAATGCAACCCAGAGAGAGCACCAAGTGCTAGTAACACTGAGCCAACTCCCCAGCCCTGGCTTTTGTTTTTCTTTAGATCATCCTCTACTCTTGATTACTTTAACTTTAGTTATATTTTTATACTTCTTTTTTGCCCTTTTCTCTTTCTCGTCTTTCCTTTCTTTTCCTTTCCTTTCCTTTCTTTTCCTTTTCTTTCTTTTCTTTTTTTTTTTTTTTTTGGTTTTTCGAGACAGGGTTTCTCTGTGTAGTCCTAGCTGTCCTGGAACTCACTCTGTAGACCAGGCTGGCCTCGAACTCAGAAATCCTGCCTCTGCCTCCCAAGTGCTGTGATCAAAGGCGTGTGCCACCACTGCCCGGCTTCTTTTCTATTCTTTTCTTTCTTTCTTTCTTTCTTTCTTTCTTTCTTTCTTTCTTTCTTTCTTTCTTTCTTTTGTTCTGTTTTTTTTTTTTTTATTTTTCAGGACAGAGTTTGTCTGTGTAACAGCTTTGGATATCCTTTGGAACTCATCTGTAGACCAGGCTGGTCTTGAACTCACAGAGCTCCGCCTGCCTCTACCAACCAAGCGCTGGGATTAAAGGCATGCGTTGCCCCTGCTCTGCTATAATTTTTCTATTATGGGCTGAAAAAGTACAATCTGTAGATGTTTCCAGATTAGTTTTGGCATTCTCCCACTCCCTGAAATTCAGACCCACTTCTCCTGGACAAAAGATAAGAAATGTGGCATCCTTGCGTAGTCTGCTGGGAAGTTCAATCCTGGTGCAGACAGTCAGGGATCATCTGTGTGGCGTTTGGGACTGCTTTTATAGTTAGGTTACTATTTCCTCATTTCCGAAAAAGCTGCCAAGCCTGCTTTGTGATGTTTAGTAAATGTTTTGCTGCTGTTCGGAAACCGTTTATATATAGCATGTATGGGCTGCATTCAAAGTGCTGTACATCAATTTAGGATTCTTCAGATTAGCTATTTGCAATTCTGACAGCTTCCAACTTCCTAATCTCCTTAACCTTAATTTTGGACCCTATGAGAAATAGCTTCATAACCAAAATAGGAGTGACATGGTTGGCAGAATAACGTCTCCCAAGGATATTCACATAGAACCTTTTAATAGGTAAGGGGACATTAAGGTTTAAGATTGAATAAAGTTTGCTAATCAGATGATCTTAAACGAGGCAAATTATTCTGGATTACCTACCTGAGCGCTGAGTAATCATAGCATCATAGTGACTGAAATGTGGATGAGAGGGGCGGAAGGGAGGGGAGCAGCCTATGAGATGCTGTGGTATTGACTGAAGATAGAGGAGGAGAGACAAGAACCGAGAAACAAAATCAACCTCCACAGAGCAGGAAAGGCGTCTATCTAGCATCTCCTCCTCCACAACCCTCCAGAAAGAACCACAGCCTGGCTGACACTGCAGTATTAGACCTGTCAGTCTCCGAGCTGCAGCTGAATAAGATAATTGGTGTAGTTGTATGCACGAAAACTAATTTACTATGGCAGCAAATGAAAGACAGATGGGGACTGGATGTGTGCTTTTCATAACCAAAGAAAGTTGTAACTATGTCTATATAAGACCAGCATATTTTACACCACTCCTTCTTCCAGGATTAGAAAATACAACTGAGTTTTGGAATGGTTCCAATTCCCACTTATCTGAGATTATATCCCATACAATTATTTTATCCTGAGGAATTTCACATTGGCAATTTTGTAATCCTCAAATATAAAGAATACTTTCATTGGGCTGGAGAGGTAGCTTAGAGGTTAAGAGCACTTATTGCTCTTGTAGAGGACCCGGACTTGGTTCCCAGCTCACAGCTGCCTGGAGTTCCAATTCCAGGGGGATCTGATACTGTCCTTCTGACCTCCAGCCTGGACTCATAAAATGGCATTATTGGGAACTTGTGGAGACTAGGGGGACAACTGTCCTAGGAGGAATTAGGCCATGGGGGCCAGGCCCTGGAAGTGTAAACCTGTTTAAGAGATCTTCTCTTAGGCTGCTTTCTGGTTGCCAGGAGGTGATGAACTTTACCATGATGGGCTGCCTCACCCAGGCTTGGAAAGAAAACAGCTAGCTAACATAGATGGAAACCTCTGAACCCAGGAACCAAAATAATCCACTCTTTCTTTTTAAGTATTTTGGCACAGTGATGAAAATTGATTAATGCAGGCCGGGCAGTGGTGGCGCACGCCTTTAATCCCAGCACTTGGGAGGCAGAGGCAGGCGGATTTCTGAGTTCGAGGCCAGCCTGGTCTACAGAGTGAGTTCCAGGACAGCCAGGACTATACAGAGAAACCCTGTCTCAAAAAAATAAAAAAAAAAAAAAAGAAGAAGAAGAAGAAAGAAAAGAAAATTGATTAATGTATGCATGATAAAACTGGCAATACCCCAACAAATGATTGATGACTTTAAAATGTCAAGACTGCACCCCCAGTAGAATTATGTACTGAGCATTCATTTTTTTTTTTTTCGTTTTTGAGACAGGGATTCTCTGTGTAGTCCTAGCTGTCCTAGAACTCACTCTGTAGACCAACCAGGCTGGCCTCGAACTCAGAAATCCCCCTGCCTCTGCCTTCCAAGTGCTGGGATCAAAGGCGTGCGCCACCACCGCCTGGCCTGAGCATTCATTCTGTGCTAAGCTCTTACTGTATTATATTAAACCCCTGGGCTCATGGCAGTGAGTAGCGCCTACATTCTTGCTCTCATTCTGCTGCTCCTAAGAAACTTACTTGTATTTTTAGGGGTTCCATAATTGAGAGGGAAAGAAAATAACAACAAAGAGCTGGAAGCTTGTTTTCTTTCTTTCTTTCTTTCTTTCTTTCTTTCTTTCTTTCTTTCTTTCTTTCTTTCTTTCTATTTTGTTTTGTTGTTGAGACAGGGTTACACTGTGTATGTAGCCTTGTGTGTCCTGGAATTCACTCTGTAGACCAGGCTGACCTCAAACTTAACAGAGATCTGCTTGTCTCTGCCTCCCAAGTGCTGAGATTAAAGGTGTGTGGTACCACGATGTCTGGCTAAGAAGCCAGAGGCAGAGGCAGAGAGCCAGAGCTTTTTTTTTTTTTTTTTTGGTTTTTCGAGACAGGGTTTCTCTGTATAGCCCGGGCTGTCCTGGAACTCACTCTGTAGACCAGGCTGGCCTCGAACTCAGAAATCCGCCTGCCTCTGCCTCCCGAGTGCTGGGATTAAAGGCGTGCGCCACCACCGCCCGGCTAGCCAGAGCTTTTTTTTTTGTTTTCTTTTTCTTTTTTAAAGACCTATGTAGGTCTCCTATTCTGTCCTTGCTGGGAACATTGAGGTTGTATAGGAAAGTTCCCAAGTCTTAGTGGATGCATAAAATGGGTAGAGGCCTGTAGTACTGGCTATCAACATAGTGGATGGTGAAGACAGAGTTGTCTCTGGAACCCGGCTGAGAGAGGAAATGAATAGGTGCAAGTGTCTGAAGGTGCTTGTTCTGCTAGGATTTATGGCTCTTCTTCCCTAGCCAAAAACTGTGGCTTGTAACCCTGCATTGCCTATCTTTTGTTTCAAATATCCTATCCTAAGCTCCTGATTCACCTCGTTTGTTCATTGTTGAAACAAACACTCTGAAACCGTCCTAGTGCCAAAGGCACCATAGCAGGGAGATCCTGCTCACTGCAGGGATGGACAGCATCTAAGAGCAAAAGGTGACCAAGACTTGTCAGCTTTGGCAGGGACCTGGGGGTGAAGAGAAACCTCCATCCTAGCCCACCCAGGCCACGGCTGCAGCAGTGAGGGCAGAATAGGCAAGGGAGGAGAAACCTCATTTTCTGGATGGCATCCTTGTGCCTATAATCACATCTTGCCCCATTAAGGGGGGGTTCTTGAGCAGTGAGATGAACACTGGATCCCTAGGCCTACCAACTAGTAAGTAAGGGGCCAAGTAGACATTAATACTCTTAAATTTACATAGCACATAATCTATGCTGCACCACAGGGTTTAAAACATCGCATAAGTGAATACACCTTTAATTCCAGCACTTTTGGGGAGGGCGGGGGGAGAGGCAGAGAGGCAGAGGCAGATGGATCTCTGTGAGTTCCAGAGAGATCCTATTCTCAAATAAAATAATGCACATTTTTTTCAGAAATTAAAAAAATAAAACACCTGGGCATAGGGCACATGCTAGTACTGAGGCAGAAGCAGGCAGATCTCTGAACTCGAGGGCAGGCTGGTCTACATAGTGAGATCAAGGCTAGCCTGGTGTACCCAGTGAGCTCCAGGCCAGCTAGGACGGCAAAGTGAGACCTTGTCCAAAAAAGGAAAGGAAAAAAAAAAAAAAGCCGAAGCCAGCGGCTTTCAGAAATCTACAGATTTCCCGCCAAAGCCTGGGAGGCTGAGTCAATGCTGAGAACGGCACTGACAGCTGCCCGTCACTCTGCTGCCAAGGAGACAGAGGCGGGCGCGCGAGCAGGGCGGAGCCTGCGCGTGCGCGCCGCCGGGCGGGGAGGGGCGGGGCCCGGAGCGCGGGCTGAGGAGCGCGTGCGCGCGCGCGTGAGTGAGGAGCCGTCTGGCCGGCAGGGGGCGCTGAGAACCCGCGCGGCGCTCTGCCTGCCCCCCGGGCGCCGTCCGCCGCGGTTCGATTGGAGCAGCCGCGGAGCTGCTCTTGGCGCCATTTTGAAGCGGAGAGGAGGAGGAACGGCCTGGACTGGCTGCGGAAGGGGAGGGGGGGGAGGAGGCGATTGGATGCGGCGGCGGCGGCGGCGGCGGCGGCGAGGGCGGCGGATCCCTGAGATCGGCGGAGCGCGAGGAGTGTAGGAGCCGGGCGGCCGGAGGTAGGAGCTACTCGGGTAACGGAAAGGGAGCGCCTCTTCCTCGCTTCGGCGCCCCACGCTCCATTTTCCAGCGGGGTGTGCGCGCGTGGAGCCGTCGCTCGCCGAGCCTCGCGTGTCCCGGTGTCCTCGCGGGGCTGCGGTGGGGCCGGGGGCGGGGAGGCCGCGGGCCGCCGCTCGCGCCGGCCGGGAGTGACCTTTGCGGGGGCCGCGGCCGCGCCCCTCCCCCTCCCCCGCCTCCTAAAGAGAAGCCCCCCGCGCGGCTTCCCCCTTCCGGCTACCCGAGGGCCCGGCGCGAGGGGAGGCGCGCTCGCCGCACTGCTCCGGGAGTCGGGGAAGAGCCGCGAGCCGGCGGGGAGAGTCCTCGGGCGACCGCGGGTGCAGCCCCACGGCGGTGCGGACGGCGTGCGGTGCGGGCTCGCCCGCCTCTGCACCGTTATTCCACTGACACTCTAAAAGTTTGCGGTCCGGGAGAAGCCCTGGCGGCGGCGGCGGCGGCGGCTGTGGGTCTGCTTTTTGTTTTGTTTCGGTTTTTGCTCTCTGTACGTTAAAGGCTTATGTTTGCACGTAGGAGCAGGCATGTAGCATGCAGCCGACAGGTGTTTGCAGGGTTGACTGAACCCCGAAATTCAGCACCTGCTCTTCAGCGCTGCATGCTATTCCAGTCCAGTCCTCCGGAGGGGTTTGAAAGAAGAGTGATTCACTGGCTCCATCCTCAGGAGCCCTACCAAGAATTAAAAGTCTCCCTCTTTTTGATTTCAAAGAACGCTGCTCTGATACTTGTGTTAGGAACTGATGGGTGGCAGTAATCGCTCCAAGGAGCGGTCCCTCTGTTGAATACTTGTTGAAGCTTTTGGATGTATTGTTTCATTTTGAAGGTTGGTCTGAAGTCCTGAGAGAGTTGGGGAGGCCTGCGTACTTCACGAATAACCTTTAAAAAGCCAGGTGTCTGTAGCGTAGGAGGTGGGCTGTAGCTAAGTCATAATGACTGAAATGGTGAATGGCAATAATCAGCATTGTTCTCAGCACATGTAGTTAAGAGTTCCAAGAGTGGGTAATTTCCGTGTTAACTTTTGTAAAAGTCAACTAAATTGGCACAAGCGCGGGTTTCAGGGGCCATCTCTTGGCTGTGTACTAGGCACGTCAGATGCTAGTGTTTGGGGGACAGTAAAATGAATACTTGGGAGGTATAGCAGGCCACTGTGGTGACAGCATAAAACCTAACTGATTTTCCAGCGGTGAATTTGGAGGTAAAAAGTTACATGGCAGCCGGGCGGTGGTGGCGCACGCCTTTAATCCCAGCACTCGGGAGGCAGAGGCAGGCGGATATCTGAGTTCGAGGCCAGCCTGGTCTACAGAGTGAGTTCCAGGACAGCCCGGGCTATACAGAGAAACCCTGTCTCGAAAAACCAAAAAAAAAAAAAAAAAAAAGTTACATGGCACATAAGATGAATAAATCTATTCCTAAAACTTAAATATTAAACACTTTTGGGGTGGTGGGGTGGGGGGAGTAGCTCCCTGTGGTAGCCCAGGTTAGCCTGGAACTGGCAATCTTCCCGGTCTGATGTGTTGGGATTACATTGCCACACCCAGCTCATAAAAACCATCTTGAATCAAAACGTTATTTCTTTGAACTCATATTTGCATATGATGTAAATTTAAAAATACACATATATATATAGAAAAGATGTGTTTTAAAGTTTACTACTAAAGTACTAACTTTTCCTTATAGCACAGATGTTTTTCTCTTAGTTAGGTCTTGTTTGACATGTCTCTGATGAGAAAGTAATGCTAGTCTTTTTGCCCTTTTTTTTTCTTTTTGAAAAGAACTTTGTCTTTTTGGTTGAGGTTTTAGTGAAGATTCATCATCAGCTTTGCTTCTCCTGCAGCTTTTGTTAGTGCTCCCAGTTGCCTTTAATCTCCTGGCTTTGGTCCCCTCTCCCTTTCTCCTCAGAAGAGATCATGTGATGATGGTGACTCTTGTCACAAGATGATTTGTACTCAGTTTGTTTCTACCAGGGTTCTAGACAGCTGTTTGATGATCACCATTTAAGTTTTAAGCTTATCCTGAGGTTGTTCTATAGGTTTGTTTAACAGAGAACAGCATTCTAAGTACCAGGCTTTAACAGTAATTTGCTAAGCTAAACAAAATGACACCTTACTTTAGACAGGTCTTGCTCAGGTGAACTGAGAAGTGGTGGGAGAGCTAAACTTGGGAAGGAAGGGAATAATTTGGGGGCTGCGTTTTTCTTACTCCCCTTAGCATATTCGGAGATTGTCTTTTGGTTCCCAGCATGTTACTTCTTGGATCACATGTGTTTAGCATTAATAGGAGAGCTAGTTCACTCTGGATTACAGATTCTTAGGTGACATATAATGCTGTAAAAGTGGACATTTTTATTTCCTTTGCAGGTGCCAGAAAACTACAGAGGAACTTGAGGGTTGTTGCCAGCTCTCTTACAGATAAGAAGTTAGGTTTAGATGAAATGGCCCTGGATGGTTACAGTCTTATCCAAGCGGGAGCATGAGAAGCTGAGAAGTAGTTTCCTGGTGGTCTGTGTTGCTTTGCTTAGGACTTAGCTGTAACTGAAGTTACTGGGATACAACAGATTAGCCTCTGTCCTGTTTTCACTTTCCTCTTATTTCTGCTTCAGAGTCAACAGACTGCTTTAGACTCTGGCTTTAACAACTGCTGTCCAGGATTCTGTTCACCTATCTTCTCTCAGAAGCTAACCAACCTCTTGGAGCCTCTGTTTCTAAGAGCTACTTGCTCTTTTATTGACACTGTTAGACATCCATCCATCCATCCATCTATCCGTCCATCCATGTGACCAACAAGAGTTTTTAAACTTGTAAGCCAAAGTGATTTGGAAAAGTTATTGAGCTTTTTGTTACTGTATATATGAGAACATTATTTACTTTGAAACTTAGTTCACTACACAGGTCATCTGTCACTGTCATTTACAGCACACATTTTATTTGTTCTGTGTATTCCTGCTTGGTATATAAAGATGCAGAAATAATTTAGTTTAAAAATAAAATGAGCAGTTTCCCCAAGAATATTATTGGCCTTTGTTTTTTTGAGACACTGTCTCACTCTATTAGCCCAGGCTGGCCTCAAACTCAGCAGTCCTCCTGCCTCAGCCTCCTGAGTGCTGGGATAACAGGTGTGAGACAGCATACTCGGCTCTTTTCTAAGTTTCCTTAAAAGCTCCAGAGTGATTTGCAGTTCTGATTCCTTGGAGAGTTAGCACTATCTTCTTTTCATTATTTTTTCATGAGCCACCTGATTTTCAACATTCTCCTCAGTACTTGAAAAATACTTTAAAATCTTTTCTCACTAATTAGTTCAAAATTAATAAGCTTGCAGCATTGAGAGTTACTGTTTTTACTGGCAGATTGCTATGTGCCATGAGAAAATGAAGGTAATAAAACTCACTGCATAAAAAGTTAGTGCTTTAAAGCCATCAATCTGAGATATTTAAAAAGATCTCTAATAGTTATTACACTTTGATGATTACACATGAATAGTAAGCAGCTGTCTTGGTTGAGTTTCATAAAACTGGAAAAGTCATGAGTGTGGAGGACACACTGAGCAAAGTAGGAAGGTATTTTGGGACATCTTTTAGGTCTAAAAGTACTCTTCTGTTCTGCTGCACCCCGTTTTGAAGAGAGTGCTGTGAACTGATTCATTGAAAATGTGTAAATGCCAACTCTGTGCACATTGCATTCTAAGGATGGTGCAGCAGACGGACTGAGACCTGACCTGTGGCAGTAGGGAGTAGGTGGAGACCTATACTGAAGCAACGGGGGCTGGCAGAGAGCAGCCCCGCTGCCCCCTTCAGGGATAAGGCAAGGTTCCTGAAGGAGAGTGAAATAGGCCGAGAGTAGGTATCTAACAGGTAACGACCACCAGGTTACAGGCAGCTGTCTTATAGACAGTGCTTAGGACCCTGAAAGGAAAGGAGAGTTGTAGGTGTCTGCTTCCTCGCCCCCCCCCCCCCCCCCGCCTGTCTTATTTTGTTGCAGAGGTAATTTTAGGAAAAGTGAAGAGATTTTAAGGGGAAAGTCCATATTCCGAACTATGTCTGTTACTGAGACTCTTTCAGACAGTTTTAGTTAGCCGTCAGTCATGAGACTGAGGATGGAGGTTGGAGTTGGTGAGATGGCTCAGTGGGTAACGACACTTGTAGTTAAGCTTGAGAGCCTGAGATCTATGTCTGGGACAAATGTAGGAAGAACCAACTTTGGTAAGCTGTCCTCTGATTGCCACACACACTAAATAAATAAATAAATAAATAAATGCAATAAAAAAGGATTGTATATTTTAAGCTAAAAGGTTGTACATGTAAAGAAAAACCAAATTCTTGTACTGGTACAGAAAACTAAAAATAAAAAAATAAAAATTCCAGTTCTTTTGAGAAAGTAACCTACTGTTAACAAATGTTACAGTATCTACTTAAAAATATTTTTAGGAGCAGTATTATGCTATTGTGTTTTGTTTTTAAGAAATAAATTTGCCAGGTGGTGGTGGTGCATGCCTTTAATCCCAGCACTTGGGAGGCAGAGGCAGGCGGATTTCTGAGTTCAAGGTCAGCCTGGTCTACAGAGTGAGTTCCAGGACAGCCAGGGCTCCACAGAGAAACCCTGTCTTGAGAAACCACCACCATCATCATTATCAACAACAACCAAAACAAAACAAAAAACAAAAAAAGAAAGAAAGGAAAAAGAAAAGAATAAAAAAGGAAAAGAAACACTTTCCCTCTTCAAGTTAAGAGTTCTTTTTGTACTGCCATATAGATATCAACAGAATTAAAAAAGAGTATTTTATTAAGGTGCCTACTATAGTTAAGCAATATTAGTCTGCAGAGGACTAGACATCATTGGCGTTGTTAAACTTTGTGTTGTTTTCAATTTGAAGTGCCATGCCTGTCTTACTTTACATTTGCTTTTCTGAGAGTACAGACCTTTGTCCATGTGCGCATTACTGGGAAGTCACTGCAGTCCAGTTGCAGTACTTTAATTTCTTGCTGAACGAACCCCTCCCCTTACCTAGTAGTTCAGGTATTTGAGAAGGGAAGGTGAGACTGAACTTCTGAAGAGGACTATGATTTGGAGGTGATAGCACCTTGAGGGAGATTGGGTCTGAAAGAAAAGGCTGTGTGTTAGGCTTTGAGCAGCTGAGAGTCGAGCTAAGGGTATTACTACCCAGAGAGGCAGAACCAGTAGGGAAGGTTGGAGGTCTGGGAGCCAGGATAGATGACTTTTTTGAGGAGTCAACTCTGCTTTGTACTGTCCCATGGCTCACCCTTCCAACCTTCAAGTGTTACATTTCTATTCATATTGTCATTTGATTGATTACTCTGCCCTGGCATTCGTGACAATCTAGACCTTGTTTCTCCAGATGTGAGGACTTAGCTCTCCTGAAAAAGGAACTTATGTTTTCTTCAAACCAGTCAAGGTAACAGTTTTTTCCTTGGCATCCTTTAGTTCTATTTCCTGGTCCTTTCTGGGACCTTTCTGTAAATACTGTCAGTGGCTGGGGTGTATAGAAAACTTGGAATGTAGGTGTGTCTGTAAGAGTGTTTAGCTTCTGTCTCGTGTCTTCCCATTCCTCCATCCCTCCCTCCTCTGTGGGTGCAGATATATGCAGCCTCATGTGTGCCACAGTGGTGTAGGTCAGGACAGACAGGGTTTCAGGAGTGGGTTTTTACCCTCCATCTTGTGTTTAGGTTTTTTTGTTGTTGTTGTTGTTTTGTTTTTTGTTTTTCGAGACAGGGTTTCTCTGTGTAGCCCTGGCTGTCCTGGAACTCACTCTGTAGACCAGGCTGGCCTCAAACTCAGAAATCCTCCTGCCTCTGCCTCCCAAGTGCTGGGATTACAGGCGTGTGCCACCACCGCCCAGCTAGTTTTTGTTTTTTAATTTGGTTTTTCTAGACGGTTTCTTTTTATAGCCCTGGCTGTCCTGGAATTTACTCTATAGAGCAGACTGGTCTTGAACACCCAAGAGATCTGCCTGCCTCTGCCTTCAGAGTGCTGTGATTAAAGGTGTGTGCCACTTGATCCCAGCAGGGTCTTTCTGTGTTTCCGCTGCTATTGTATCCTGTGAGCTTCCACTTCCCATCTTGTTATAGGAGTGCTGGGCTTATCGGCAACAAGTTGTCACAAGCAGGGCTTTTTTTTTTTTTTTTAAATTTTTAAACGTGGGTTCCAGGGATTGAACTGAGGTCCTTAGGTAAACACATTCAACTATCAAGCCATCTTGATAGCTCTAGCTTCACTTATAAAAAAAATTTTTTTTGTCCTTTGTCTTTTGGCTTAGGAAATGATTGGTTTAAAACACCCTTCTTTCTACTTTTCTCAAGTGCGTGCGCGTGCGCGCTCACAGATAGATTACCATCAAATGCTGGTCCGTTTGTCATGTTTACCCCTAGTCTAGGCTGTTGGTTTTCAAAGGGATGACTTTGGACTCTTAGTTCCTTCTATCCTCAAGATATTTTTTAGTGTCTGAATTTAGTTACTACAAATAGGGGACAGGATGGATTTGACGCTCGTGGGTAGAGGCCAGACATGGAGTCGGCTTCAGTGCTTATATAGAGAGCATCCTTTTACCATAAAAGGTTATCTAGCCTAAAAATGTTAATTGTACCAAAGTTGAGACAATCCTGTCTGGGCAGAATTGGCCTAGTGGCTTATATTCACCACTAGGTTAGCTGGAATAGGCATGTCCCACAACTTGGATTATAGCAACCAAACAGTAGTGCTTCGTAATCTGACTCTGTGGCTTTGGGTCCTTTCTCTCTCTTTACTTTAGTACGTTTCTTTTGACTTTCTTTCCCTAGCTTGATGATGTTTCATAATTAGATCAGGTATTGTAGTCTTTAGGATTGAACATCCAGCTAGGTGTGGTGGGTGCACACCGTTAGTCCCAGCACTCACGAGGCAGAGGCAAGTGGAGCTCTGAGCTCAAGGCCAGCCTGGGCTATAGTTTGAGTTCCACAACAACTAGGGCTACGCAGAGAAGCCCTGTCCTGGAACTGAACATCCATAGTACATTTAAGCATTTGGTAAGTTGCTTAATGATTGGAATTTTGTCTAAGGATGACACCCAAGAGCTTGAGTTGAGAGTTACTCATTTAACTTAAAATCAGGACAGCTAGACTTTTTGTCCTGTTACTAACTAGCCATGTAGCTTTGAAGAAAAAACCCTCAGTTTTTTAAAATCTGTAATTAAGTATAGTAGTAACAGATAACTCATTTAAAAAAATAGTTTTACTGAGGTATAATTCACATAACCATACGATTTTGCCTTTTGGAAGTATACAGTTAATTGTTTTCCTGTATATTTACAGATCCATACAATGATCACCACAGCCTGGTTTTGGAATATCTTGTCCCCTGTTACAAAGATGTTCCAAAGCTATAGGCATTTCTTTCTTTTCTTTTTTTTAAGATTTATTTATTTATATGAGTACATTGTCACTGTCTTCAGACACACCAGAAGAGGGCATCAAATCCCATTACAGATGGTTGTGAGCCACTGTGTAGTTGCTGGGAATTGAACTCAGGACTTCTGGAAAAGCAGTCAGTGCTCTAAACCTCTGAGCCATGTCTCCAGCTCCACTTTCTGTCACTTTTGTTTAGATTGGGGACAAATATGTAAAGCATGCTTATGACTTTTCGGGGTGGCAAGCATATCTGTAAATCCTATCACTTGGCAGTTATGGTGTGCTGAGGCAAGAAGATTGGGAGTTTGAGCTATGAGTTTTTCAAAAAAAATAACCAAACTTGTTTGCAGGGACATTTAGTGATAAAAAGGCTAGCTACATCACTTTGCAGAAGACAAGGTGTATTGTATGGATGTTTACATATTTTATTTGAGAAAATTGTTCTCAGTTCTGGCTGGAGATAGAAAGATGAAAGATAGTCCTGTAATTCATATATTTAAATAGGACAAAAGAGGTTGTTTAGATCATCATAAAACAGGGCAGAATGTGGAAGGCATATTCAGCTCCAGGAAGGCACAACCAACTAGGAATCTGACCAAAGATAAACTTGTCATTCTGTGTAGGAGTCATGAGATATACTATTGTCAGAGAGGACCATTTGGCCAGGTGTCAGTCAGGTGCTGCAGAGCTGGGCCTGTTGTCCCTGTGATGGCCATTTGAAGACAGTGGCCTCATTTCCCCCTTATACTGCTGTTAAATGATTGCCTCTGGGAACCTCACACTTGGATATTTCTAGTCTATTGTGAACCTGGGAAAGTTCAGTGTTTTTAATAACCTTTAGTAAGTGGTTGATGTCTTTAGGAAGAGGATATTAACTTGTAGTCTTGTGACTGAGTGGCTTGCCTTTCTAGTTTATTTTCTTGAGGTTTGGTTTCACCCCCAGGTTAATTAACTTTATAGGATAAGTAGTTCCTAAGTAAATTGGTTCTTGTTTGTTTGTTTGTTTGTTTCTGTAAATTGGTTCTTATATGAGTTTTTTTTTGTCTGTCTCTCCCCCGATTAATTGCATCCATTTTTAAACTCATTTTAAAAAATAGTTTTACTGAGGTATAATTTACATAGCATATGATTTTGCCTATTGGAAGTATACAGTTTCCTTTTTCTAGTGTACTTTTTCTAGCTGTGTAGATGTGCTGCCTCTAGTGTAACATGTCCAAACTTTGTTTCCTTCTTCTCCTCTAACATTTTCCCCATGTTTGTTTCAAGTTAGTAAGAGACTCTCCAGCATCTGTTGTACGGATGACTGCTTTTTTACACTTGTGTCAGAGTCTGGAGTGTCATCCTAATCCCGCCATTTCTTCCATCTCTCCATCAGCGGTTAATGATCTCCCAGCCTCTGTTAATGATCTTTTAATAATACAACTGTATACAGACATATCCCACCTCAGTCTTCCTCACTTTTTACACTAATACCAGAAACTTAACTTCTCTGCCTTTTATTTTTTACATTGGAAAATCTGCCCTGGAGATCTTCTCTTACTTGTGTATAAAGTACCTCTTCCCTCTCTGTGGACAACTGCAGTGTTTAGTGTTATACCCCAGTTTCACTAACTTATTGATCGTTTCCAGCTTTTACTGTTGTAAGACAGTTATATACCACAGTTGCACTAGCTTATTGATCCCAGTTTTTACTGTTATGCAATTGCTATTATTTTGTGCATGGGAAGATTTGTTTGTGGTACAAGTTCCTAGCCATGGAATTTGTTCTGCCAGCATACAGCAGATAGAATTTACATGGTGTCACTTTGAACATCATAGACTTTGTAACACTGTTGTATATGTGAAAATACTTGTTTCTCTGTAACATTGCCACATATAAAAGTATATATATATATGTAAGTATATAATAAACTGGTTAGAAACTTTGTCAGTCTGACAGGTGAAAAACAGTATCTTCTATTTTTTTAATTTACATAATCCTGTTGCATGAACCTGAGCATTATTTCCTGTGCTTGAGCCATTTTTATTTTTTCTGAGCTGTCTGTTTTTCATTTCTCTCTGTGTCTGTCTGTCTGTCTGTCTGTCTGTCTGTCTGTCTTTTGAATATTTGAAACCTCTCCCCTCTCTCTTTAAGTCTGCTAAAAGTAAAAGGTTGCCTGCTTAGCTTACTCACCTGCCTTTGTTGTCTTGCTGGCCTCCTGGCTTGCGGCTTCCCTCCCTGCATCTCCTTGTTCACAGGCACCTAACTCTTACTTGGGCAGTCTATAGAACTTCTTACTTGTGTCAGTGGAAACTCCCCACACTTCATGAGTTATTTTTCTTTTACTTTCTTCTCCTCCTTCACATCCTCCTCTTCCTCCTCCTCCTCTTCCTCCTCCTCCTCCTCCTCATCATCATCATCTAGTTTTCCTATGTACCCCTGGTTGGCTTAGAACTTGATACTTAGACGGTACTGACCTCTAATTCTGCCCAGTGCTCCTGCCTCTGTCTCCGAAATGCTGGAATTATTGGTGTGTATCTTCATCATACAGCTTGGATAGCTTTGATACTGATATTGACTGATATTGGTAATGATACTGATACTCTTTCATGTAGTTGTTGACTGTTTTTGTTTTGGTAGAATTTATTTTTCCCTTTTTCCTTTTCCTTTTTCTTTTTTGAGGCAGTGTCTCACTATGTAGTGCCAACTGCCCTAGAACTCACTATGTAGACTAGGCTGGACTCTGAACTCAAAGTTTCTCCTGCCTCTGCCTCCCAAATGCTGGGATTAAAGGTGCATGCCACCATACCTAACCTCTGGTAGAGTTTTTTTCTTCAAATTTTTTTGCTGTTAAAAAATTGCTGTCTTGGGTCTGGAGAGATGGCTCGGTGGTCCAGAGGTCTTGAGTTCAGTTCCCAGCAACCATTGGTGGCTCACAACCATTGTAATAGCATCTGATGTGTAATGTGATATGAACACCTCTTTTGGTGTTCATAAAGATAGTGTATTCATATACATAAAATAAATAAAAATTTAAAAATAGCTGTCTTCGAATATTTTAAGTTAGTATTTATTATGTGTATGTGTATGGCACACTGCATTTGGAAGTCAGAGGACAGCTCTACTTGCAGGAGTTGACTCTCTACCATGTGAGGTTTTGGACACCAAACTCTTTTGTTGGCTCCTGATTATCTTTTTCTTGTTGACTTGTAGGAGTTTTTGGTGGTGGGAATCAATCCCAGGGCCTCATACATGAGAGGCAAGCATTTTGCCAAATGAACGAGGTCCCCAGGCCTTCCTTGCTACATTCTGGATATGAATTCTTTGCCAGATCGTTGACTTGCTCCCATTTTGTAACATATCTTGTTCCTCACATAGATTTTGATGAGCTGAAGGTTTAGTGGTTGAGCTCTAATCAGTTTTAACTGTGCTGTGGTTTTGAGTTCTAATAAGCCTTTACCTACCCACAAACCAGGACAATAGTTTTTTGTGCTTATTTTGTGTAGAAGATTCTTAGCTGTGTTCATCAGGTTTCCTTTACTATACCAAATAAATGAGATAACTAGACAATAAATAATTAAATTACATTTAATTACACCTCAAGAAAAGGAAACAAAATAATAATTAATGAATGTGTGAGCTGGTATTGCATTCACTTTTCTTTCTTCTGTTGCCGTCTATATGGTTAGAGGTTCCATTCTGTGATCTGGTAGCTGTTGCTAGTTCTCTGGAGAGAGTACTGGATGGCAGTGGTGGATGTGCTGTGGCCGGAAAGTGTGGGATGGGGAGGAGCTTTTTGGGCAGTCCGATCCTTAGGGACTACCCCAGTAACATGAAGACCTCCCACTAGGCAGCACCATTTAAAGCTTCCACTACCACTTGGGACCACAAAGGACTTCAGGCAACATTCAAGATCCAAAATATAGTAGTAGTTTTCATAGAGATTTGATCCATTTCAAAATAAATGAATGTGTCTGGCACCCATTATTAGTTTTTCTGAACTGAGTCAATTGCCTTTGTATCCTTCCCCTAAATCATTTGAACCTTCTATGTGCATCTTTGTGGCCTCTGTATTTATTTACTCATCTATTTGTTCTATGAAAGAATCTGACTATCTTGATTACTGTGGCATTATATAGGGAGGTTTATTTTGTTTTTTCTTGTAGCCCTGGCAAACTTGGAATTTGCTGTGTGGACTAGGCTAGCCTCAAACGCAGAGATACTCCTGTTTTTACTTCCCAATTAATAGGACTAAAGGCCACCATGTCTGATTATAGTGAGCATTAAAAGCTTTCAAATTGGCTGAGGATAGAGAAGTGACCCAGCAGTTAAAGTTGCTTATTGCTGTTTCCGGGGGTTGGCGTTTGGTTCCCAGAATTCAGATGGCTCACACCTTCCTGAACAGAGTCCAGTGATGACCCTTCAGTGTCCTTGCCCCCTAGGTACCTGCATACCTGTGAGCTGGCTTCCTCCCTCTCTTTCTCCCTTCCTCCTGCTTTCCTTTCTCTGTCTCCTCCTCTTCCTTCTCTGTTTCTCTCTTTCTCACATACCTCATAAACAAATAATAACAAAATCATATCACATGACTCTTCTTTAGCGTTTATTTTTCTTGCCATTCTAGTTTTCCATATACTTTTAAAAGTCGTTTTGTTAGTAGTAAGTCTTTAGGTGCTCTGATTGTGGTTATCTTGATAAGTCTAGACAGATATAACTGACCTCTTACTTAACAACACTGAATTTGGTCGCTATTCTCTTACATGGTTCCTAGTAATCCCTGCCTCTTGGGAATTTGTGCTCTTTTGTAGCCACTGTCCACATAGTACCAGGATTGTTTTGTGTAAGCATGCTATGTTATTTTTGATGACAGTTTATAAAAGACAGCATGTGTTGTGTATTGGTTATCAGTCGTCATTCTAAGGAAAGCCAGTACTACTAATTAGAAATGTCTGAGATTCCTTTGCTTGTTTGCTAGCGGGTTGCACTGTTGCAGTTTCATATATGTTTAGAGAAGAAAGGAGACTCCTGGGTTAAGAGTTGAAAGATCTTCCATTCTTCCATTGACTGCAGAGTAGTAAGTGACTTAGTTTGACTGCATCCTCATGGTTCTGAGTCCCTGGGGAGCTAACTTTGGCCTGTCCTTCCTCATGCTAGGCAAAGCACTCTACCACTGAGCTCTATGCCTAGCCTTGTTCATGGATACTTTTTATCTCCTTCCCCTTTGCTATTTTCTTTCTTAAGACAGTGTCTCAGGTGGCACAGATGGCCATGAGCTCAAAGTGATCTTCCTGCTTCAGCCTCCTGAGTTCTGGGGTTACAGCTTTCGTCTCTGTTGGTTTTTTAAGCTCTATCCTGTAATTTTGCAGTGATGATGTAGGGGCTCTGCTCACTGTGGGTGCTCACAGTTAGCATTAACTGTATCCCTGTCTATAGAAGACCCTTACAGTATGATTGTATTTAACACTTGCATCTTACGTTTGTATATATAATCTGCATTGTTTTGCTTCTGCATGTTGCTTTTTTTTTCTTTTTTTCTTCCAATAGATATCTTTTAAAGATTTTAAGAGAGATTTAAAGACTTGTATAGATAATTACATATTAGTTATTTCAGGTTTTCTTTATATCTTGTATTTGAGTCATTTTCTATCAGCATTTAAGATCAGGCTGGCCTCTAGTCACCACATCCAAGGAAATATTCTTAAATGTTGTTGTAAAATGGGCATTTTAATGATGGTCTCTAAGCTTTTAAGTGATTATATAATTTACTCTTATTTTTCTAGTTTGTGGGTTTTGTTTATTTGTTTGTTTTTTCCTGGATGTAGAATTGTAGCTTGAAAGTCTTAAAGGTTCCTCTCCACGCCGCCCCCCTCCTTTTAGGTTTCCATTCAGTTTTTAACAATTTGATGTGTATTTAGTTGGAGTTGAACTTAATTTATAATTGATATTCTCCAAATTTGAGACATTATAACCATTAGTTAGAGAATACCTTCCCTACCCAATTCACTTTTATTGTTCTTTCCTGTTGCATGCTGTCCTAAAGGTTGGCTGGTTGGTTGGTTATTTATTTATTTTTGTTTTTTGTTTTTCAAGACAAGATTTCTCTGTATAGATAACCCTGGCTGTCTTGGAACTCACTCTGTAGATTAGGCTGGCCTTGAATTCAGAGCTCCACCTGTCTTTGCCTCCTGAATGGGTCACCACCTTCCCATTTTTGGCATTTATTTTAAATTACATGTATGATAAGCATATGGCTTCTTGCAGAGGCAAAAGAGCTGGAGTTCTAGCTGGTTGGGAGCCATTTGAGATGGTATTGGGTGCTGAAGTTGGGTCCTCTGCAAGAGCAGTACATGATCTGAATCTCAAAATCTCACAGTCCCGTCTGTCTTCCTCTTCTGAATATAATTATGAGTACAATTAGTGGCTCCCTGATTGTCCACTTTGTGAACATAGCACTTTGTGGCACTGCACTTTGTCTAAGTGTAGGCAGCCTGGGTGTCCATTCCTCCTTAGTTCCACACTCATGGCTTTCCTGGAGTGGAGTTCAGCTGAGGCTCCTTCAGCTTTAATTGCCTTCTTCTGGGCTCCCTGAGATCTGAGTGTATGAAATTCAAGGGTCAGTGAAGAACTTGGAGGGGTTTTTAATTTTTATGCTGCCCTTTAGCTCTGAACTGTTTTTTTTTTTAAACCTTTTAATTTGCAACTATCATGTGAACTCCAGAACGAGGAGTGTACTGCTTGAATCTGCTGTCCTGTACTGCTCTCCACTCTGGGAATACTTTGGATTGATACTGCTATTGTAATCCGTCCCTGCTAATCACACCTTTGCTATGTGTTGTACAACTGTTGTTGTTCAGATAGCAGACAAACTTCAAAGAGGATATAGTCATTTTCTCCATTAGTTTCTCTTACATAAGTCACAATTAATACTCATTGTTTTGTAACTTAAATATTGTAGTATGAGATACTGTTAATAGGTGGATGTGGGAAGGGAGATACAACTGTAATTTGGTTACTATATAATACTTTTGTATTAAAATAAAGCAGAAATACTCAGTTATTTCTCGCTAGTTATGTGGTTATGGTCCTCTCTAATTACCGTCTTCCATTGTCATTCCATAACCCCTGTCTTTGGGAGATATTCTAGCTGTTTGTGGTTTCTTGTCTGATGAGGTGACCCAAACTCATTCTTTAAGGGTCTGGGCAATTAGAAGTTCTTCTGGACTGTTTCACCGACATTAATTATAGTACATAGAAATTGTCAAAGCGTCCTAGAGGAGCTTCTGCATTCCAGACAGTCCTTCTCTTTGCCTTCTTGTGCAGTAGCAAGCCAGTCACTCTAATCATTTGGTTGCTTCATGACATGGAGACAAGGTGGTGGGGTGGCAGTCTCAGTTTACTTACAGGGTAGTGACACTATTAACAGCATCCCTTCCTTAGGAGCCAAGGGAGGGCCCTCCTGAACCCCCTCTCCCATCCCACCGTGTGTTTCAGGGATGCTAGGCAAGAGTTACCACTGAGCCATAGCCCCAGCCATGACTAGGATCTGAGTCAACAGGAGTCTTAAGTTATGAGAGCAGGAAGGAAAAAAGATGAAAGAAATAATAACATCTATATACACATAGGAATAAGTCAGTAAAGGAAAATAAGTGATGAAGAGAGAAGTGTATGGTTTACTGGAGTAATGTCCTTGAGGAAGAAATGGTTAATTGAAGGGTTGCTTTTATTTGGAAGTGCTTGCCCTTTCTTGGGTGAGGAGGTCTATGTGAGCATATGTGCACACAGACTGACAGATGATGGGACTCATGTGTATCTGTGACTTAGGAAGCAAAGCTGCCAGTTAGATTGAGAATGAAGACCTGGGATGGTGGAAGGTACATGCCTGGAATAAATAAAACAAAACGTGAGTGGACTAACTAATATGAACGAATCTTCTTACACTTCACTGTTCTCAAGTTAACTGTACCTAACAGTGTTTACTTACATTGATTGCTACTACCCTGGGAAAGTGCAGGATAAATTTAGTGCACTGGTATCGTTGTTAGCAATTGAATCCTTATTCTAGATAAATCTAGTGGACATTGTGATTTTTGTTTGTATTTTTGGGAGTTGGGGAGGTTTGTTTGCCTAAGACAGACAATTATTTTAGAGTTTTAATAAATTAATTTTAAATTATGTTAAATGCCAAGGATAAGATATTTGTTCTTTCAGAAAGAAAATCATTACTGTAGCATCTATGCCAGTGTCACTTGTGCTTTGGCTCAGAAAGTTACATGAAGTAGCGATTGGGAGGTTATGTTTGGGGTTAGGCAGTATAGCTGCACACTCCAACTCTTCCAATAAATGTAGTTCTCAAATAGTAGTTGTTCTTGAGACAGTGAGTGTGGGTTTTCTGAAAATACTTGGCATTAATACAATGAAATACTATTTACTAAACAACAGTAATGAATGCATTACTATGCGGGAATCTGTAGATCAGATAGGTGGTTTTACTTATGTGAGCTAGATTTGTCTAATTTCATCTGAGCTGATGAACTCTTCGTGTATCTTGGTTACCTGCTAGGTTGGCTGGGGAACCTGCCTGGTCTAGGATAGTCTTTTACATTTATGGTGGGGCTGGCTGGTTCTCTGCTGGAAGATAGAGGGAAAGTGGGGACAAGATTCAGAGTGAAGGAAACATGAAAGATCATGCTGAGTCTGCACTTGGAGCTGTTTGGTGTCACCTGTTGCTGGCCAAAGCAAATCTTGAGACCAGACAAAATTCAAAATGTAGGAAAACCACCAGCTCCCATGTCTTAAAGGGAGACAACTGCATTGTTGTATTGAGAGGGCATGGAGGAGTGGGCAGTTCCATTTTTACAATCCTTTAGCCACACAATTGTGACCTCACACAAACCTATGTCTTACAATCTGTTTCCTAACCTGTAGAAATTATTATAGAGTAATACGACTTTCTGAAAGGAGATTGTTTAAAAAAAAGGATTCAATTCAATAACCTATGTAAAGTGCCTATGGTGTAGTTTTCCCTTAGGTAAGGCTTTGCTTTCTGTTACTTGTAGTCAGCCATAGTCAGCCCAAAAATACTGAATGAGAACTTTAGAAGTGCTTCATAAATTCTAGATTTGTGCTGCTCTCAGTAGTATGCTGAACTCTTGCGTTTGTGTGAGAGCCTCTGTCCAGCATACCTTTGCTTGTGTCTGAGGCCCGTCTATTAGCACTCTGTAAGCATCTCAGTTACCAGATTGGCTTTCCTGGCATGACGGGCCTGTGTTCAGATAACACCTATTTCATTTGATGATGGCCCAAAGTGCAAGAGCAGTCATGCAGAGCATTTTGATATGCTTCCTTTAGGTGATGCGCTTGTTTTTATTTGGCTTAGTAAGAAAACCAATGCTAAATTGCTAAGGATAATTTATTATGTCTGGTTTATAAGTCAGCCATGTATATACAGGAAAATACAATGTGTATATATATATGTATGTATATGCTCATATATACATATATATGTGTGTGTGTGTGTGTATATATATATATGGTCTGATATTGTGGTTTCAGGCATCTTCTAGGGATCGTTGAACTTACCATTCATTTTCTTATTGGAGAGGGGGCTGTTGCAGTGTCTGGATGTATGCCAGTAATGCTTAATCTATAGGGAGCACCATTGTTACTCATTAATTAATAAGAATTACTCTTGGACTTTTGTAAATGATTTTTAAATTTTTATGTATATTGGTGTTTTCCCTGCATGTGTGTTGGATCCCCTGGAACTTGAGTTACAGACAGTTGTGAGCTGCCATCTAGTTGCTGGGAATTGAACACTACTCCCCTGGAAGAGCAGCCAGTGCTCTTAACCACTGAGCCATCTCTCCGATCTCCATACTCTTGGACTTTTATTTATGACAAAATTCTTACAATAATCCTGTGATACTTTATTATTTCCTTATATTTGAGGAGGCAGGATGCCTAAATTACTAAAGCCCTGATTCTCAACTTTCCTTTTTTGTTGTTGTTGTTTTTCGAGACAGGGTTTCTCTGTGTAGTCCTGGCTGTCCTGGAACTCACTCGGTAGACCAGGCTGGCCTCGAACTCAGAAATCCGCCTGCCTCTGCCTCCCAAGTGCTGGGATTAAAGGTGTGTGCCACCACCGCCCGGCTGATTCTCAACTTTCCTAATGTGACTACCCATTAATACAGTTCTCATGCTGTGTTCACCCCCAACCACAAACTTATTTTTGTAGCTATTTTATAACTGTAGTTTTGCTACTGTTATAAATTGTAATATAGCCGGGCTGTGGTGGCGCACGCCTTTAATCCCAGCACTTGGGAGGCAGAGGCAGGCGGATTTCTGAGTTCGAGGCCAGCCTGGTCTACAAAGTGAGTTCCAGGACAGCCAGGACTACACAGAGAGACCCTGTCTCGAAAAACCAAAAAAAAAAAAAAATAAAAAAAAATAAATAAATAAATTGTAATATAAATATCTGTATTTTCTGGTCTTAGGTGACCCCAGTGGAAGGGTCATTCCACCCCCAAAGGGGTTGTTACCCACCAGTTGAGAACTGCTGTACTAGATTATTAATGTAAACTCTCTATTTGAACTAAGTTGACACATGTTATATACACACACACACACGCACACACACCTTTAAATACACTATTCTTTCCTTTTCTTTTTCACCCCATGACAGGGTCTACATGGCTGGCCTCCAACTCACAGAGATCTGCCTGCTTCTGCCTCCCTAGTGCTGGAATTTAAAGGCGTGTGCCACATGCCTGGCCCAAGTTCTTTCCCTTGAGGAGCAGTATAATTGTTAAGTACATGGGTTCTGGAACTGTATTAAGTCTCAGTCCTACCTTTAGTAGCTGTATCTACTAAAGCTACAAAAAGCTAGTCTGTATCTTTAAATATTCTTAGTTTCTGGTGTAACAGTCTCCACTTCTGTTAATTTCTTCTTTCCCTATTAATCATCCACTTCAGAGACTTGTCCATTCTTGTGGCTGTTTTTACACAGCTTCTAATTTAATTTCAACTCTTACTTTTTTTTTCTTTTTTTAAAAAAAGCTTGTTTCAGTTCTTTTCACCATGAATGTTTTAAGTCCCAAGACTATGCTGTCTTTAGTTGTTATGTTTTATATGTATTCGGCTGATTTAAGAAATTGTTTTGTTTCCTGTGTATGGTGTTTTGGTTCAGTGTATGTCTGTGCATCACATGTGTACCTGGTACCTACAGAGACCATGAGAAGGTATTAGATCCCCTGAAACTGGAGTTACAAATGGTCTTGAGCTGCCTTGTTGGTGTGGGGAACTGAACCTGAGTGCCAGTGCTGGTAACTGCTGTTCCATGTCTCCTGCTCCATGTTTTGTTTGCTTGTTTTATGATAGAGTTTGAATTATTTTATGGTTTGTATGCTCTTTAAATTTCCTAACATAGGGTATAGCTTCTTGATTTATTAATTTAATTGCAGTTTCATTAAGCTTTTTCTGCTCATAACCCCATCTTGCCTGAGAAATGCTTATTTAACCTGGAGTATAGATGTAAGAGCAGTTGAATATTTATTAATTATTTGCTTAAGATTTATTTATGTATAATGTTCACTGTAGCTGTCTTCAGACACACCAGAAGAGGGTATGGGATCCCATTAACGATGGTTGTGAGCCATCTTGTGGTTGCTGGGAATTTAACTCAAGACTTCTGGAAGAGCAGGCAGTGCTCTTAACCACTGAGCCATTTTACCAAATCCCTGAATATTTATTAATTATGAAAAATTTTATTTGAAAACAATTTTTGGTATTCATGTCATTTTTATCATTTATTGAAGAAAAATAAATTTGCATGCTAGCAAAATAGATTTGCTTTTTTTTACATAAAAATTAAATCTTGACTAAGTATTTGATACTGCAGAATTAAACATTTCAACATTTTTCAGTGATAAATATTTTGACTTTATAATCATCAATGTTGAGAATAGCCTTCACAAAAATGCATTGTACAGTATGATGGATGCATACTTAGGACAGCTTTAAAAATTGTTTGAAATTCTGTCTTAATCACAAGTCAAGATATGATATATATATATATGTATATATATATATATTTTTTTTGGTGTATGTTGTAGTATGTGTATGTCTCCGTGTGTGTGTGTGTCTGTGTGTCTGTGTCTGTGTGTTTGTGTGTGTGTACAGGTCAGAGGTTAGTGTGGGTTATCCTCCTTGGTTATGCGGTCCTTTTTTGAGATAGGTATTTCCTCGAGCCTGGAGCTCATTGTTTTTGTCACAGTGGCTAGTTCCAGGTATCTGTCAGTCTCTGCTCCTCCAGTGCTGGGGTTACAGATGGCCATTCCCACTTGCAGCTTTTGACATGAGCATTGGGGATCAAGACTCAGGTCTTCATGCTTGTGTAGCTGACTAAGCCATTTCTCTAGCTCCATATTTAACAATTTTTTACTAAAACTCAAGTTAGCAACTCAGTTTTAAAAATCTCACATGCGAGCACAATACAGTACAGAGATGATCTGATATTTGTATGTGGAAGAATGCCAGTAGGAAATAGTAACTATACCACCACGATCCTCTAAGAGCAGGAAGCTGTAAGAACAGTGGAAACAACACTGTCCATAGTATGCCTCTTAGGGCTCAGCTGAGGTACTGTGAGGTGGAGTTGGTGGATGTTGTATCATGTCTCACACAGTGATGCGTGTTTAGAACCGAGGCTGCATTGAAGTTGTGTGGTGTACAGTGACTGAGGTCTTTCTTGTGATTTATATTAATTATGCATCTGATTTTGGTCATTCTGTGCTCAGAAACATTTAATCCTGCTAGAGTTTACACAGCTCACATTCAATTACGTGATCCCAAATGGGGCGTAGGAGCCACAGTGTAAGAAGCTGGGCTCTAACAAGAAACCGTTTTTGTTAATTGTGACCTCTAGTTTTTCTAGTGTATAATCTATCAGTAGTGGGAAAGATATTTTAAAACTTGCCTTGTGAGACAAAGAAAAACAAAAACAGCCCCAGAATTTGTATGTTTGTATCTGATGTAATCTGGGTCTATTAATTTTCATATTTAATAGTTCACATAAGTTTGAATGACTTTGTTGGTTCTTGAATCATAATCGTTTTAAGTTGCTGCCATCTTACGCTAGGCTGCCTGCTGGCCAGAGTCCTTAGGGATCCTCTTCGCTCCACTTCCCCAGTGCCAGGATTACCACTGGGAGCTTTCTGTGTGTGTGTGTTCTGGAGCTCACACTCCTGTCCTTACACTTTTGAGTCAGTCTCTCCTGGCTCTTCTCACTTGGGCTGCTAAGAATGTAGGCACTAGTCCAGCGGTGGTATACATCCCCAGCTCTCTTGAGGCAGAGGCAGGTGGACTTCCCAAGTTTGAGGCCAGCCTGGTCTACAGATTTCCAGGACAGCCAGAGCTACACAGAAAAACTCTGTCTCTAAAAACCAACAAAACAAACACTTGACACAAACACAAAAGCTTCTTGTAATCACTGTCCTTTTCCAGTGTTCATATTAGTGTTGTTTAGGATTTTATTTTACATGTTTTTGTTTTTCAAATTATATTTGCTATTATTTACAGTGATCGATTGTGTGTGTGTCTTTTACTTTTTATTTATTTTTTTTTATTTGAAGAGGTGGTCTCACTGTGAAACCTACAACTCTTATATAGACTTTGAATTCACAGAGCTCTGCCTCTGCCCTGAGTGTTGGGATTAATGTGCCACTATGCCTAATAAGATTAAAAAATGTGTGTATTTGTGTAGTGAGATACTGTGTGCTTGTGGAAGTCAGAGGACAAACTATGGGTGTCCGTTCTCTCCTTTTATCATGTGTGTTCTGGCGATCAAACTCATATTGTCAAGCTTAATTACAGGTGCTTTTACCTGCTGAGCCATCCATCTTAACTGGCCCTTGACATGTCTGTTTTGTTGTTTTGATTTGTATTGGTAATGCTTGTTTTATAGGAAATGTCACCTTATATTCTTCATGTATCAAACATATGTTCATATAGTCATATAATATATGAATGTATAATATTCATATATTGTACACACATTTAAGCACAGATCACAGTGTATTGGTTAATACCAACATAACTTGTTCTTTTAAAAAAGTTTCATCTTACATTTATTCTTTCTGCTTATGTATATGTATTATGCACATGGACATACATGAGGAACTCAGAGGACAACTTGGTGGAAGTGGGTTCTGCTAACATGTCATCATCCTTGTCACCAAGAGCCTTTATAAGTCATTTCAATGACCAGAAGTACAACTGTGTAATGGTTTTATACTATATTACACAGTATTAATATTCTATAGTTCATGAAGCTAAAGTCGTCTTATTGATGCCAGATTTTTCTCATTTTTACCATAAAAATATTTTTATTAGTGTGAGAGACTTGGAAGAGAATAATTGCTGGGTTTTGGGAAATGTGTTAAAGTTTAATAACTATTATTCACTATCCCCTTTCCCCTTAAGAAAAGTTGGGATTATATTTGAATAGCTGGCTGATTACTGGTTTTCAGAATGTTCCTCAGGACCTCCTTGATGTTTGATGTATAAGGAGTATGTTCCCTGAACTGCTGCTCTTTACTCAGACAAGCCCTGGGTTTTGTTATCAGATTTTGGTTAAAAAAAAAAATGAGTTTCATGAGTACAGTGTGTTTGAAGAAGCATTCTTCTGAGTTAAATGTCCTAGATTAACCATACCTGTGATTGCTGGCCTTTGGGTGTCTTGTGTTGCTACACAGTGCTGAATCACTTGTGGAGTAGTACGGATTGTACTTTGGCTTGCATTGAGATATAAAAGTGAGTGAATAAAATAAACTTCTATCCTTACTTCCAGATCTAGGTAGGTTTTTGTTTTCCATTAGTCATCAGCTCATTGGAATTCACTAAAGACTCAGTTGTTTGGAAAAAGCCTTGTTTTTCTGAGCATCCCTTGTTTGTAACTCACAGATGATGTTGACCTTATAGTTGATATTTCTGCCTGTCTTATTATAACATCAGCAGCAGATAAGGTGGAGTTCTCATTCTGCCATCCAAGAGCTTTTGGATACTAGATAAGTCAATGGCATTCTTTTGGTTGTATAATTTATTCACAAAGGTAATAATAAAAAGGTACTTTCCCCCAAAGAACTTTCAGCAAATTCAAGGACTTATGTGTAGTATTCTTGGTGAAGACCCTACCCTCTACCCCCTAAATACAGAGTAAGGCAACAATCAAAGTGTAAGAATTCTGAGTATTTGGAAGGTAAGTAGCTTAGAAAGGGAGTTTACAGGTGTTGCTCTTTATAACTTTAAAGAGTAACATACAAAACAACACATTACTGGGCTGGGGAGATGGCTTCACAGTTAAAAGTGCCTACCATGCAACCCCCTAGACCCAGTGGTGGAAGGAGAAAACAGACTCCTGAAGAATTGTTCTCTGTTCTCTGAGTGAGTGAGTGTGTGTGTGTGTGTGTGTGTGTGTGTGTGTGTGTGTGTGTACACCTCACATACAATAATGACATGTAAATAAAGTTAAAAACAAATGAACATGTTCCTTAAGTTTTATTTGGGGAATCATGAGCGTTCTAGAGGATATAAACTATGAATAATCTCTCTGGAAAAAAATACACGTTTTTTCCATGCACATAAACTTTAAGGTAGACATGGCTATATAGACCTTTGGTGGGTTTTTCACATGAACCCCTTTTTTTTTTTTTTCTTTTTGGTGGCTGTTCACCATCCTGTTTAGGACTGAGTGCTCAAGTCTCTCATTCTCTGCACATTGTCCAGTTGTAAGTCTCTCTGTGTTAGTTGCCATCTACTGCAAGATATGGATCAAATGAGGCACTGATCTATGTGTACAGCATTCTGTCATTAGGAGTCATTTTATTGCATCTCTTTAAGAGCTGACCTAAAGCTTTAATTCTCAGTCTGGGGTGATTTTTCTAGGAGAGGACACTTAAGGCTATCACACTTGGGAGTGGTAGCGATGTGAAAGTGCTGCTGGTATTTAAGTGGTCAGGGCCACTGCTAACCCCTGTAGTACACTGAATACTTGATCCCTGTGCAAAACAAGACATTCTGGACAAAGACCTCCGAAAAAGATGAATTAGATCTCTTTGAAAGTTCTTAAGTATAATTGTTTATTCAGCTGTTTAGTGATGATTGGGTGGTAGATAATTTGCAGTTGTAATCACCGGGTATCAATCAGTCTGTCTTAATTATTATTTCTATAATTTATTCTCATTTGTTTTTTACATATCTCCTTACATTTCTTTGTAGTTACTTCCCGTCTATGGTATCTTTGTCAATGATGAGTTTCTTATAAACAGCAAACAGCTGGCTTCTACTTTTGAGTTTGTTGAGCTATGCTGTGTCTCAATCGCAGGTTTAAGGCAATGGCTACATTTATGGCTGTTACTGAAAATTCTTTTTATCTTAGGGGCTTGTTGGATTACTAAGTTAATGGTGTTAATTCTTTTCCTAATTCTCATTCTTGAAGTTACCGTCCTGAGCTTTCATGACTATTTTATCTGAGTGTGGTATTCCTTAGAATATCATCTGTTATGCTAGCTTAATGGACCTGATATATTTTTTTAATTTTTTGCTTTCATGAAAGGTCTTTATTTTTCCTTTTATTTTAAAGGATAGTTTTTGTTAGGTGAAGTAATCTTGGTTGGTAGTTATCTTGTAACTTGATGTGAAATTCACCAATCTGTGCTTTCTTGACCTTAGAGTTTCTACTGACAGGTCTGCTGATGCTCTGTTAAGTTTGCCGCTGTGAGTAACTAGGTATGCCTCTTGTGTAGCTTTCTGGACTCTTGGCTCTTCAAGTATGATAAGACATGGAGAGGTATATTTCTGATCTTGTCTGTTTGAGGTTCTAAATGGACATGGGTTACCATTTCTTTTCTTTTTTTTTTTTTTAAAGATTTATTTATTTTACTTATGAGTACACTGTAGCTGTCTTCAGACATACCAGAAGAGGGCATCGAATCTCATTATGGATGGTTGTGAGCCATCATGTGGTTGCTGGGATTTGAACTCAGGACCTCTGGAAGAGCAGTCAGTGCTCTTAACCACTGAGCCATCTCTCCAGCCCACCATTTCTTTTTTGTTCCCTCTCCCCCATAACAATTAGCACATACATAAAGGGACAGAAAAGACAGAAAAGGTGGTTTAGGTTATTTTAATTATAATTTTACAAAAGTTTCAAAATACATGTCTTAGAAAACTGCCACCCATGAGTGCATATTGATGCTTGCTTGCATTAGCTTCCATTTTACTATTTCCTCCCCAAATGGAAATTGAAATACGCAAGCCAGATACATGGTTGTATTAAACAGGTTGAAGTTTTGAACAGCCTCCTTTACCCCAGCTGTTCGCCTTTGCCCTAGCGTCCTTGGTCAGTTGTGGTTACTTGATCACAGACAGTATCTTTTACCTGATCTTCATGGCAGTTTTCAGTTATTGTTCATCCGTCCTGCCTACATCCATGTGTTATGGCAAGTTTTCCTTCTCCACAATCATTCTTTTGAATGGATTTTCAGTTTTGATTAATCACTTTCAACTTGGTCCTCAAATGCAAGCTCTCCCTTTACAGCGTAGCATCTGCAAGGCTGTGCGTTTTCTCCTACCATAACCTCAGATTCAGCAACACAAAAGTAAAGCTGTGAGAAGAAAAACACAAGGTGTTCTTAAAGTAAGATAAAAAAAAGTCCTAAAAAGTAATAGTAAAAAGATGTATGCCACCCCCGCCTCCTGCATCCCAAGCCCATGGCAGGTTTTTGCTTTTTTTTTTCTCTTTTTCAGACAGAGTCTCTGATAGCCCTGGTTGGCTTTGAACTCATTACAGAATGAGTGGGGGCTGGCCTTTGCCTGCTCACCTTCCTGTTTTCCTCAAGTACTTGGATTACAGGCATGTACCAACACATACAATTTTGAGAACTGTTTCTTGATGTTTTTTCCCGCCCAGAAAACATGGTAGACTGTGTTCTCAGGCTCTTGACTTGTGAAACAAAGATTAGAAAATTAATACATTTTTGGTAATTCTTTGAAAGAGTCATATTACTTTAGACTCAGATTTGGGGCAGGTTCCTTCATTGGCCTATGAGACTTGAAAAGTCAATGCTAGCCAGCATGAGGACTAATGAGAAGTTTTCCTGTGTGTAGTTAAAGCCATCTGTAGTTAATGCTATCTGTAACCTCATGCTTTTCCACCCACACTCAGGTTCATGAGTTATGCCTCTGAGACTTAGTACTTCATGAATAAATGTCTAGGCCAAAAGCTTTGCTTATTCTCCAACTAGCTCATAACTTAATTACCAGTGTATTCTAAGTCATGCCACGTGGCTGGTTTCCTGGACCTCAAGTTTCATGGGACTGTTTTCTGTGTCTGGGCAAATCTCCCACCCTGACTCAATCCCAGAATTTTTTCTCTCTGTCAGATGTCCTGCCTTCTAATCCTGTCTCAGCTTATTGGCAAATCAGCATTTTATGGCAGGTGAATGTTTTTACACAGTATACAAGACATTATTTCTACACCTATGAAGAAGGGTAGCATATCCCCAGACAGAAAGAAAAGTCTTGGCTTGACAGCTTCTTGAGGTAGACATGTGACTGGAGTGTAATGAGAAAACATTCAGATGGGTATATTTGGAGCGTTCTGATAACAGAAACTGTTTAAAACTTTCAACCTGACAGTGATAGGAAGCTGTTGGCATATCAAGGTCTTCCTAGCTGTTGTGTGAACAGTGAATTGGAGGTAGCTCAGACTGGTCTGTGATGGAGTGATGGCTAAATAAGGGTGAGTGGGGTTTCCTTTGCAGACAGCAGTTACCCAACTTGATTATTAACTTTCAATATCAAAAAGGAATTGCCAAGGATAATTTCTTGTTTTCTGGGAGATAGAAGTAGGTGTACGAAGGTGTCACTGAAACAGAAGATGAAAGAATGAGCATTTTGTGGAGTGGGAGGAAGTTTGGAGACTATTGATTATTAGTTCAAGCCCCTTAATTTCTCCATGTCATTGATAGTATCCATATGTCACTATCAAGGAGGCCATTGTGTGCATGGGCAGTATATTCAGAGAAGTACCTTGATCTGTTGTCTTGTTATGAAGGTTTAGTAACAAAGCTTAGCACCTTGGGAGAGAAATTTCTATAGTCAAAAAGAGTAAAGTAGATGGAATTAAGTACTGGTAGACTGTTAATATTTAGAGGTATTACGTGGCAGACATTTCCTGGGGAGATGCAACACGTACATCTACATACATCACCCCAGATGGGGAGCCCACACCAGAACAGAGTATGGATACTACTGAAGTCCACCTTGGTGAACCACTGAGTTTTATTAGGGTTACTTAGAGAACTGAGAGTGAATGGTTACTTAGAAGTGACTCAAGGACAGCTGTACCATCAAGAACCACCCAACTTGGGTGACAGCTCATAAAAGCTGGGAACCTGGAGCATACCACACAGCCTGCAGGCTTGCTTGCTCAGCTTATCATCTCTGAGAGTGACTCTCAGTGGTCTTTATTGCTCACTCTGGGATGGAGGGAACTAGTATATTGGAGTGTTTTTTCCAGGTGGCTCAGTTGGTGTTAGCCTCATCCATGCAGCTTGCCTGTTTTCTGCTTCTTCCAGGTAGCTGGTCTGGTCTCAGTGCCTCCCATCTCTTAGCTTGTCATCTCTGAGAGTGACTCTCAGTGTTCATTATTGCTTACTCTGGGAGGGAGAGGACTAGTGAAACTGGTCAGTTTCAGGGACTTCCTGAAGCTAATTTGAGTTGTTTACCTTTTACATTAAGGAGATTCCCTGGGCGATGGAATGTTTTAATCTCAGAATGTTCTAATCTCAGAGGAAGCTGCTATAGAAAATGAGATTGGGAAGAAGGGACGTATATAAAGGGGAAAGCTGTGATGAGTAGAGTAGGAGAAAAAAAATCAGTAAAAAGTAAAAATGTATTAGATTTAAGGAGAGTAGTGTTTTAAGACGTACACTCTGGTCAACTCTATGTCATATTGCTAAAATGGAGTCATAAGGGTCAGTAAAGCGTTTTTTTGATTTAGTATCATAGGAAACTATGACATTTATTCAGCTTTTATTGTGTAGCAAATCATCTATGATTTAATTCCCAGTTCTAGTTCTATGAATAGACAATTTGAATTTGGGTGATCTGGGTGGTTCTACTGATCTGGGTGAGACTTCTACAGGTATGTATATGTGGTTTGGTTAGGGCTGGCTTCTTAATGACCATGTCTGGATTAACTGGTTCGTTTCTTTATCTGGTTTTTAATTTTGTTATTTTGAAATGGGGTCTCATATAGCCAACAAGCCTTGAACTTGGTATGTAACTGAGGATGACCTTGAAGTCCCTAATCTGTCTACTTTATTTGGATACAGATCTGTGTTGCCATGCCTGGCTCTCTATTCTCATTTAACAAATGGATAACTATAAAGGGATAGTGTAGCTTGCTCACATGTCTAGAACCCCAGGTTAACAAACTCATACAAAAGGACCTTATTGAGTTTGCCATTTTCTCATTGGTCAAAGCCTGGTCATATTGAGATTCAAAATCTAGAAACTCTTCTTAACTTGGTTGGGGGTATGGATCAAATCCAGAGACCTTGTTTATGGCAGGCAGGTGCTCCACTGAGCTGTGTCTCTAGTCCATCCCTACTTCTTGATAGGAAAAGCCAGTTACATTGTATGTTTGTAGATAGCTACAGGGAAATTGTTTGCAACATTGATCATGGCAAAAATGTTATGGCTGAATTTAGTGGAACTGAGAAGCTGTATTGGATTAGTATGAGAAGTAGTCTAGACACGTGTGATTTATTTTTCCTTCTGTGAATACTTGCCTGCCTTCCATCCAAGAATAGCATTTGAATACTGAAAAGATGCAGTAGACATGGTACGGCAGGTGGTAGAGAGATAGAGCATTAGTGAAGCGAAGGTCCCTGAAAGCGCAGATCCTGAGATCCTGTGCGCCACAGTGGGGTAGCTTTTATGTGAAGAACAGAAGATGTGTATATTTAGATATTTAAGTTGATGATGAGAGGCTGAGGGATGATTCTGTTTGAGTTTCCATATCTTCAATGAAACCAAGAGAAGAGGTGCCTGAGATTTTATAGTAGAGAAGTTCAGTCGTTTTATTGTAACTAGACATTGAGTTGAATACTGAGTAGAGAAATGAAAGGATGTCAATAAATGAGAAATGTTACCCTGTTTATATAAAACATACTACTTGTAAAGAGATTTTACTGGAATACTTATTGCGTTGCCAAGTAGAGACTGGTTTTAGTTGAGATATTCCATGCTGGGACTTTATGTTTGAGCTAGTTAAACTTTACTGTTTGTTTGTTTGTTTGTTTGTTTGTTGTTTGTTTGTTTTTGAGACTGAGTCTTACTATGTAGTCTTGGGTGTTCTGGAACTCACTATGTAGACTGACGAGATACGACATCTGCTTTTTGTTTTTTTTTAATATTAACAAAACATGAACTCAAAAATTGCTGTTTTCTAAAAACTTTCTAAAAGAACTATTGAAACGGCAGTCACTTTTCAGTGTCTTCAGATTCCTTCCAGAATCCCTCTTGGATTCCAGAATCTGCAGATGTTCAAGTCCCATACATAAAGTGAGTAAATATGTGTACGTAGACTACCTACATTTTCTTTCACACGTGGTATCATCTCTAGATGACTTGTGCTTCCTAATATAATGTATGCACTAAGTAAAGAGTTGTTAAGCTTTATTGCTTTGAGAATAATGGTTAAGTCTGCACACTGAGCACAGAAGTAAAAGGGAACATTCTTGCTCTCTATTTAATTGAGCCACCAATGTGCACCAATACAGAGGGAACGACTGTACTTTATTAGTACACACAAGAATCATTGAATGAACATATTTGCAATTAATAGAATTAATTAATTAAAACCAAATGACAGGGTAGTGGCGATTTTCTCTCTTCACTAGACACGACATTGCACATACTACTGACCTGAGAAAACGCTGCCACTAGAAGTATTAAGGACTTTGACAGTGCCTGTGCTGTTTGAATCTGATGCTCAGTTATTGTACACTGTCGAAGCAGCCTTTAGTTTTAACAGTTGGAATATAAATAAATGTTCCTGTAAGGTTATGTATTTGACTCAGAATAATATTTGGGTTTTTTTTTCAGTTGGAAATTTTCTAGATTTTTTTCATTGTCCTTGACAAGAATAAGCCTAATTTCTCAATTTGTTTAATTGCTGTATGGATTGTCTTTAATGAGTGTGCCACCTGCTGGTTCTCAGAAGACTGCAGTTTGGAGTCTTTCCAACTCTATAGCTGTCCTGTTTTTGCCTTAAACCTGGAGTGAAATCCCAGAAGAGAAAACAGCTCTTTATAAATATGACCATGTAGGCATTCTAGTAGTAGCTTTGTTTTGACAAGTGACAGTAAACTTGATGAAACATTCTGAATTATTAAGAAAAATCATGAGAATGTCAAGATTCATTTCTAACTAGATCATCTGGAAAAAAAAATGCACTGTAGTCTTGCTCTTGATTTCCCTCAGTGCTATTTTTCTGTTTGATCCAATGAAAAGATCTATATATCTTTTGAGTCAAGAATTAATGGCTAAATTGATTTTTTTCTCTTCTTAGGACTATTAGTGTGACTTAGTATGCATGTGTCATTTAGATAGTAGAGTGCTCAGCCCTAAGTGGAATGTACCTATCCCACTTCTGCCCTTAAGGCTCAGGGATCTTTAAGGAAGAGGGGACAGAAAGATTTCAGGAGCCACCGGTAATGGATAACTTTAAGAAAACTGTTGTTTTGGACACCAAGGAAACATTTGCAGAACTCACAGTGATTGAGATGGGCATGGAGTTCCACCCTAGCTGAGGGGCCAGTGGAGCTTTATGGCTACTGGAGAGAAGAGAGTCAACTTGCTTAATGGTGTTACCCTACCTAGTAGGTCACTGTCAAGAGTTGTTGGCCAGCACATATTGGACGCCATGAGTTAATTGGAAGGAAGGAAGGAAGGAAGGAAGGAAGGAAGGAAGGAAGGAAGGAAGGAAGGAAGGAAGGAAGGAGAAGAAAAGAAAAGAAACAAACTTTAAGATGGATAGACTAGGAGGTGAAAGGGAAGGAGGTGGACATGACCAAAATACATTGTATGATATTCAAGAAGTATTAATAAAAATACCTTTTAAAGATAAATGCACATTTCTTTTTTAAGATTTATTTATTTATTATATATGAGTACACTGTAGCTGTCTTCAGACACACCAGAAGAGGGCATCAGATCTCATTACAGATGGTTGTGAGCCACCATGTGGTTGCTGGGATTTGAACTCAGGACCTCTGGAAGTGCAGTCAGTGCTCTTAACCACTGAGCCATCTCTCTGGCCCACACATTTCTTTCATTTCTGTTTTTGGTCTGAGGTGTTGAGGCAGGATTTTATTATATAGCCCTGGCTGTCCTGGAGTTTATAGACTAGACTAGCCTAGGACTCAGAGATCCTCCTGTCTCTGCTTCTCAAGTGGTAGAATTAAAGGTGTTTGCTACCTCAACTGGCTTTAAAAAATAAAGTCATGTTTATTTTAAACAACTGTTTGAGTTTTTCAAAGATGATAATATTTAAATTATGTCTTTATATCTTTTTAAAATTGCACTCTTAACTCAGTGGTTAAAGAGTATTGGCTCTCACTGGACAACAACAGGGGGACCAGAGCCGTTACAAGGTCCCCTTCAATTACTGGAGGTCAGACCTCTATTCCCGCCTTCGCAAGATTAGAATCACCACAGCCCTTCTATACTTAGAGAAGGGAGGAGATGTCAGGGACATCCCTGATTACACACTGAAGGCCTAAAATCAGCCATAGGCCTAAAATCAGCAATAGGCCTGTCATACATGTATACTAACACCAAGTCTTGGGTTTCTGTGGAAAAACATTGAAACAGATGGCTATAAGCTATTGTAAACAGGCAGCTTTCGTGGAAATTTACCAGTCTGAGTAGTCATAGACCTTGTAAATAGGTAGCCTTGGCAGATAATACCAACTTAGATAAGGACAAATGAATCATAGGCAGAGTCATAGTGACCTGTCCCCTGAACCTTCACCCAGCCGATACCCTGTTCTGAAAGATATCTGTATTCCCCCTGAACACCCACACTCCAGTGTCATCCCCTTCCCCACATCCTGCCTTTCTGTGTTTATAACCCCTGTGTGAATGAATTACTATTTTAAAATAAAAACAAACAAACAAACAAACAAAAAAAAAGAGTATTGGCTGCTCTTGCACAAGACCTGTGTTCTATCAGAACATTTCTTATACTAGAAACAAATTGTAAATGCAACAACAGACATAAACATTTTAAATTTAAGTGCTTTCTGAAAGTTTCAAATCACCCACTGAAAATAGGGGATCTTAGGTTGTCATCATTGCTCTATAAATAGATGATAAATTCAGTTAACAACTTTAGACTTACTTATTTTTATTTTATGTGTATGGGTGTTTTACCTGTATGCAGGTATATGCATCACATGGGCAGTGCCCACAGATATCAGAAGAGGGCATCAGATCACCTGGAACTGGAGTTACAGGTACTTGTGAGCCACTACGTAGTGTTAGGAGCGGAACCCAGGTCCTCTGCAAGAGCAACCAGTGTTTTTAACCACTGTGCTATGTTTCTAGCGCAATTAAAAAGCGCTGTGTATGAGTGTTTTACCTGCACATATATATGTGCACCACATGCATGCAGTGCTTAAGGAAGGACGCTTGAAGAGAGCATCGCATCCCCTGGGACTGGAGTTACTGATGGTTGTGAGCCACCATGTGGGTGAAGAGAATACAACCCAGCAAGAGCACCAAGTGCTATTAACTACTGAGCCAACTCTTCCAACCCACAAAAAAGTTTGTATTTTTTTAAGTTTAGTTTTTACTATTTTATTCAACTTTTGGAGTCTCAGTATATACCCTAGACTGGTCCTGAGCCCTGATCCTCCTTTCTCTACTTCCCAAGTACTGGGATCATAAGCATGTACCATCATACACAGTTAAAATCTTTATTTTGAAATAGAGAAGGAAGTTAATAAATTAGTACATTGTTCCCTAGTATGTATTGTATATAAAATAGATTCTAATAAGGTTCATTTTTATATAAATTATTTTTAAAGCAGTTACTTTTCTTCTTTCTTTATGTATGTGAGGTGAATAGTTGAGGTTCTCTTGGGATGAGACCTGGCAAATCCCCTTGGGTCTGTCAGTCCGGAAGGTGCATTTCTGTCTCAGTTTTTTTTCCTTCATTTCCTACACTCACTCACCTGCCTTGCTTCCTTTCTGCTTCCTTCCCACTTTTTATTTACCTGTGATTAGATTTTGTCTTCCAAAAGCATTTTTTAAAATATCCAGTGCTCATGTTGACAGCACATATACTAAAATTGGGATGATACAGAAAAGATTAGCATGGCCCTGTGCAGAGATGACAAGCAAATTCATGACACATTTCATATTTGTAAATAAATAGATCGAAAAGAAATATCATCCAACCAAGTTCAAGGAAGTGTTTGCTGGGGTCATTTGTGTGTCTTCACTAAAGTGCTTGCCACTGTGTGTCAGCCTCTGTCTTCAGACAGCCGTCACGACCCCAGGCGTTTGTATCTGTTATGCTCCTCGGCTCGCTCTGCATTTCTCCCCCATCGATATATTTATTTCCTCAAGGTTCAGTCTTGGAATCTCAACTTAGTTTACACCCTTCTCCTCTTCTTCTTTTGAGACAGTCTTATCTTGGCTGACCTGGAGTTTGCTGCATAGACAAGGCTGTTGACCCTGACCTTGTGACAATCCTACTCTGTCTGTAACCTGAGTGCTAATGTTATGGATGTGTGCCACCATGCTGGAGTTCACATACATGGCCTGTCCTCCCTCCGTCCCTTCTTCCTTCTCTCCCTCATCTGTCTTTCCTCTTTTCCTTCTTGTGTGCAGGAGTGTCTGTGTTTATGCAGATGTGTTTGGATTGTTAGTGTGTGTTCAGGAACCTGTGGAGGTCAGCTGTAGATACTGTTTTTTAGGAGCCCATCTTTCTTGCTTTTTAGGCAGTGAATCTCAGGGATCTTTTCATTCCCTGGTTCTATAGGATTGATTACAAGTGTGTACCACCACATTTGACTTTTTATTTTTTAATTAATTAATTAATTAATTTAAAACTTTTTATTGGTTCTTTGTGAATTTCACTTCATGTACACCAATCCTATTCATATTCCCTTCCCCTCATACCCTCCCTTTACCTTTACAACCTGCCCCCAACAGAAAAATAATTTGTTGTAGAAATGGTAGCGTGTCAGTGTGTCCCCATTTCTTTGCTCGCACGTGTTCATTGCAATGATTCCTGGGTCTGGTACAAGGCCTCTGGCTTCTGCTACTTTATCAGTACTGGAACTTCACTGGGACTCCTCTCATATCCTTTTGTAGTCCTGGGTCATGGAGATCCTGTAGTTTTGCATCTGTAGGACCAGCCCCTTCAAGATAGAGTAGATGTTGGAGTATGCCAATTTAAAGGCCTGAATCTGGACCTGGGGTGAGAGGCAGGACCCTCAGGCTAGCTCACCTGCAACCTCTACATCCAGGGCCAGCTCTACTGTGCTGCTCAGGTGAGGTACAGGGCCAGCTCTCCTGCTTTTATGATGCTCTCCCACCTGCCATAGGTGGCAAAGGGTGAGGGTGGGGGAGGGCATCTCTTATTACCCATACTGCCACATGACAGACAAGTTAGGGGCAGCTCTTCCATACTCACATGCTTGGGGTTGGCTCACCCTGCCATCAGGGTCAGCTCTACTGTGTTTCTCAGGAGAGGTGTAGTGCTGCTCTCCTGAGTGCTGTAGCAGGTGAAGGTCAGGGCCAGCTCTCCTATTCTCATGACCCTGCCTGGGTCAGCTCTTCTGTTTGTTGTTTGTTGGAGAGGGCAAAAGGGAAGGGAGGAGATCTCTCCCTTGATGATGTGACCACACAGCAGACAAGCCTGTTTTCCCATACTCATGCCCTCAGGGCCAGCTTTCCAGGGTCAGCTCTACTCTGCGGCTCTGGTGAGGGGCAGGGCCAGCTCTCCTGCTTTGATGACCTTGGGGCCAGCTTCCCTGCCTGCCGTAAGAGGCAAGGGGTAAAGAGTTGCATCTCTTCCTCACCCATGTCACCACACAGTACTAGAGGGTTAGGTTAGCTCTCCTACTCTCATGCCTCCAGGGCCAGCTACCCCTCAATGTCCAGGTGAGCGGTGACACCAATTCTGCACAGCCCTCAGACATGTCATATCTTCCAACATGTCCTCGAGTGGCAGCCCAGACCAAGGGTATATGCCTGGCCTTTAGTGGTAACAGACCCCTACTGCTGCAGGGCCACAGACCCCTGGTGGCAGAACAGGCCAGGAGCCACCATGGTCCCAGGTAACATCACTTCCTCACTACCCTAGAGTCTCCAGTTCTACCTCTCTTCATTGTGCCCACATCATTCTGTTCTCTTCCATTTCTCTACCGCCACTTACTTGCTCCTCTTAGTAGTGTCCAGGGTCTCTGAGTGGTCTTAGGGGTGCTATGCCCCACCCAAGTGGCCTATTGCAAGGGTCGTCTGTCTCAGGCTTACTCCTGCCCAGGCCTGAAGTCCCAGGGAGGATTCTTTTAGTCTCTGGCTTGCTCCCTGTCTTGGGAGCTCACCAAGGCCCCCAGGCATCAGATTGGTGGTCATCTCAAGTTCACTTTTTTCAGGGAATATTAGGTTCTAATCATTCAGATGTTCATAGGTCAGAAGACTGAGTGTAGACACAGCCCCTCTTCTCTCTGCCACCTACTGACCCATATGTGACTGACTCTCTCTCTCTCTCTCTCTCTCTCTCTCTCTCTCTCTCTCTCTCTC
>NW_021604781.1:4245923-4279022 GCF_004785775.1 Grammomys surdaster
TCTCTCTCTCTCTCTCTCTCTCTCTCTCTCTCTCTCTCTCTCTCTGTGTGTGTGTGTGTGTGTGTGAGTGTGTGAATGCTGGGGATCAAACTCAGGTCTTCATGCTTATGTCAGAAGCACTTTAACTACCTGACATGTTTCCTCAACTTTGCATTCATTTCTTTTTTCCTTTATTTTTGTGTATGGGTGTTTTGCCTTAATGTTTGTCATGTACTATATATGCGCAATGACTGTTGAGGCCAAAACCAGGCAGTGGATCCTTTGGAACTTGAGTTAGAGGCGGTCGTGAGCCTTCCTGTGAGTGTTGGGGATTAAACCGAGAGTCTCTGGAAGGGCAGTCAGTACTTTTTAGTGCTGAGTCATTTCTCTGTCCCTTGCATCACATTTTTTAACAATAAAGTGTTTAAATTTGCATAGCATAAGCAGTAGATATTATCAAAATATTGTATGGTCTTTTTTTTTTTAATAAAACTTTAGAATGAAGTTTAGACCTATAAAATAGAGTTGCCCTTTAGGACTTATGACTTATTTTTCCTCAAGATACGTTCTTTTCCCTATCATCTCTGTTATAACCAGGACATACATTTTATAAATGTGTACTCATCATGATTTTGGTGTATATGTGCTCACCTATGTTCTCTTGTTGAAGCCTGAAGCTTATGTTGTATCTTTACCTCTTTCGTTCCCTGTGTGGTTTTTCATCAGGTTCTTGTTGAACCCCAAGCTCAGTGTTTAGGCTGGATTGTTTGGCCATCCAGCCCCTGAGTCTGTGTGTGTTCTTCTTCCCAGTGCTAGGCTACAAGTTTGTGCCAGCATACCCAGCCTTTTATGGCAGTGCTGGGGAAAACTCAGATCCTTATGCTTATTCAGCAAGCATTTTAATATCTGAAGCCATTGCTTTAGCTGTTCTGTATTGTATATATCATATATACAATGGTGTAATATAGTATATTTCACCAAATGATTTCTCAGTTAACATTTAAATAGGTGACTTTTCAGGAACAAATACTTTGAATTTTATAGTCATTTCCTCTTTTTTTCTATTAAAATACGTTTTAACTCTTTGGGTCAGTATTGTAAACCATTGCCTGAATTCCTTTACTTATCACTGTTTGCTAAATTGGCTCTCTATTTCAGTGCTTCTCAACCTGTGAGTTGCAACCCTTTCACAGGGTTTGCCTAAGACTGTCAGAAACACAGATGTTTACATTACGATTCACAGCGGTAGCAAGATTAGTTATGAAATAGCACAAAGATAGTGTTATGGTTATGGGGGAGTTCCCCACAGCATGAGGAACTGTATTAAAGGGTTGCAGCGTTAGGAAGGCTGAGGGCCCCTGGTTTCTTCTCCTGTCTAATCCGCACTGCACTGCAGCTACATTTTTCATGGATCACTAACCCCCGCCTTTAATGACAAACTCTGAGCCTTCATTGCAGACGCAGTAGTTCTCAAAATAGTTGTCATTCATTCAGCAAGTACTTTCTGAGTATCTACTACTAATAATGCTCATCATATATAGTAACACTGTTGCATAAAGTTATGCCTGTCCTTGTCTTAAGGAGTTTATGAGCTAGTGGGGACAGAAGTATAGTGAGTATAGTAAGTGCCATTTAAATAGGCTCAGAATGTAACTAGGTATTGGGGGAGGACCCCTCTGCTAGGTGAAAGTCAAGGAGTGTGAACGTGCACACTTAATGACTTTGAGGTTCATGGTAAGTACATCCCACTCTGAGGAATAACCTGTGTGTATTCACCATATTTTAAACTGCCAACTCAGAAACCTGCCCCATTGTTGCTCCTTACCTTCATCTTTTTACCTTCTTTTTCTTTGAGCTACATTTTGCGTGCATCACCCCTGCCTTCAGTGACAAAGTCTGAACCTTATCAGTCTTTTCTCTTGCTGTTTATATAACTACGCTTCATCTTGTTACCTTTATGGGAATGATGTCTTTTTAAATCTCCTCGAGGCTTCCTGTTTGCTGTTTCTGTTACTGTGCTTTCAGAATCTACTGTGGCTTAGTTGTTATGTGTTTCTCTTGGTAGACTCTTGAGGTCCATTTTTTTCATTTGCCCCCTAGTTACTGCTGGGATATGTGCAAGAAATGGGTCCATGGTAACTTGAATACACACATTCTGGGCTGTCTGCACGTGAACAGCTCATCCATGCTGACGCTTATGCTGCAGACTGTGCAGTTGTGAAGTCTGCTTCATTAGGAGTGTTCCCTGAGAGGGACTTGTCTTAGGCTTTGGTGAATATGCTGTTTGTTTCAAGGAGCACACCCAGGAGCTTGGATCTTGGCAAACAGTGCTTACTCTCTCATCACATTCTTTCACATTTGGCTTTGATATCTGGATTACTAATCTACCCAGCATTCATTTAATGTTTGTGTCAAGTATGGCAGCAGCAGTACTTCTTGCTCCATCCTTACTGACTGATGCTGTCTTATTCTGTCACTGTTTTCATGTTAGTTTCATGCTTATGAGTCTGTTCTTAGACCATCTTATGCTCCACTGGGTTGTTTTCCCCTCACCAGTACCATGTTGTCTAAATTCCTTTGTATTGGGTTTTAGTATTTGCTAGAACCAAGTCCAGTCAGTCATTGTTTTTAATTTCTTTAGTGTCTCCTCCCCCCCCCCCCCCTCTCTCTCTCTCTCTCTCTCTCTCTCTCTCTGCCTCTCTTTTCTCTCTCTCTCTCCCTCTCCTCCTCTTCTCTTTCTAGTCTTTCCCCCACTTCTCCATGTTCTCCTTTGGCCCTTTTCTGTCCCCTTTCTGGTTTTGCTCTTTTCATATTTTACTTAATTTTTAAAAATTAAAATACGATTAGAACATTTCTCCCCTTCCTTTCCCTCCCACCTCCTGTGTGACCCCACAGCCTTTACCCCTGCTCCCACTTGAAATTATGGTCTCATTTTATTGTTATTGCTACACACACAGACACCTAAATGTATGACTTCTATTTTTAATACAAAGCCTCATGTAGCTCAGGCTAGCCAGGAAATTGCTCTTTAGAGCAGCCTTGAACTCCAGGTGTCTGGAGTTACAGGTGTGTACCACCATACCCAGCTGTCATGTTTCTCCACCAACCCCAAGTTTCCTGGATTGAACCCCAGGATACAGTCACTGAGCTGCGTCCTCACTTCAGAACCAAAGCTCGATTTGATGATTGCATTGAGTCTCTATGCTGAGTCAATTTCTGCATTTCAGACTGCAGTATCTTTTCAAATATAGTTTTCATAATTTTTCTCAGGCTTCATCAAAAGTGCATTTTTCCATTGTGTTTTTCCTGTGAAAATTGTGCTTTAAAACTTCTTTGTTGTTTCTGTGACTAAAGTTTACTCTTTTTTTTTACACTTGAAAAGCTTTTATTTTGGAGTAATTATAATCAGTGTCGCAGAAATAGTATTTTGAACCTATCACCCGCCCATCATGCATCTGCTTCTCTGCACACTTATGTACTTACAGCAAACGTAAGAAGTTGAAATGGGTATAGTAGTACTCGGTGGTAGATTTTACATAACATACTCTTGATTTTTTTTTTTATTTTTTATTTTTTTGGTTTATTTGTATGCCCTGGCTGTCCTGGAACTCTTTCTGTTGACCAGGCTGGCCTTAAAACTACAGAGACCCACCTGCCTCTGCTTCTTAAGTGCTGGGATTAAAGGTGTGCACCACTACCACCCAGTGAATTTTTAGTTTTAAATTTATATGTTTTTGCTTGCATGCATGTATGTTCATAACTTATGTGACTAGTGCCTGCAGAGACCAGAAAAGGACATCAGATCCCCTGGAATTGGAGTTAAAAAAAAATTATGAAGTGCTGTGTGCATTGCTAGGAATTGAACCTGAGTTCTCTGGAAGAACAGTCAATACTCTTAACTTTTGAGCTCTCTCTTCAGTTCTCTTACTCTTGAGTTTTTGCTTGACATAGTATGCAGTATCTGTAGTTCTGTGGCTGGACCCTGAAGAACAATGGTTTTCAACCTTCCTAGTTCTTGTTGTACTGACCCCCAACCATAAAGTTATTTTTATACTACTTCACAGCTAATCTTACTGCTGTTATGAGTCATACTGTTACTATCTCTGTTTTCTCATGGTCTTAGATGACCCTTGTGAAAGGGTGTTGAACCCTCCAAAGGGTTGCGGCTCACATGTTGATAACCACTGCTGTAGTTCCAAGTATGCACAATTGCAATAGGAGGGTGCTCCCTTCTGCTTCCTTACTCCTCCACCCACCTTTGTTTCCTAAAGCTTCTCCTCTGCTTCCCACTTCTAGGTTTTTATCATTTTGAGTTAAATAAGGAGATCATAACATGTGTAAAACCCTTCGAGCCTTACTCTTTTCTTTGTGCATAGTGAATGTTACACTTGGAATGCTTTCAATTTGGGAATATTTTCTTTTCTTTTTTTAAAAGATTTATTTATTTATTATATATAAGTACACTGTAGCTGTCTTCAGACACACCAGAAGAGGGCATCAGATCTCATTACAGATGGTTGTGAGTCAACATGTGGTTGCTGGGATTTGAACTCAGAACCTCTAGAAGTGCAGTCAGTGCTCTTAACCACTGAGCCATCTCTCCAGTCCCCGGGAATATTTTCTATTAATGTAAGTTTTCATTTTTCTTAGAAAACGTCCAATAGTGTGATTTCTGGCTTTGTGGGTTAAGTAGTTCATTTTAATAAGAGAGGGCCAGAATTATTTTTACTGCTTCTATTCTGCCAGTCATTTCTGACGACTAGCTTTTTCACACTCTTGCCTACATTAGAGTAATTTTATTCCAGGCATCCGTATGGTACATAATGACACCTTGAAGTTGAGTTTGTCTCTTACAGACAGTACTGCTGAATCTTCTCGAGCACTTACCTGTTGCTTGTGTATTCTCCAAACATCGGTTCATTCCCCTTGTCACTTTATGATTGTATTTTATAGATCAGAGTTCTGCAAGTCACCTATCAGGTGTTTTACAGGGATTTTCTGACTTGACTACTGTTTTAACATTGTAGAGGTTTCTCTGTATGGTTCAGAATTTTTATGTCAGCATGTACTTGGAGATTTTGTGTTTGATATACTTCAGTTAACTCCAATGCTAATATACATTATTGTTTGAAGCAATGGTTGATTGACTCCATAGCTGTATTAATATACATGCCAGTTTACTTATCTGTGGCTGATAGACACTTGTGTTTGTTGTGAATGCTTGAGTATATGCCTTACACGAGACGTGTGCTTGTTTCTCTTGAGCACATACAAAGAAGTGGACCCTGGAGCCCTATACACGCGTGCGCACACATGCACGCACGCACACTCATTAAATACGTAATATATATTACGTGATATTTAGATTATATGCTTTCTTTTGCTTGGTTTTCCAAGAAATATTTTTCTAATATTTTAGGTATAAAATCCTCTGTCTACATTTTAAAACCCCACATGAGCAAGTTTGACTATTTAGCACTGGCTGACCTAAAATTCACAAGAGATCTGCCTACCTCTGCTTCCTTTATATTATTCTTCACTTGATCACATATATATGTACAAAGCATTTAACGTGTGCTAAACAATGCTCTGAGAGCTTTACACATATCTCATACACACAGCTATCAGTTTGTTTGGCTAATTTGTCCGTATCTCACCTGTTCTTGAAAAATCCCATTCCTTAGATTTAAACTGTAGGTTTGCATATTGAAGACAAAATTTTATTGTCTCCTGGCTTATGTTGTTGTTACTTAGAAATCAAGTATTTGCCGGGCTGTGGTGGCGTACACCTTTAATCCCAGCACTTGGGAGGCAGAGGCAGGCAGATTTCTGAGTTCGAGGCCAGCCTGGTCTACAGAGTGAGTTCCAGGACAGTCAGGGCTACACAGAGAAACCCTGTCTCGAAAAAACCGGAAAAAAAAAAAAAAAGAAAAGAAAAGAAAAGAAATCAAGTATTTGTTTTCAAATGCTCTTCTTTCCAAGGGAGTGGATCGACTTTGAGATTTTGATTTTGTTTTAAAAATGTTTTTAATTGAATTATCCCTGTTATTTTGAATTTATTATCTTTGGTTTCTTGAATCTGTGGATTGCTGTATTATGATACTTTGTGCTTCTGTGTGGCCTGCTCACTCTTCTGTGGCTCATAAGATAGACCCCCCTCGTGTATTTGGTCCTGTGTTTCTCTGTTTGTTCCTTGGATGATTTCTTTTATCTTAATTTTAATATTTTTACTATATGTAAATGAACTTGTCTCTTGAACTTTTATTTATTTGCAGCCGTTTGCATGTTTGTTTTTTATAATTATTCTTTACAGATTTTTAGAGTTGTCTTTCATTGAAGTTTTTGATGGGTACAGATATTCTGTCCCTTTTGTCATGTGAGCACTGAAACTGAATACTGGTTCTGTCAGTGTTGGCAGATCACATCAGAGATAAGGATAGAGCGCTGTAGCATTTGATTTAATTCTCTCGGGTCTCAGGGTTTTCTTCCCTAGATTTTTTTTATCTGAATCATTTATGGCCCTTTTTTTTATTAAATAAGTATTTTTGTGTTAATTCTTTGAGAATTTCTTTTGATCTTATTTACCCCCCATTCCTCCTCCTACTTTGAACATTTGATTGATGGATTGATTGATTGATTGATTGTTGTGTATGTTTTGTTGGGGAGAGTTATTGCAAATAACTTATAGAAGTAAAAAATAAATTTGCTTCCCTCAGTCATTTTGGGCAATGTTTAGTAGAATACTTTTCAGTAGATGTCCAAATTACTGTAAATTATGAGGCAGTTACAAATTGTTAGGTAACATCCTATCTATTACATTTGTTATAGAACATGCTTGCTTTTAGTTTGTACTAATATTTTTCTTGCTTTAGGGGTACAGACATTTCCATCATGGCTCATTCAAAGACAAGGACCAACGATGGGAAAATTACTTACCCTCCTGGTGTCAAGGAAATCTCAGATAAAATCTCTAAAGAGGAGATGGTGAGGCGGTTAAAGGTGAGTGAACAGTGTATGCTTCAGACAGCTGGGCAGTGTGTGAGCCTTTCATGTGGGGCTCTTCATGTGGGGCCATGGAACTTGGTTTGTTAGAGGTTTGGTTTTGTTGTTGTTGAGTAGCAAATGGTAGAGAAAGAGTGTGAGTACAGGCCAGGTAAGAAGAGCGGGACCCTACTGCTCTTGGGAGAGCAATTAGCACATGTCCCATGATATTTTTATACTGTCTATTACCAAGTTATTTGCTCTTTCTTCCTATTTGCTGCCCACTACCCCTCCTCCACCAATTCTTCAGGTCTGGGAAAGGAAGTTTGAAGTATTTATAGCACTCCTAGGCTATAGGTTACCTTCTGGTAAGTTATTTTTAGGGTTAGAGAGCGTGACTGTTAGCATCTGTCTCTGCTTCTGGCACACTGTAACAAACCAAGATGGACAGTAAACCTTATGAGAGGCATTCTCCATGATAAGGGTCGCTTTAGATTGTGGGGTAAATGTTTCACCTTTTTCTTCAGGGCATTAATGGTCCCTGTGACTGTTAAAATGTTTAAAGTAGCATTAACTTGAGACGTACATGTGAGACTGGTTGAACAGTTGCTCAAGATTACCCTTCTAGTTGAGCAAGTTTTTCCGTCTGTGTGTGTGTGTTAACTAGATACTTGTTATAGTACTCATTTCTTTCAACTGATGCAAAACATTTTGCATATTAGAAATTATACTTACTAGCGGATCACATGTATTATTTCAGCATGTACATTTTGTAATGTTTACTGATCTGTTATTTATGTGATTGTCAGTGTTGGGAAAACTTGCCTTCATCACTAAAGTTCAAGAGCCTTACAGGACAGTAATATATAAAGTTGTGATGTCCTGTATGCATGTGAAAGAGATGCTAATACCTCCATAAACCTCGCTTGAGGTCTGGATATTGTTTACTTTTACATAAGCTTTTAGAGTTCAGTTTGACTAGGAACTTGTGTTTTATCTCATTCAGGAGAGCCAAGCTCAACATTTTATATATGTATGATGTATTTACTTTTCTATGTATTTACATTTTCTTGATCTGTTGAATTTTTTTTTTTTTTATTGGATGATTTATTTACATTTCCTATGTTGTCCCCTTACCCCATCCCCCACCACCCCCTCGGAACCCCCAATCCCCTCGCCCCTCCTCCTTCTTCTCTGTGGATGTAACCTCTATCTACACCCCCCCCACACTCCCACCTCCCCACCCTCAAAATTCCCACCCCCTGGGGCATCCAGCCTTCATGAGGTCAAGGTTCTCTTCTTCCACCTATGCCCAGCAGGGCCCTCCACTTTTACATATTCAGCTGAAGCCCTGGATCCCCCCCTAAGTGCTCCCAGGCTGGTGGTTTAGACCCTGGGAGCTGTGGTTGGTTGGTATTGTTGCTCTCCTCATGGTGCCACAAACCCTTTCAGCTCCTTCAGTCTTCACTCTAACTCCTCTATTGAGAACCCCATGATCAGTTCAATGGCTAGTTGTGAGCATCTGCCTCTGAATATGTCTGACTCTTGAAGGCCTCTGAGGAGATATCCATATCAGGCTCTTATCAGCATGCACTTCCTGTCTTCCACATCAGCATCTACCTTTGGTGATTGCAGATGGGATAGATACTCAGGTGGGGTGGTCTTGAGACGGCCCCTCCTTCAGTTTCTGTCCCTCACTTTGTCTCCATATTTGCTCCCTTGAGTATTTTGTTGCTCCTTCTAAGAAGGACCGAATCACCCTCACTTGGTCTTCCTTCTTTATGGGCTTCATGTGGCCTGTGAGTTGCATCTTGGGCATTTCAAGGTTCTAGGCTAATATCCAATAATCAGTGAGTGAATACCATGTGTCTTCTTTTGTGATTGGCTTACCTCACTCAGGATGATAATTTCTAGAAGCTGATACATTCATTTTCTTAGTTTATCCCAGAAATGATAGGTTATAGTATCTATCATGTTTATGGATAAGTGCTATGAAGATAGAGCATACACATACAAGCTTATTAACATTTAGTAACTTTTATGCATACTATTTTCTTAGCTATATTTAAAATTAGAGGCCTCATCTGATTTATAATTGAGGGCCCTCCATACCCTGACTTAAGGCAAGTCTTGCTGTATAGCTCAGGCTGCTCTGGAACTCTATATGTAGTCCACGCTGGCCTTGAATTTATAATCCTGCCTAAGCCTTCTGAATCCTGGAATTAGTGATAATTTTACTGAGATTTACAATACTATTTGAATACACAGTAGTGAAAAATTGCTGTTATCTGGGTTTGGAGCAGATTCGATTGTCTTTACATTCAATGTTGTGTAGTGTGCTTTTATTACTGTCAGGTGCTTGTATCCAGCAGCAAGCTGCCTAGTACACATTTTTAACATTTTCCTTATTTACTCCTAATACGAGTTTTAGCATACTCCTCCTCAGAAAAAGAGAAAATAGATTTAGTTTGCTATAATACTTTTTGCTATTTACAATACCCATATAAGTTTTATGAATTATGACAATTTGTTAATATATAGGTTATTATTTTTATATAATTTATGGGTTTTCCTATAACATTTTATTCAAAATATACTTCATTTCCCACTCTTGTATAAAGAGCTTAAACGGAAAAATAATTAGTTTTGTGGACCTATCTCTTTATTTGCCCTTGTGTCTTTTCATAAGCACAAAGATGTTGAGAGCCTATGTCTTGAGAGTACTGCAGTTGAAGTGTTAGGACAACAGATCTAGAGTGGGTCCTTTATCGCTTTGTGTGGTTCTATTGGATTTGGCACCAGGTATGGCAGAGCAGAAGAGTTGCTCTCTGACCAGCATTGTCCCCCATGGCTGCTCGTGTGTTCAGAATGAATAAAGCATTTCTTACTCAGAGCTCCAGGCCTCTAGTAAGTCAGAACCACAGGCTGTGCTGCTCAGTAGCCCTGCTCAGCGGCCGGTGTGTGCAGCACCACCTAGTGGATACTGTATGCTTACCTTTTGTCAGAGTTGAGATTGAAATGTCATGTTCTTCCAGGTTCAGCAGTTTTCTTGATTCTCATTTGAATAAAGTATAGTACGGATCATTTTGTTGAATTTTATTTGAAGTAAAGATAGGATAGCTGGAGATTATAATTTCTACTAACACTAAACCTAGAGAAATGTCATAGAATTTAAGCTTTATAATTTTGTTTTGCATCCCCTTTTTATAAAAAATTATGAGGACAGATCATCCTCATCCTGATTCTGCTTAACACATACCTGGATTATCTCAGTGAGCCAGTGAGATATCCATAACATATTTTCTTTTACTATGGCCTGGAATATGTTTAGTGTATTACCATGACACTTACTCATGTCATGGTAGCTGAAGGTTGCATTTTTCTTTAAGAATACATCTTTGACATCTTTTAAAAAATCGATTATTTTTATTTCTTAATTATGTCTCTTTGCTGGGTATGAGCACATTAAATGCAGTGTCCACAGAGGACAGAGGAGAGCGTTGGATCCTCAGGCTCTGGAGTTTCAGGTGATTGTGAGCTACCAGATATGGGTGCTGGCAACTGAACTTGGGACGTCTGGAAGAAAAGCACATGCTCTGAATGCTGAGCCATCTCTCAGTCCCAGCATTTTTCTTGAATCTGCTTATATAGTCTTTTGGGGGGGCTGAAATAGAAAAATCACATCTGGAGCGGTTTAATGGCTAAGATGATATATCATAGGTAATAGGTGTGGGACAGTTGGTCACATTACATCCACAATCAGGAGGCAGAGAGATGAATACAGCTCGACACCACTGTTCCTTTCATTCAATCAGGAACCCAAGCCACCCACATTCAGTAGTGGGTCTTACATCTTCAGGCAAATTTTCTCCTGTAGACACTTCTAGGATATGTTTCCATGAGATTCTAAATCCATTCAAGTTGATAGTGAAGATTAACGACAACAGATAGAAACTTAAATTTTCATACTAGAGTTTTCTTTAGGACTAGATCTATTAGAAAAAAAAAGGAAAGATGTGTTTACGTTCTATAGTATTTCTATAGTGAGACAAAAAGTTCCCACAGATACAGACTGAGTAATGACCACTGTATAGGGTGAATTCTAAACTAAGTCTGGTTGGAAGATATGTAGATAAATGATAAATATTTCCTTTACTTTAAACTAGTGATTCTCAATCTCTGGATTGAGATTCAATCTCCCCTTTTGGGGAGGGGGTGTCAAACAACCCTTTCAAAGGAGTCACTTAAGACCACTGGAAAACATGGATATTTGCATTACAGTTTATAACAGTAGCAAAATGACAGTTATGAAGTAGCAACAAAAATAATTTTTTCATTGGGGGTCACCATAACATGAGAAACTGTATTAAAGGATCTCAGTTAAAAAGGTTGAGAACTACTGTTTTAAACATTAGGCATTAAGGAGGTTTTCTTGAGGTGGAATTTTGCTTTGTAGCCCAAACTAGACTTGAAATCGTGATCCTACTGCCTTATCCTTTTGGTCTTGGGATTACAGGCATCTGCCGCTATGCCTGGTTAAAATGTTTTAGTTATATTTTAAAAATTGTTTACTCTCCATTTGTAGCGGGATCTCATTCTGTTTTTCTGATGAAGGTATATTTATTTCGAGGGCTGTTTTGTAAGTACTATAGCTTTTTATCTGACATGACTGTTTATAGGAAACATCTGACTATTTGATGGTCTTTGTCTGTGTGTAGATGGTTGTAAAAACTTTCATGGACATGGACCAGGACTCTGAAGAGGAAAAGGAACTTTATCTAAACCTAGCTTTACATCTTGCTTCTGACTTCTTCCTCAAGCATCCTGATAAAGATGTCCGTTTACTGGTAGCTTGCTGCCTTGCTGACATTTTCCGGATTTATGCTCCTGAGGCTCCTTACACATCTCCTGATAAACTAAAGGCAAGTATTCATAGGAAGCACTGCCACATTCGACTACGTTGAACGACACATTTAAGAATTCCTGGACCAATCTTTTATTAAATGTCTGTTTCCTGTGAAAGTTACTTTTGAAATACAATTTCTGACCCCCAGAGTGAGCAGATTAAGGGGGTCACACAATTTATTCTGGAGCCAAATATGAATGACCATGGCCCAAGATCACAGATTTAGATTACATTATCCAAAGTACTATGTTCTCTATATGGTAGCAGATTCATGAGTCTTTTATAGTAACAGAACAGTAGAAAGACATTAAAATCAAGACCTCTTTTATTTTTACATCTGTGAAAACCTCAGGTAGATGGATTACAGTGGTATGGAGAAGTCTCCATTACAGGCCTTTGTCTTGGTGGAAGCCCGTATTCTATTCATATTCCAGAAGGCACAAGGGTATTAGATCACCGAGGTCTGGGCATGAATGATTATGAAGGGGATTAAAGGGCACCCAGGACGGTTTGTCTGTAGCTTGCAACATGCAGCATGCCACAATTACAGAAGTTCTGTTAAGTTAGTCTCCTTGTAGAATTTCTAGAATCAGTCCTCAAGGCTCTTTTTCTGGCAGCATGGGCTCACACAGTGAATACTGTACTTTTCATGTTATGTCACCATGATGCTATATGTTTTTCATGATGATTTTCCTTCTGAAAATTATGAATGAAGACCATAGTGATTGTTTAAAACATAGCACTTACTAGGAACCTGAATAAGAGCTGTACAAGAGATACCAAATGACTCTGTGACAAGTCAGATAGTAAATGATTTAGAAACTAGTGCCCAAAAAATGACTTTCCTCGGGAAGATTTTTTTCATCCATAGTAAGAAAAACCAGCAGATGGTTTGCTTCAGTCAAGAAATGTTATGTTAGTTATTTGTAATGAAAGCAACAACTCCAAATCAGACATGGGCCTTACTCTGTAATTCTTTTCTTGATAATTGGAATGAGGAACTTACTGCCTTGACCTCCTTTCAACTCAGTAAAATTTGAGTCAAGTATCAGACTTAAGTAGGAGCTGGTGATCCGGTTCCTTTTCACCTGGGCCAGGGTTCCTCCTTATCACGTGTTCCGTTGACAGTCTCTCAACAAAAGTATAAAGGCTGCTGCTGTGCAGCTTACTTGCCTCTTTTGCGGACTTGTCAGTTTGTATGAGCAGTAACCTAGCTCAAGGCTTAGAAATAATGAAAAAGGCATTCTGAAAGAAGGATACAGTTCTCTTTTCCATGTCAGGACAGTTATGAGAAGAATATTCAATCAATAACATTAAATAAAGGTCTGTGTGGATTAGTTGAAACATTAAAAAAGTCTCAGTTTGTTTCTTTGTCTCTAGAATCAGTCTTTGAGTCTCATTTTATATACTCTATCCTTTTTGTGTTGGAGATAGAACTTAAGAATCACTGTTTTAAGGGTGCTTTCTGAGTATGAGATAGTTTTTCTTCTGATTAGCTTCACGTTCCATTTTTTTTTTCTTTTTCCTTTTGTTTCCAATAGTGCCACATCTGTTAGTATTATATGTTAGAAAATTGTCAATCTCTGTTCTTACCTTTTGGTCTCAGTTTTTTTTTCTTTTTCCTTTTTTTTTTATAATGTGTAAAATATTATTCTTTTTTTTTTTTGTCTTTTTTACTTTTTTCTCTAGGTCTCAGTTTTTTTACTGGCTTGAGCAAACTCTTCCTGGACATTTGGCTTATTAGGAGATTATGAGTGAATTGACAACCATTCCCAACTTCTGATAGAGCTAGTATGCCAAGTAATTTCTTTTAGATAATAGAGGAAGGGCTTATTCATGGAGATTATGTCTTGTCCATTACTACTGTCAAAGCAGCCATTTTTAAAGGATATACATTTTTATGGTTTATTTGTTTTTTATTTTTTGTGCATTAAGAGTTTGCCTGCATGTGTGGCTGTGTAAGATTGTTGAATCCCCTGGAATTGTCTGGAACTGGAATTACAGAGAGTTGTGAGCTGCCATGTGGGTACTGGGAATTGAACCTTGGTCCTCTGGAAGAGCACTGAGCCATCTCCAGCCCCAAGGATGTACTTTTTATAGTACTTGAAATAGTGCTGATTAAAATCAGTCATTTGCATATAATATTTTTGCCTTTTACATTATTTTACTTATTGAAGAACATATTGGCAATAAAATTTCTTTGGGGAATTAGTTTTTACAATTTTAAGTCTTTTTTACAGTTTTCTAAAACATTTGAAACCCAGGAAAATTTGACTACCGTGACTTTTTTGTCTGTCTTTAAAGATTTAGGTAGGTACAAAGGGAAATACTAAAAAACAAAACTAAACTAAACAAAAAACTAAAATGACAGCGAGAGATAGATTGAGAAATGATCCAGGGAAGCAAGTTTCTGCAGTGTACTGATGGCTGAGAGCTAGGCAGACTGAATTCCATTTCTCTTTCTCAGATGGCCAAGCTTCTAATGTGTTGTGCTATTACTTGGTAATTTTGTTTGGGGATTTTGTTTTATTTTGCTGCACAATTGTTGTATTGTTTCATGTGTTGTGCTTTTTCTTTCTTTTTTTCTTTTTTTTTTGTTTTTTTGAGACAGGGTTTCTCTGTGTAGCCCTGGCTGTCCTGGAACTCACTCTGTAGACCAAGCTGGCCTCAACTCAACAGAGATCTACCTTCCTCTGCCTCCCAAATACTAGTATTAAAGGTGTGTGCCTGCCTATCAGGATCTTTATGTAAAGTTGTTCTGTAAAAAACAATTCTGCCCTTCTTTTTGTTCTTTACAAATTAGTCTTATGTTTACAAAGGTGGCGAATAAGCTGTAGCTAGTCCTACTAGTACAATGTATATTTCCTTTTAGCATTCACAATCTAAGCAAAACTTTGTTGTTTTTTTTAAAGGATATATTTATGTTTATAACAAGGCAATTAAAGGGACTAGAAGATACAAAGAGCCCTCAATTCAATAGGTATTTTTATTTACTTGAGGTAAGCAATACACGTTATTACTTGAGATGATTATTACTTGAGATGATTTTTTGTTGTTGTTCTTGTATTTTTTTAGCAACTAATATATTTGCCTTTTCCCTACTTCTTTCTTTTAGAATATTGCATGGGTTAAATCATATAACATATGCTTTGAGTTAGAAGATAGCAATGAAATCTTTACTCAACTATACAGAACATTATTCTCAGTTATAAAGTAAGTTGATTTTTAAAAAAGTAACACTTTTTAATTGAAAAGCTTTTTTTGTTTACTATGACTCCATAAAAACTGTTGCTATAGATATTGCCTTAAGATTATAAATTAACTTACAATTATTCTCTATATAGTTCTAAATGAATAGAATTTATTATTATGTATTTATTTGTTAGAAGAGCAAATTAGACTAAGTTTTTGGATTATATTATTTCTGATTATATACTGTGTTAACTTTTTGTTGTCATTGAGACAGAGTCTCAACTGTGAGCTCTGACTGTGCTAGAACTCTTATGCAGACCAGGCTGCCCTCAGACTCACATACTTCAGCCTGCTTCTGCTTCCCAGTTGCTGGGATCAATGGCATACACCATCACATCTGGCTTATGTTGACTTTTTAATTTATCTGGTTGTTTTAACATTTTTGTTTATAAAATTTAATAGAATTTAAAAATATTTTGTCCAATTGAAGATGAAACTAAGATTGCATTTAACTACTTTGGTTGTAAGAATGGCTTAAGGGAAAGTAATTTAGTAGTATAGTCTAAAAATACATTTTTATTATTGTAAGACCTGAGAGAAAGAATCTTGACAGTAATACAGATTTATCTCACCACTTTTATAAAGTACAATGTTTACTACTGTCTGTCTCAGTTAAAATAAAATAACTGTTTTGGGTTACAGCAATGGCCACAATCAGAAAGTTCATATGCACATGGTGGACCTCATGAGCTCTATCATTTGTGAAGGTGATACAGTATCTCAGGAGCTCTTAGATACAGTTCTGGTAAATCTGGTACCTGCCCATAAGGTATGTGAAATGTGTCTAAACCCTATTTAGTTAAGAATTTATTTTTATGTTATAAATAAAATTGATACTGCTTTAATCTTAGTTTTGCAGACTTTACTGATTGAATAATATTAAGATACTTGTTTAAGATATAACAAAACTACGTTTCTTAGTTGACAGTAGAATGAAGAATAATGAATTTGTCTAATTCATGTGATAAAATATTTGTGGTTAGTGAGTTTTGTGTAGGGTGCATTTCTCACAGTCCTCAGGTCCAAAAGAAATCCAGGACCCAAGACTTATCTGTGGTGCCTATCAGCACACCAAAGTGGATGCTGGCCTTCAGGCTCTCTCAGCATTGCAGATACCTGGTACCCTGGTTCTTCTCACTTTGCCGCCTGCCCTAAACTTCTCATTCTCACCTTTCCATTTTGACCATGTGCTCTTTGTGCTCCTTTGTCTCCTCACTTCCTCCTCCTTCCTCTCTAGTCTGATCCATTCTGCTGATCATGTTCACATACCACTTTCTCCCTGCGCTGGACTCCTCCGGATGCCTCTGGCTGTGCCTCCCAAGTGTCTACAATTAAAACTCCAGCAGCCATATCTTGGAGAGGTCATATCCTCATTTTTCTGGTGCTGAGACCCTCACTTTATACAGGAGTGGGTGAATGGTTGCTTAGATACTGCTATATAACTTTATGTGTGGGTGCATGGAACCTTAGCCAAAACGTTGGGATAATATAGAGACAGAGGTTAGTGATCAGAGATTTTACCTGAAGTGTGTGCATTTACCCTGTATATGTATGTCCAAATCTGGTAAGCAGCTGGAATGACAGTTGAATGATTGAGAAGGGGTTGTGTTTCAAAAGAGGAACATAGAAATTACCAGTATAATCAAATATTTGTTTAAATTTTTTCTCTGTTTAAATTTAAGGCTCTGTACAGCATGATATTATTTTAGTCTTACATTATATTGGTACAAATAATCCTTCATTAGAAATAAGCTGAAAGTAAGCAAGATCAACAGTAAGTTAAGATTAGATCTCAAAATTCAGATGATCTGTTTATTAGATGAATAATCAGAGGTGTTGATATGGGCTCTGATTGCCTCTGTCTAGTCTCTTGCTGTTCAGGTATCTGATTTGCCTCTTCCTAATTCTGCCCAGCTCAGCAATATACCTGTCACTGATAACAACTATGAGAAGGGAGGCAGGAGATAGAGTAGAGGTCAGACCTCGTGGGAACATACCCTGTACCCCACACACATTGCACCCCTTCCTGAGGCACATAGTCCATCCTCCTGAGATGCAGAGTACCTCCTTTGTCTTAGGGCCCACATTGTCAGGATTCTGTTATATTATCATTTGAAACAACTAAATTCTGATAAGGGGCCCACTCTGAGGCAACCCACCAGAGAGATTGGCCTGTTGTCTCAAGCCTTTAGCTCTCTGTGGTTTGGTAGGAGGGCCAGTATCATGAACTCCACCACTGGGCATCTTCGGGAGGCTTCCAAAGTTAATGAAGCAGGCTCACCGTGGGTGCTGTAACTGGCCAGATTCTTAGCCCACTGGAACCTACATCCATGCCAATACCTAGGAGAAAAGGCTCTCCCAGACATAGATTAAATAGCCAGCTTGGTTTTTGTACTCAGCAGCTGATTAGCAGGGAAGTTCTAGGCTTTTGTCTTTTCAGACTGTTGTCATGAAAAAGTCCATTTGTAAGGAAAAATAAATAAGCACGTTTTGGCCTGTAGGGTGTAGTTCAGCGGTAGCTCGGCTTGGCTAGCATGTGTGAGAGTCTAAAGTTAATTCCTAGTACCACTTAAGTAACAGTATACACAAATGGTACTTCCTCAGGCCTGTTTGCCTTGGCCCACTGCACAGAGACACTTGTAAGAACGAGAACGCTGATATCTGACTAATCGGAGGTGAGCTGGAGTCTTCTCATTAGCTCCTTACAGTTTAAGCCTTGGCTTAGTCTGCTTAGCTTAGAGGGAACAGTTTTGGGTGGGAATTTCTCCTTTTCAGTCATTTGTAAAATTGTAGTTCTTTATACCTTAGTGAACACTTTTGAACTGAATAACATTCAAACAAAGTTGAAAACAAAGCTTAAGTGGATTAAAGATACAATATATTTTAAATTAATTAAGGGCATCAAAGTAAGAGTCAAGACCACTGAAGAGGTTCACTCTAAAAGCTTCGTGACCTGGAGTATGATCCCCGGGTCCACAGGAGAGAACCATTACTGGAAAAACCAGTACTGGAAATTGTCCTTTGACCATCACATGTTTGCAGTGGCATGTGTATGTTCACACACACCACACACTCTCCAGATAAATAGAGTAGAGTAAAAATAAGAGTTAAAAACTCACAATAACTGGACATACAAAATTACAATTAGGAGAAAAGCTCACTAGGAGTAAAATGTGGTCTTTAGGTTAGTTGAATGTGGGCTGAAGTGTATTAGAATTTTAAGGATTTAAAGAAAAGGAAGATTGGCAGTAATATAAACAACTTGAGTTTACCATATCACACAGGTTGTCACATTGGGCTGGAGATTAATCCAGTTTGTTGATGATAATAAGAGAAACAGCTAAACTACAGCCATGGAAAAGCTGATTTGTAAAAGGCTGAGAAAGACTTGACAGGTAACTACAAACTAAAAAAACAAGAAAGTTAAATTATATTAATATTATTGACAGGGCCATAGCTTAGTTGGTAAACTGGTTTTGAATCCAAGTTTGATGTTCCAAGCTCACTAAAAAAAAAGCCACATAAATATTGTGTACCTGTAGTCTTGGGGCTGGGGGTGTTGGTGACAGATGGATCAGCTAGCCTGGCCTACTGAAGAAAAAAACAGAGAAGGAAGAGAAGAAAAAAAGATGTTTGGTGTTTTTAAGGAGTGATACCCTTAGGTATCTCTTGCCTCATACATGTACATACATATGTGTATATTACTCCTTCCTGTCTAGAACATGGGTGTCCATACATGGACACAAAATATTATACATAGTAGGTTTTTGAGACAGGACCTCATATATTCCAGACTGGCTTCAGACTCACTTTGTAACTGAAGATAACCTTGAGTTTTTGATTATTCTGTCTTTACCTCTTGAGTGCTCCTTGGATTACATGTATGTGTTACCATACCCAGTTATATAGTGCTGATCTAACCTGGACATTCCCCACATGTTAGGCAAACACACACTACCAAGTGATCTTTATCTTGAGCCCTCATATAGTCTTTCTTGGGTAAAGACATGGTTTTTCCTATATAGTACCTAAAGCAGAAATTGATGACTTAGGAAGAGAATGAAACATTCACTATTTATTGGGTCAATTTAAGGTTCAGACCAAGGTTTATAGAAATACTGAGTGTTTGAAACATAATGCTATAAGCTTAATGTCAAGCATCATTAATTTGATAAATTGTAATGACCACCTTCTGGTGCAAGAAGTCATAAAACATCAGAATAAAATATACAAGCAAAATAAAATCAGTCAAGTAGAAATGAATGAAATAAGAAAACAGTGATATTATATGAAAACTTCAATTTGTAATTTGAAAAATATATATATGTAAAATCATAGCAAATTGAATCAAAAATGGTGATAATATCAGTATATAGTTAAAAATTAACAAGGAATATGGAAACCATTAAAGGACAGTCTCATGAATAATAATCTCTGAATACATTTGAAATTAGACTAGACTAATTCTCAGAAAACTATCACTTGCCCAATGCCTTAAGCAATAAAAAATGAGTTGATCTTGAAACTACTTAGAGTATGTAGGTGGTGGCGGCAGCAGCAGCAATAGCAACAACAACAACAACAAACTGTTTAAGCAATAAAAGAACCCAAGCTGATTGTGGGAAGACTTCCATTGACTCTTTATGGGACAGTCTAATGAATAATCACCAGAATTCTAGAGTATCGGAAAGGGAGAGATAGTGTCAACTCAGTACCATATGTGAAGAGAGAGGGCGTCACAGACACAGCACCATCTCCCTGAGGAGACTTGCAAGAGCTCAGTCACAAGAGCAGATACAGGATTTCCTCTGTAAAACTGACTTGCAACTTCAGTAACAAGAGTCACGGTAGTCACTTCCAGAGTGGTAAAGTAACACTGTTAGCAACCAAATTGGTTTTGTTTTTAGATACACAAAGATGAACTAATATCCACTAAGATTAGAAAGATAAAAAGCCTTGAAATTATTTTCAGATGATATTTTTCAGAGAAGTACAACAGTACCCAGAAAAATCAGAAAAGACTCTAAATGTGGTAGATTTAAGATTAATATAAATATGTTCTAACAAATTTTTATTTGTAACTTTTAACAGGTAAGATATACTTAGCAGATTAACATGTGACTTTACAGTTTGTACATTACCTTTGTGTCAATCCATTGTAGCTGGCTGACAAAGCGCAGAGGCAGCTTAATAAGTTGAGAGATTTGCTGGTTTTAGAATATGAGACAGTGTCAGGATGACTTGAGTTTCCTGCGTATGGATCTATAGTCTAATCAAATGGAGCAGATACTTTGACAAATGGAATCTAAAATTCACACAGAGGAGCAAATGGCCTCAGAATAGCCAGATAGTTTTGAAGAAGAATAAAGAAGTGGGGAGTTGCTGTTAAGATTTTCTTTCATGTCTTTCATTTATAATTAGGTAATATGGACAAAAGAGTACCTGAAAGTAATGGAAGGTTTATATATGAATGCATAGTTATTTTAGAAGCTTAGAATGTTACAAATCATTAGGAGCTAGGCCACTACCCATATGAAAAATAAATTCAGATTATTCATACTATATAGAAACATAACAAAGATCTAATTCTGAAGTGAACCTCACACATATCAAGTCACACAAAAGGGGAGTGTGCGTGTGCGTGTGCGTGTGCGTGTGTATGTGTGTAGGCTAGAAGAGAGCACAAATTTTCCCTGGTGCTGAAGTTAAGGGTTGTGAGCTGACTGATGTGGGTGTTAGGAATTTGAGTTTTCTGAAAGATCAGTAAGTGCTTTTATCCCTCCAAGTTTCAGTCAGCCCTCTTTAGATGCTTTGGTTTTTCTGGACCTATCATGTAACAGACTATATTTGTATTCATCTGAACAAACTTGAATTGAGGATGATATTTAGGATGACTAAATATTATTTCTTTTATCTAATAAGCATTCATTGACCATTTCTATGTGGTTAATCTGTTATGAAGGAGATCTGAAAAGAATGTAATTATTTTTACTGGGAAGAGATCTTATGATCTAATAGCCCAGCCAGATTTTTCTAAGAAAAGTTGTTACTGTACACCTCCAACCCAATGAAGACCAGTCAATGAAAACACAACTCAATAATTATGAATATATTCTGCAAGCCTAGATTGGGCAGATTCACCACTACACTACTCTATTCCCTTGTAACTTGAGGGTTTTCCAGACCCTGCATTTGTCCTTCTACCTCCTGCTTCCCAGTCGTCCTCCGTTGTCTTCTCTCTCCTCTCTCCTCTCCTGCTCCTCCTTCTCTGCTCTCTTCCCACCAACCTTTATTTCTCCACCTCCCAGGAAAGAGTATTAGCATCAAAATACAAGGCAGGGCTATCTACAACAAAAAGTCACTTTACTTATGGATACCTCTCTCATTCCATTTACTCAAGAGTAGTCTTTAAAATACAAATAATATTTTGCTTTTCATAGTTGAAGTACAGGCTGGGGTTGTAATTCTGTGGTAGAGCTCAGTAAGCCCACAATAGGAACATGGCTAGTTATGGAAATACATATAATACAGATGCCATTTGTGTTTTCCAGAACTTAAACAAGCAAGCATATGATTTGGCAAAGGCTTTGCTGAAGAGGACTGCTCAAGCTATTGAACCATATATTACCAATGTAAGTGTCTCGGTTGAGTTTAGAAGGATTAAGTTGAGAATTTAAAGACTGTTGGAAGCAAATCTCAGCAAGTGGCTCATACTGCTTAAGTTTCTGTTGCTGTTTCTCCAGTGAGAGTTCCATTTCTATTCTCCTCTCTTAAAGTTTCTTTTGTTTAATATTTTTGAGAAGGCTAACCCTTGTCTGTGCCTTCATTTGTTTCTTTCAGGTTCCTAGAGACAACAGCTCCCCCTTTTTTGACTAGACAGTTTCTAATGTTAGCAATAGAGTTAAAAGGTAATTAGATAAAACAAGTGGTACTTTGTACTGTTCAGAGAAGTTGCTTATATCTTTTTGGAGATTAATTTGATTTGTGCAGTAAGATGATATGAAGCAATATTAGAACCTAGAAATTGAAGGCAAGTATGACCGCAGTAGCAGTTTGGTGGACATTGTTTATATATTGTTATCCCCGAGAGAGAGTTCTATAAATAGACCTTTTCTGAGGAACAGAAAGATTGGCAGTAACATGAACCCTTTTAAATATCACCCTACTTATGAGTGACTGTCTTGTATTTATTTTAGAAGAAACAGTTTCTTAGCTGTGTCACTTATATTAAGCTTTATTTTCTCTCCACAGTTCTTTGAGCTGTGTCACTGCAGGTGGCACCATCCATATCATGCTGTATGTGAATGGTGACTGCCTCTTGGAGCACAGGTCTAGAGTTCAGTGTTAAATGATAGCCCTGGACTTGTTGAACAGTTCTTTCTACTTGCCTTCTGTTCTCACCTACCTCCAAGCAGCTAGAAGGATGTAAATCTGTCTGCTTGAGAAAAGTGAGACAGTTTTTTATTTATATGTATTTTACTAATCCAAAGTTTATTGAAAGAGAATTTTTTATATTACATAAAAGTTTAAGGTCAGGTTATAAAAGACATGCCATGAAAAGTAACGTGCAGTAGAAGACAGCCTTGGTAATCCTGCTTTTGGTTCTGATTTTAAAGAGTTCTAGCATGTGATGCTTCAGAAAAATAAAATTTATTTGATTGTCAACTTTCAAAATCAGAGGATTAATGCTATGACTTATCTTAATAGCCCAGGGCTGTATTCCAAAATTGTTCACAGTTTTTCCACTCATGGGTATTGCTTGACATTAACTGGTTGAATTGCAGTTGTCATTATTGACTTTATTGGTTTTACTAGCACTCCAGAGATGTAGACCCAGACTCAGGCTTTCTAATTACACCTCACCTTTGCTTGTTTCAAGTGCTTCTGAATGAAGATTTCCATTCCTGGTCTAGTACACTGCCTGGGTCTTTTATTTAAGCCAATACCTCCAAGTGAGATGTGTTTTGATGCCTTTTCCTAAGATTTAGGAAAATAAATATTTGACTAAGTAATTAAAGAAAAGTAAGTAAAATGATGTTTACTGTGATTGTATGATTTAAGTTTATGCTGGTCTTTGAATTTGGAGGTGTGTTTCAAAAGGCACTGAACTATAAGGAATGATAAGGAAAAAAGCCCCAAGGAATATTTTCAGCAGTGTCAGATAAATAAGTGTAAAAAATACTCCCCTGTTACATTAGTTTCCTGCTGTTCTTGGCTATAGAACTAGCTGATCTCTCCCACATGCCCATAGCTTTGTTGTCCTCTTTAGAATTTGGGGGTAGGCAAAGAACACTAGACTTAGGCATCATCCCTAGTCTATGTTCAGTTCCATACTTATTTCTAGTACCTTTTCCATTTATCCTTATCCTTAAAGGTCTTTCTATTTAGTGTGAGAGTTGTGTGTGTGTCTGTGTGTCTGTGTGCACCCACACAAATGTACACGTGTGTTGTATTCATGTGTATATGCCCACCCATATGATGTTGTGCATGGTGTGTGCCCATGTGGAAGCAGAGTGCCTTGATGTTGGGTGTCATCTTCAATAGCTCTCTACCTTTTAAAAGTTATTATTTTTAAGGCATGGTTTCTCATAGGACCTAGAGAGTGACAGTTGGGTGAGACTGCTGTCCAGTTAGCCATCGGTTCCTTCATTGCTCCCTCCCCGTCACTGTTTTTATAGGTGCATGCCACTGTACTTGTGGGTGTTGGGTATTCACTCCTACCTTCTCATGCTTGCCCAGCATACACTTTGCTCACTGAGCCATCTCTTCAGCCTTGCCGGCCATGGTTATGTTTTCCTTTGTTTTTATTCCTTGCTTTATTTGAGAGTTAGTATTGAAGTCATTGGGAATTGCTTTTGCCCCTCCCTTTAAGACAGTTCCTTATAAGCCTTATTTTCTACTTGAGTTTTGTGTACTTATGTATGAAATCACTTTGTAGTGAGTTGAAGGGTGTTGTCGTATAAGATAGTGCAGGAGTAGGATCAGTCTTCTTTGTACATGCCTGGTGAGGTGGGAGTTAGTACTTCCATTCCTCGTGTAGCATCACCAGGAGCAGGCACTGAGGTGAGGATCCTGCTCACCTCCCTTCACAGTGTGAGGTCTGTTCTTTATGTGCTGATTCCTCTGTATGTGTGTGCTTTAGTCTTGTTTGGTTTTATCTAGTAATGGGGTCTTTACTGTATTGATTATACTGACCACAAACCCGTAGGCTCAAGTTTTACTCCTGCCTCTTAAGTAGCTAAGAGAACAGGTATTTCCCATAATGCCCAGGAGACTATTTCTTTCTAAAAAAATAGAATTAGTATTGGAACTGGAGGGGTGGCTTAGCAGCTGAGAACACTAATGTTCTTCCAGAGGACCCAGGTTCAATTGAGCCACACGGTGGCTCACAACCATTTGTAACTCCAGTTCCATGGGATCCTTATACTCTCTTTTGGTCTCCAAGAATCAAACACATATGGTCCACAGATAAATATGTAAGCAAAACACTCATAAATAAAATTATAATAATGGTAACTTTTAAAACTAGAATTAGTTTGTATTGTAACAGTACACAATGAAAAGCAAAACAGAGACTCAAAAGAAATCACACATAGTCATAGTAACAATTCAGAAATTTCTTTTTTTTTTTTTTTTTTGGTTTTTCGAGACAGGGTTTCTCTGTATAGCCCGGGCTGTCCTGGAACTCACTCTGTAGACCAGGCTGGCCTCGAACTCAGAAATCCGCCTGCCTCTGCCTCCCGAGTGCTGGGATTAAAGGCGTGCGCCACCACCGCCCGGCCAAGAAATTTCTTAAATTTATTACTTTTTAGTAATATTTTTATCAGGATTTTTTAGTAGCACAAAATTACTGTGTTGAACTAAAAAGATCCTTGTTGAAAAAATTAAACATTTTTATGTTGCTTAATCTTAGTCTTCGTTTTGCATATATAAATTGACGTCAGTCCTTGGGATGGTGAAAGAAAAGAAATGTTACTTACAAGAAATAATTTTTGTGATTATGTTTAACTAGGTTTTAATTTAGGCTTACAAATAATTTTTACTGCTCACAACTTTCATGCTGATTTTTAACTTACCTATTTTCAAATATTTTTTGGTAATATTTGGAAGGGCATACTTGCCGGGCGGTGGTGGTGCACGCCTTTAATCCCAGCACTTGGGAGGCAGAGGCAGGCAGATTTCTGAGTTTGAGGCCAGCTTGGTCTACAGAGTGAGTTCCAGGACAGCCCGGGCTATACAGAGAAACCCTGTCTCAAAAAACCAAAAAAAAAAAGGAAAGGAATATTTTAGTCAAACTTGCATGTTGCTCCTATTAAATTCTAAAATATTATGGAAGTCTTAGTTGTTTTATATTTATATAAGAATGACATTTATTTATTTATTTATTTATTTATTTATTTATTTTTCCCGAGACAGGGTTTCTCTGTGTAGCCCTGACTATCCTGGAACTCACTCTGTAGACCAGGCTGGCCTCGAACTCAGAAATCCACCTGCCTCTGCCTCACAAGTGCTGGGATTAAAGGCGTGTGCTGCCACTGCCCGGCTATTTTTAAAGATTATATATTAAAGGTCCACTCTGTGCTAGCAATGTGTCATCTCTCATTCTTCCAGAGATGGATGTTCGGTGAACTTCTGATCTTTTCTTTTACAGTTTCTCTTACTTTTAAAAAAATACATCTTTAGCTATTGTGATAAATAATGGGTTCCATTATAACATTTCTGTACATTCCTGTGCCTTCTTCATAGTAGTACCCCTCACTAGACTTCCTCATCTATCCTTCACACCCTTTGTCTCCTCCTCCTAGAAATTCCCTCCAAGTAAGTAGTCTTTCTACTCTCATGGTGTGTGAGTGTAGTTCAGCCTAGATTCTCTCATTACCCTCTTGTTTCCTCATTTCCCCTCTCATATTCTCTCTCTCTCTCTCTCTCTCTCTCTCTCTCTCTCTCTCTCTCTCTCTCTCTCTCTCTCCCTCTCCCTCTCCCTCTCCCTCTCCCTCTCCCTCTCTCTCTCTCTCTCACACACACACAGTGGGAAGCATGGCAGCGTGCAGGCAGACATGATGCTAGAGGAGTACAGAGTTCTATGTCTTGATTTGAGGCCAGCCCGGAGAAGGCTCTTCTTTTGTAGTCAGCCAGAAGTAGGGTCTCTCTTCCACACTGGATGAAGCTTGAGCGTAAGACCTCAAAGTCCACCCCCACAGTGACTACCTCCAACAAGGCCGCACCTCCTAATAGTGCCTCTTCCTATGGGCCAAGCATGCTCTTAATCACAGGGCCATCTCTCCAGTCTCCTTACTATTTTTTTATAAAAAGGAAAAAATTTGTAAGTACAAAATTTAAAGACACATTTCAACCTGAACTAGAATTTAACACCTTGATATCTTGACATTTCTTTTCTACAAAATTTATGATTAGAAAAAAAATGTAGTTGTTTTAGAAAACCAATAAATAAAGGAGGGAAATTTGTTCTTTTCTTTTTTAAAAAAAATGTTTTTTGCTTCTCTGGATTGTCTAGTCACTATTATATTTCTTTGAAGAGACATTAGCCAAGGCAACCTATATTAAAAAAAAAAACCAAACATTTAACTGGGGGCTTGCTTACAGTCTCAGTGGTTTAGTTCATTCTTACCATGATGGGAACTTGGTCGCAGGCATGATGCTGGAGAAGTAGCTGAGAGCAACAAGTTGATCCCCAGGCAGCAAGCAGACGGGTACACTGGGCTGGGCTTTAGCTTTTGAAACCTCAGAGCCTACCCCTAGTGACTCACTTCTTCCAGCAAGGCCACATTTCCTGATCTCTCTAATTCTTTCAAAAAGGTTTCCTTCCTTGGTAGCTTAGTATTTATATATATGAGCCTATGGGACCATTCTTACTAAGGCCAGCACAGGGAATGTCATACAGGGATGTGATCATCTTCTCCTTTCCTCCTCAATGGTCCTCAGTTTTTGGCTAGGTAGTTTACATTGTTCATAGTCTGTATTTATAAAGCCAAAGGAGGAGTGAGGTCTCAGTCTTTGTACCTTTAGAATACAGTAGAAGGAAATTACATGTGTTAACCTTCAGAGGCAGTCAGAGCACCTGCTGTGATATGAATCCTTTAATCTCCATCTGAGGAGACATAGGAAGCTGCTAAGAATGTGTGGTATATATTTTGGGTTAATTTTAGGCATTTTAAGAAAATTTTTAAACTTTATTTTAAAGTTTTTGAGACAGAGCTTCACTGTGTGTATTTCTTGGTGGACAGGGCTGACCTTGAACTCATGGAGATCTGCCTTCCTCTGCTACCGTCTCTGAAGTATTAGGGTTAAAGACATGCACCACTATACCTGGATTAATTTTTGAAAGATTTTAAATAGAACTTGGTCATTTTCTCTGGTACCTTTATTTATTTGGTTTGTAACATGATGAATGGTCTGGCTTGGAAATTAAAAGCCACTGCCAACTCTTGGTTGGATTTTAATTAATGTTGCAAACTTTGTAAATGTACACATCGTTTATCATAGTACAAAGGAAGATAAAAAGGATTAGAAAGACATTTTATATTAAAAATATAAAGCTATGCAATTGAAAAGTAGGGTTAATCAATACCCCAAAGGTATAAGAAAACTTTATTTTAAATGCTGTAGTTTCCTTTATGCTAATGTAAATAAGATGTGATCTCTTGTTATTAATAAATTTATTTATTGAGGTGATTCAATCATTATCTTAGGGTTCATAACATATGTATGTGTGCATATGTGCATGCATTCATCTTTATGAGGAAGTTTACAGGAATTGGCTCATGCTGTTACAGAGGCTGACAGAGTCCCATGATAGACTTCAAGCTGGAGAATCAGGGAAGCTGATTAACTCTCAGTCAAAACCCAAAGGCCCAAGATTGTAAATGGTGGTTGCTTATGCAAATCTTTGTACTCAGAGCCTGGAGAACCTGGAGTTCTGATGTCCAATGTCAGGAGACGAAGGGTACCCTATTTCCAGAAAGGAAGGAGGAGCTCTCCTCTTGTTTGCCTTGCATGGTGCTTTCCCCCATAGACACTAATATCCCCACTACCAGTGTGGATAACCCCAGAAGTAATATTTTAGAATTTGAGTCGACACAAGAATATCAGTCAGAATATGGTTGTGTATTTAGTACCATTTGGATGGTAAGGGTATTTGCTGATGTTGATCATTAGTGAATCAATAGAGATTATCTGTGTCATTGTCTGCAAAGTGAATTCCATGTTTTAGGTGATGGGTTTCCCAAATGGAATGTGTTTCTGTGTTGCTTGTTTGACTTCATTTATAATAAGAAAATGTTTAATTAAATAATAATCAAAAGTTGAGACAGTTTATCTGTGGCATTTCTTTTAATGACAGATTATCTTCTTAACAGTTTTTTAACCAGGTTCTGATGCTTGGGAAAACATCTATCAGTGATTTGTCTGAGCATGTCTTTGATTTGATCTTGGAACTCTACAACATTGACAGCCATTTGCTGCTTTCTGTTCTGCCCCAGCTTGAGTTTAAATTAAAGGTAACTATTGTAAAAATATTATGACTGTGTCAGCAAATTCAACAAAAAGCATTGCTTGTTGATTTTTAATTCTTAAAATTGGTTTACTGAATCCAACATGAGAAAGAATGTTGTTGTTGTTGCCTGTCTCTGGATCTCTATTGCTTGGTGTGATATCTACCAAGGTAAAGGTAGACATCTCGTTAGGAAATTCCACTTCAAAAATGATCAGCAGAAATGTGCTTGCTGCACACTCAGTGCTTCATCACATTGTTGAACTTCCTTTAGGAATCTGATGTTTTTACATAAACTCACTCCTCCTGGGGACCAGCTTTTATTTATTTCTTCAAGAAACTAAAATGTGAATACAGAATTCTCTACTTACTGTAGGTCTCACTTCTTTCAGTGTCTGAACTTAAAAAGCCATATCTTTTCAAAAATCTTTAGTAGGTTTTTTAATATACCCTGAGTAGAAATTAACCTGAGTTGTAGGAGGACCTTTTAATATTTGCTAGGAACCTCAAGACATTTTCACATAACAAGTACTACATAATTTGAGATGTTTCAAGTATTTATTACAACATTCCATCTTGTGAAAAGTTTTTGATACACTTTACCATTCTGGATTCAGAAGGGGTCCAGGAAATCCTAGGAATAGATCATGTTCTGAGTGTTTACTTTGAAGTTTAAAGAAAATGTGATTTTTTGTTTTTGTTTTTTAGAGCAATGATAATGAAGAACGCCTCCAGGTTGTTAAACTACTGGCAAAAATGTTTGGGGCAAAGGATTCAGAATTGGCTTCTCAAAACAAACCACTCTGGCAGTGCTACTTGGGCAGGTACATTTCATTTTGGTTTTTCTGTTTGTAAGAAATGCATGTTTATATCTGTTTCTAGTTTTTAAAATGTGGTTCTATTTTTTTTAAATGTGTTACACATTTAAGCTATGTTATTAAAAATCATAAGAATGAAGGGTGAAGGGTTTTCAGGCTGGGGATATAACTCAGTTGGTAGAGTGCTTACCTAGTATGCCCAGGGTCCCAGCGCCACATAAACCAAGTGTAGTGAGGCAGGAGGATCAGAAGTTTAAGGTTTTGGCAACAGTCTGGATTACATGAAACCCTGATTTAAAAATAGATAAATTTAAAGGATTTTCTGTTTTGTACTTTTAAATGTTGATAATGAATAGCTATATTTAAATTTTTTGTTTATCTTTTCATTTCATTTTGTCTTTGGTGAATTTTGAAAAGTGGTGCATTTTAAAGGCTATCTCATAGTTCTTTGCACATCTATAAGATAATAATAAAAGCAAAAATTATAACTGAAAGTGTAGCATGAAGTGATACCGTTTCTCCCCCTAAAGCTCTTAGCTAATTAGATTATTTGGAGGTATGGACTGGGGAAGGTGCTAATGAAGTGAACAACAGATGCATGGCTGGGGGTGGTGCTCAGCTTTAGTTCTAGCACCCCTGAGCAGAGGCAGGCAAGTCTCTTCTTACACGAGCCTGGTGGACCATGCCATAGCTGTCCCCTCCCTTCCCTCCTCTCCAGAGGCTTTGGTGATTCTCCTGCCTGGGTTATAAGCATGTGTATTCAGATACAGCCTTTGTGTTTCTTAGAGGAGGATGGTCTTGGTTCTTTGTGTGCTTATAGTGGCCCGTGAAGCTCCTGAAATGCTTATATTTTTTGCTTGTCCGTGGGAAAGGTTCATCTTTTACTAAAGAGCTCTTTGACCTTATCCTACTAAAGCACTGTAGATATCCCAGCTGAAACTACTTTGACCCTGATCAGGGAGGATTTTATTCCTTCAAATTATGCTTAGAACAAAAAGCAGTCAAGTTGTTAACAAAGAAATAAGATTTAAGACTTCGATTCCATTTTGTGTTTCAATATTTGCATTGCTATTATTGCCGTCCCACCCCCCACCCCCCCACCCCCCACCCCCACCCCCGCTCTTGATGAAAATTGTGTAAATTTTCTTTCTTTTCTTTTTTTTCTTTTGGAGAACAGGGTCTCACTATGTAGACCAGCCTGGTCTCAAACTCAGAGATCAGTTTGCCTTTGCCTGGGGAGTGCTGAGTTTAGAGATGAATAATACCATGCCCAGATAATCTAATTTTTCTAATTTTGCGGGGGTATATGCCTTTTTACGTATTTGTTGATTTTTAAATTTCCAATCAGAATTCATAGCTTTGATTTTAGTCAGTGCAAACATTTTGTTTTTGCTTTCTAGATTTTTTTTGGGGGGCAATAAGATTAAATATTTAAGCAGTTTAAGGTAATGTAACTCAGTTCAAGTTCATTTTACTTAAAGAATTGTATGTGGCTGAATGAAAGGGATGTATCTTAAGATTTGTTGTTCAGATGTCACAGAGTGCATCTTGAGGATGGCATTGAATTACTAGCAGGTAGAATCAGAAATGGATGATGTGTGTGTGTGTGTGTGTGTGTGTGTGTGTGTGTGTACACTGAAATAGTTGTGTAAGTACTTGCTATACTTTGAAATTAGGAATTAGATTAGCCAAGCAATCCAATTAAAATGCTTGCTCAGAAAATCCTATTGTAAGCATATATCACCTTTCTATTCCACTACAGCTCCTACTTTTAACTTAGTAACATAAAACCTCTCACAGTATTAAAAATCGCTTAATTTAGGCTGGGAATGGAGGTCCATGGTAGAACTCTAACCTAGCATGTATAAGGCCCAGGTTTTGATTCTCACCACCACAATAGGAAAAACAAGAGTCCTCTAAGTCCGTTGTGGTGATGCACGTCTTTAATCCCTGTGTTAGGGAGCCTGCCAGATCTCTTTGATACCAGTCTGGTCTACATAGTGAGTTCCAGATTAGCCAAGGCTACAGAGTGAGAGACCCTGTCTCAAGTAATCAAAACCACAAGAGCAAAATCACTCACCAAACTTGGGGAGCTAAAAATATTCTAACAGATGCATTTTTTTATAATGATCATAAGTTATATGCTTATTTGAGAAATGATGAATATTGCAATCTTAGAGACCTGGATTCAAAACAGTCCTTACAGGGGCTTTAAGAGAGTGTTGTACTTCATGGAGCAAATATTTTTTCATGATAAGAGCATCTTAAGTAATGTGCTACTGCTAATTTTGAAGACATGTGTTTCTTTAAAAGCATGCTGTTTTGAGGGGTGCTGTGGTTACTGAGGATCGAGCCAGGCTCCTGTGCGTGCATGGCAGTTGTGTTGCTGCTGAGCGTCATCTTTGGGCTTGCCTGGACTCCATGGACTGGATGTAGGCCATCAGATTTTCAGGGCTTTTTACCTGCTGAGCTGTCTAGCCAGCCTAGCTGTTGTTTCTTTGGGTGTTAAGTGATAAAAATACTTGAGTCTTTTGATTTTACAGAAGACCCAGACTGGGTCTTAATGACTGGAAACCCTTTACATTAACTACTGACACTTAAGCAAAATCTAAAAGTCACTCATGTGCATTGTTTGAGCTGCTGTGTATAGAGTTTGAACATTAATAATTAAGGGACAATTAGATGTCATGTGCATGCTAATGAAGTGCTATCAGATAATCTTGCTAAGAAGTTTGAATCCCAATGCCCAAAGCAGTCATGTGTCAAACTCTGACTCCCAATTTCTCAAGTGTAGGAGTAAAAGGTACCTGCTAATTGACATCAAAATAAAAAAAATGAGAAATACCTAAGTTGCAGGAAAGCACTATGTGAGTGTATAGTCATATATAGGCTTAGTTTTTATGTAGATAAATAAATAGAGGATAGAGTATAAAGATGGCCTTGTTATTAGTTGGAAATGAGATCATTATGATGGTTAAGTGGATAAGAACAATTTTTGGATACAATTTAGAATCATAGGATATAAACTAATATAGTAAAAGGTTTGCCATATGTTAGTTTATGTTCTAGAATTAACAAAAAACATTTCAAGGAAATTTCTTTTCAGAGATGTTATGAAACTTAAATGTTTCTCTGAAATATAAACGTGTGTGTGTGTGTGTGTATTGTATGTATATATATATTTGTAAAATATATAACTCATGCAGACATGCTTACATACACTGAACAAGCATATTTGAAATACAGTATTTATGGAAAAACATTTGTGTTGCGTGCAGCTTTTGCTACCGTGCCTAAGCTGCAGGAGTGGGCCACACCACCTAGCTTCCCTTGAATCCATGGATAAAAGACACACACACAGGTTGCTCATTTTCAACTTCCCTTCTGACACAATTGCTGTGTGCTACTCTCTCCCACCTGGAAAAGCGTGCCCTTAACAATGTGCTTATCAGCTTTCCACTTGCCCTAAACTTTAGTTGCTTGGTTATATCTAGTCCCTGCTAAACATTCCCAACTTCTCACTGCCAAGGCCGATGCTCCTCCTGAGATCTCACATGGCTGCTTGGTTTCTCTCTCCCTCTCCCTCTCCCTCTCCCTCTCCCTCTCCCTCGCGGGCGGGGGGGGGGGGGGGGGGGGGGGGGGGGGGGGGGGGG